>NC_025687.1:8487203-8525947 GCF_000633955.1 Camelina sativa
AAAAAAAAAAAAAAAAAAGAGCCTGAGATGACAAATTAAGGCTCCGAATGGAAATAGTGTATCAGGCGTAGCAGATCTAGCGGATCAAACGGATCAAACGGAAAAAAGTGGATCTAGCGGATCTAGTGAAACAAGTGTGGATCTAGTGGATCCAGCGGTTTAAAATTTATGTTTGAATGGTAAAAATAGTTCAAAGTACTGTACAATTTAAAATAATATATTTCAATTTTAAAATTAGTATTTAATTTTTCATAAGTAAATTCTAATTAATATTGTATTATATGAATATTAATTATTTTTACATACTAAATTTGAGTTTTTTTATAATTTTGTATTACATTAGTGTGTAGACATGAATCATAAATCTTATATAATTGTGTATATATATAATATATGTCGATGGTATAAACATTTATAATATTATACATATACAATTATAAACCTTAGTCAAAAACATAAAAATATTATACATATACAATTATAACTTTTCCTCACTAAAAGTTTACAAACCTTATTTGCTATTAAATTTTTATTCATAATATTGTCTTAATAACATACTTAGATCTCTATTTTATAAAAGAAAAACATAATTACAAACCTGTTAAATCTCTATGTTATAAAATAAAAACATAATTAGAAAACATGATATATATAATAAAAAATTTACTAACATTTCTTTCACATAAGTAAAAAAAATTAACTACAACAACATTACTATAGATTATTATAAAAAATTANCGGATCAAACGGAAAAAAGTGGATCTAGCGGATCTAGTGAAACAAGTGTGGATCTAGTGGATCCAGCGGTTTAAAATTTATGTTTGAATGGTAAAAATAGTTCAAAGTACTGTACAATTTAAAATAATATATTTCAATTTTAAAATTAGTATTTAATTTTTCATAAGTAAATTCTAATTAATATTGTATTATATGAATATTAATTATTTTTACATACTAAATTTGAGTTTTTTTATAATTTTGTATTACATTAGTGTGTAGACATGAATCATAAATCTTATATAATTGTGTATATATATAATATATGTCGATGGTATAAACATTTATAATATTATACATATACAATTATAAACCTTAGTCAAAAACATAAAAATATTATACATATACAATTATAACTTTTCGTCACTAAAAGTTTACAAACCTTATTTGCTATTAAATTTTTATTCATAATATTGTCTTAATAACATACTTAGATCTCTATTTTATAAAAGAAAAACATAATTACAAACCTGTTAAATCTATATGTTATAAAATAAAAACATAATTAGAAAACATGATATATATAATAAAAAATTTACTAACATTTCTTTCACATAAGTAAAAAAAATTAACTACAACAACATTACTATAGATTATTATAAAAAATTAAATTTACGTTTACATATATAGAGATACTTTTAAAATATATATAAATTACAGGTTATGAGCCATGTATAAAAGTTTTTAATTCTATTGATTTCCTTATTAATTAACAACTAAAAACATCCCAACATTATGATTAATTAAAATTATAACTAATTTAGTCAAAAGCATAAAGGTATGAAACTTTTCATTTACTAAAATAAAACTAACTACATCAATGTTAAAAGTGGTTCATTCACTTCTTTTTACTAAAAGACAAGAGTTTCTTATCTACATGTGTTCCCTTCACTTTTTTTTATTTTTGTTTTTGCGTTGCTGAATGGGAACACATAAGTGGAAAGACCACTTGGGCTGAAGAACCACTCATTTTCCCACTCCCCATTCAAAGCCTAAATATGTATCAACAAAAAAAAAAGTTGAAGCCACGAAAACAAATTCATGACCCCTATGATTTTCGTCAAGTTTAGGGCAAAAATAAAATAGATAAAACGAAACTGATATTTGGTAAAGTACGAAATTAACACATAGATTCAAGAAACTGAACTGTCTACGTTTCTGAGGTTAGTGTAGAAGAGACAAGAGACACACAATTTTTAACGAGGTTCAGCAAATGCTTACGTCCTCAAACTTTGTTGGTAATACTTCTTGAGAACAATTACAGTTAGTGTTTAATATTGGACTTACACAAACCTAAGATCTTTTCTTAGCTTGTTCCCAATCTATTCCTAACCTACTAAGAGATCCCTAAGAACAACAACACTGAACTACACTCAGGACTCTCACTTAGAAACAAAAACCTTCACCCTTTTCCTCCAAAGATGCCAAAAGGCTTACAAGGATTTTCCTCTCTTTTCACGTTCTAAAGAGATAAGTTTTTAAGTCCTAGACCCTCTATATTTAAGGGATTTCGTGCCTCTCCCAAGGCTAACAATTTTCCTAAAATCAAGAGGAAATATTCCATTTAACTTTATCCTTTGTTAAACGAATATTTCTTTTTTCTATTAAATCTTCTAAATATCTTTAAGCTTCCTTTTTCTTCGTGTTTTACCTCCAAGTAATATCACACAACGTACCTTAACTATATCTTCATAAATCTTCAAAACCAAGACATACAAACAAAATCAACAGGCCTCTGATGCTCTTTTATCAGACAGACGCTTGTGCATACATCAGACGCCTGTGTCGAGACAGAAGCTTGTGCAGACATATTTTGTATAGCTTCTTGAACTTCATCTTCAACTTGAGCTTGCCCACATACACTTACATTCTCCCCCTTTTTTACTGAGTTTTATAACTCAAGCACAACACTTCATGATTCTTGGAAATCCATAACACAACCTCTTGAAGACTCCCCCATAATCAAACAGCATCTTCGAAACTCCCCCATAAACAAGAATCATATTCTTCTTACACCATCTCCCCTTGCTTGAGTGGTAAAACTCATTAAAAAACATTAAGAGCTCAAATTTACCTTGACAAAGCATTCTGAAATATCAACCATCAGCACAAGACTTTGATCAGTCGTCAAACAGACAAATGTCTTTCTTCTTATTATCTGGTCTGTGAGACGACATCCTTTTGCTCAACATCTCGGTCTCCAACGTTTTCTCCGTTGGCCTGAATCTTGGAGTTTCTTATGCACATGTCTTAGATGTCGTCTCTTGCTTTGAACACCTCTCTGATTCCTTGAGTAGCCACTGTCAGAATACAAACGTCTGTCCCTTAATGCATGCTTTGTGTAGTCTTCAGGACGATATAAATCATGCTTCTTTATCCAAACTTGATTGAATCTTTGACCCTCTTTGTAAAATTTCTTCCTTCTCATGACTTTTGTTACCCTCTTCAAGAACTTGTAACACTGAGCTTTGATATGACCAGATTTCCTACAATACCAACAACCAATCACTCTTCTCTTAAAGTTGTTGTGTACAGACGTCTGCCAAGATTTCAGCTGGTTGTCACTGGTCTCTTTGCTGACAGACATGTTTCGGACCTTTGACGGAGATATACAGATACTTGAATCTACAACTTTTGAAGCCAAGGTTTCTCCTTTAACAAACTGAGTAGTTGCACCGGAATCACTTCCATGGTAACCCAAACCCCATCTGACATTACATGTTCTACCAGTTGTCAGAATCTTGTCAAGATCCTCTGCTCAACATCTTGATGCTTCTTAACTGATCTTCTAAACGTTTTTCTAAATCATAAGACTTTACTTTCTCCAGAGCTAGATCTTCTTCCAGATTTGAAATTTTGCTTAACAAATAATTCATCTCTATGACAAGCCTCTGATTTTCCTTCTCCCTTTGTATTAGATCTTTCCTTAGAGTGTTGATTTGATCATTCAACAACAATTTAAGTTCTTCTTCTGTTGGCTCAGAGTCATGATCCGTACAACAAATTGTTCCATTATCAGATTTCAGTTCTAACTTATCAGCAGCAAGTTTCGTTGAGCAACAAAGTGCAACAAACTTTGACTTGTTTGTTTGAGACTTTTGTGTGTTTTTCTTCCTTTTTGGCGAATGCAGACTCTTGAACCCTTTCTTCCTCACAGAAGGACAATCTGATTTAAAATGACCAAAGCCCTAACAACCATGACACTGAACCTTATTCCTATTCTGTTCTCCTATAATCTTCAAACTCTTGCGTCCTTTATGCACCACAAACTCTTAAGTTCTCCTGTTTTACTAGCCATTGTGTTCTCTTCACTATCACAGACTGAGAAAACATCAATTCTTTGTGTGTTCTTACCTACATCAGACGATATGTATTGCAACTCATAGTTTAGCAATCTACTTGTTACCTCCTAAAAAGACATATTGTCTATATCAAGAGCAACATCCATCGCAATTTTCACAGAATGATATCTATGAGCTAAATCCCTCCACAGTTTCTTGACCAACTTCCTGTTTTTGTAATTCTTTCCAAGAGCTCTAGCTTCATTCGCAATAGCATAAATTATACCACTAAAAGCAGTAATGTTCTCAAACTCATACATCCTTAGGTTCTCAAACTCAGAAGCAAGAATATCTAACCTTGTGCGTTTCACACTTGTTGTACCTTCAAAGATAGTTTGCAGAATCTCCCAAGCCTCTTTAGCAGATGTACAACCTTGAATCAAAGAGAACTGATCCCTGTGAACGCCACCAAATATTGCTGAAAGTGCCAAAGAATTCAATCTGGACAAAGCTTTGTCAGATTTTGACCACTCTGTGTTGGGTTTTGAAACAACCATCTGATTTCCGTCAGAATCAACAACAGTCTGTTTCGGCGACTCCCATCCAAGTTCGACTGCTGTCCATGCATCTTCATGAATTCCTTTAATTCTATGCATCATCAACACCTTCCACATCCCATAATAATCTGGATCTAACACCAATAAGTCTTTTTCCATGAATAACATCGATTGTGCCTCCATGTTCTTCTTCCCAAGATCTTCACCCGTTTGTTGAGTCAGACTCTGCACAGATGCCCACTCTGATACCACTTGTTAGTGTAAAAGAGACAAGAGACACACAATTTTTAACGAGGTTCAGCAAATGCTTCCGTCCTCAAACTTTGTTGGTAATACTTCTTGAGAACAATTACAGTTAGTGCTCAATATTGGACTTACACAAACCTAAGATCTTTTCTTAGCTTGTTCCCAATCTATTCCCAACACATTAAGAGATCCCTAAGAACAACAACACTGATCTACACTCATGACTCTCACTTAGAAACAAAAACCCTCACCCTTTTCCCCCAAAGATGCCAAAAGGCTTACAAGGTTTTTCCTCTCTTTTTCACGTTCTAAAGAGATAAGTTTCTAAGTCCTAGACCCTCTATATTTAAGGGATTTCATGCCTCTCCCAAGGCTAACAACTTTCCTAAAATCAAGAGGAAATATTCCATTTAACTTTATCCTTTGTTAAACGAATATTACTTTTTTCCATTAAATCTTCTAAATATTTTCAAGCTTTTTTTTTCTTCGTGCTTTACCTCCAAGTAATATCCGAAAACGTGCATTAACTATATCTTCATAAATCTTCAAAACCAAGACATACAAATAAAATCAACAAGCCTCTGATGCTCTTTTATCATACAGACGTTTGTGCATACATCAGACGCCTGTGCCGAGACAGAAGCTTGTGCAGACATATTTTGTATAGCTTCTTGAACTTCATCTTCGACTTGAGCTTGCCCACATACACTTACATCTGACCCATCATGTTGTGCTCCACATGGGACATCTCTTCTCAATTGGTAAATGAAATCAAGGTGTTTAAATTAAAACCATTAAAGAGTCTCTCTATAGGCTCACAGGCTCACATCAACATCAACTTTACCATCGTTTTTCTTTTTGTTTTATACTCTCGACCACACTGTTTAGCAAGACATTATAGTTCTACACAAATCAGTATGAATTGTTCATATGCAAATAATGAGACTACGATGCACACATGTTTAAGCACATTTGCCGTGGTTTTGCATTATCTCTCAAGTCTCAACGACTCAACCACAACAAAAACACACGTACAATATGTTAGCTCGCCACTAGAGAAAATTTAATTTCTAGTGGCGTTATCTTTACGCGTCCATGTTAATTATTGCCTCTCTCCATATCCACCTGATAATAAATAAGATTATAATTAGATTAATAACATCACAGTAGATTTATTATTATCAGCAAAAGAAAGTGACATACGTACATTGAATTTTCCTACAAATGTGGCAAATCATATTCTTTCAAGCGCTTGGCTTGTTCTGGAAGATGAAATTTAAGCACGTGTAGATGGTACTACTACATGCAGGTGGACCATTTATAGAGAACTCCGAAACCGATAAAATTTAAACATATATTTTCGCGTAAAACTAAAGATTTTAAAATGTATATATATAAACCAAAGAATAATATATATATATATAGCTTGGCGAAAGATAAGTATTTGACATGTCAAGCTGAAAATGAGTCAAAGAAAAATTTAGCACATTGATTATTATGAATTATTGCAATTAATAATATTTCTCTAGTGCATAGATATATCTAATTATGATACAAAACAAGATTTTCCTAGTGAATCTTTAAATAAAAATGGTGAGATCTATCCAACCGTTGTCGTAACTAAATAATATACTCATGTACCAAAAGACCTTTTTTTTTTTGTTGGGTCAAAAAAGTACTAAAAATTATCATATGAAAATAACTTATTTTGTGAATCAATAACGTTTTTCTTATGTGAAAATTTTAAAAATTATTCTATAGAATATGTAAAAATTTTACAGACATGACTTTCAAGGATTCTATAGAAAATCATAAAAATTATTCTCCTTTAAAAATATCATTGATTGCATTCATATGTAGCATAACGCTTTCCGCTTTGGCTTCATGGGTGTTTTCTCCTTCACTCGGAAGTTTGTACAACGTTACAATACTGTAGTATCCTTTCAAAATATTATTATATATCCAAAATCCAGTTGCCCAGAAAAAAACAAATATCATTGATAATGGTTGGCCAAAAGAAAAGATTAACATGTTTGTGTATATAAATAACAATTTTCTTATGCGATACACAATTCTGAAGCTACCATATTATTCATAATCAGTTTTTTAACTTGGTAAACTTAACAATAATTTTGTTAAAGTAAATTTTTGTTTAGAATATATTAGTAACTATTCATTTATACCAATATTGTTATATGAAATATATTTTCTTATAATTCAACAAAACCACCTACTGTATATGAATTTACATTTATCTTTAATCTCAAGTATAAAACAGAGAGAAAAATTACTTACCTCACATTAATTAACAAATGGACTGTTTTTAATTTCTTCCGGAAACAGTGTCGACCTTCAGTTCAATTAAATACTTGAATAAAACTTTGTGATGTTATTCAGGATTTTAATAGAATTGAAATCCAACCCTAGTCCAATTAATGATTATAAATCATCCTTTAAAATTTGGTGCTATTGGATCTTATATTCGTAAATCAGGTTAAACTTTTCTAAAAAATTGATGTTACTTAACTAAGAATTCAAATCTTTCATTAAAATCCAGTGTTATCAAAACTTGAAAATCTTGAATCATCTGAAATGAAATTCTCTCGTGTTTTGTGAGTAAACTTATTATAATCTAAACCAATATACACTGCAGAGATTTTGAAACCCACACAAATGGATTCTTAAAATTATAGATTGTAAAACCTTAAAGAATTAAAGCTAACTCCATGATTGAGTAACACTGCCTATATTACTATTTACTATTTAGAAAATAAAGAGCCTTTGTAGGCATATCGAATAATGTTTTATTTTTCTTTATTCCTCAACATGTCTCTGTTCTATAAATAATCTGCTCAAGCGGGGGTACTAATTGCTACACTAGTAATCCGACAACCTTTTTAATTTTAATCCGAAAAGAAAGAAAAAAAAAAAAGTGGGATAATTTATAGCAAGACCTACTACGTACTCTCATCACTCATTCAAGAGGACCATATATTAAAGTAAGTAAAAGGCTGTGTGATATAGAAATCCCGATCAGTACGTTCAGATAAACTTTTTTTCTTTTGTTTTCGTTAAATATTTTCCGATCTCTTCTCTTTTCGTAAGGTCAACACGGGGTGATATCGGATTGGCAGGGCCGAGTCTCTGAGATATTATGGGGAGAGCGACGTGGTACGACGCCGACGGGACGAAGAGAGGAGAATGGACGGAGGAGGAAGACCAGAAACTCGTCGCTTACATCGACGAATACGGCGTCGGGGACTGGCGTTTTCTTCCTGACAAAGCTGGTATGTATAGATTTAAGTTTTTAACTGAATCACCAACAAGTAACAACTATAATAAAACGTTACCTCTAGTTTTTCATGTTATATTGATTACAATGAAAGTATAATTTAGATATATTTATCATTACTTAATAGTTTTTCATCACCGTAGTTGTGCTGTGCCGATAGAGCAGGTTTTACATGTCCTTTTTACAAACTACGTACGTACAATTATACATAGAAAAGTCATATAATCCTCAGACTAGTAGGTCTTTTTGATAAGACATATATATATTTCGAAAAGTTTAATTCTTTAAAAATTTTGTTTTCCTTTTTTCATTCATTTTTTTTTGTTTTGGCAAACTCATTTTTTCGTTCATATTTTCCTGTTTTTATAAGACTCTGGATCGCCATTATATATATGATACATCCAACAAAAGCACAAAGTTTACTGCGAATTTGAATTCACACTTATAATCTTACAATTATGATAAAAAAAAAGGTTTGCGGAGATGTGGGAAGAGCTGCAGATTAAGGTGGCTTAATTTCCTAAGGCCTGGGATTAAGAAAGGCAAATTCACTCCTCAAGAAGAACAAGTTATCATCAATTTACATTCTGCTTTCGGGAACAGGTTAAGTGCTCAATAATCACTAAAATTATTAAGTAATAAAGTGTGTCAAAACCAACATTATAATGCGCACATATATATATATATATATATATGATACCTATGTCACACTCGATTGGATTAGTGGTCTGGTATATTAATACTCCCTCCGATTTTTTTACTTGTTTGTCATTCTAGAGCTTTGCACACAAATTAAAAAAATATATTAATATTCTATTATATATCTTATTTAATACATTTTCTAATTTGTTTATTAGTCAAAATATTAAAATAGTTGAAATAAAATTAATATTTTTACGAAACATATATATTGAAAACCTAAAATGACAAGTATTTGAAAACAGAAACGAGAAGGAATAGTTATTTAGGAAACTGGTGATATCCATTTAGTCATATTTTAGTACACAGGCACCATTTGTAACAAATGGAATGTTGTAAGAAAAAAACAATACTATTTAACTTTGATTGGGGTTGCATATAATAATATAATAATATAATGTATAAACACTCGCTTTTGATTTAATACATTTTACATTTCATTCATAACTAGTTTTTAAAAAAATACTAGTATTATGTATGGATACCTTTGTCATCTCGCTAAATGAGATAGTACGAGAGGATTAACTCCTACAAATTATGATCCAATACCATATTAAAAACTTCTTTTGATAGATTGTTTACGTCAGAATATATTTGCGGAATATTAGTATATTACTAATGTTTTAGTGATAAAATCTTATTACTAAGGACTAACTACATTTTTATTTATTTTAAATAGATTTTTCCTCGACTTTTTGCGTAAAGATAATATATGCTAAACGATTTCGTTTTGTTGTTTACGGAAAATTGTAGGTGGGCACTAATAGCTCAGCAGATGCCAAATCGATCAGACAATGACATCAAGAACCATTGGAACTCTTGTCTCAAGAAAAGACTGAAGAGAAACGGAATCGACCCAGTGACCCACCAGCCGGTCGCCAATAACCTCACCGTCGAAACGCCGTGGTTTAATACAGAATGCAGTACTTCTTCTTCCGCGACAGCGAGCCCTTCTTACTCCTCCTCCCGCTCGGCCCATCTCCTTAATAAGATCGCCACTGGTATCTCATCTAGACAACACTGTGTCGACAGGATCAAGAACATCTTGTCGGATCCGAGAACCACAAACATCCACTGTCACGAAGAAGAAGGGGAAGAGTTGACCAAGGACCATGAGAAGATATTAGCTAGTGGTTTTCAAGAAGAAGACTTTTTAATGTGGGACGAGGAAGAATTGAGGCGTTTCATGGAGGAGATTAGTGTAATGGAGTTCGGCACGACGTCGTACGATTGTAATTAATTTGTACTTTTCATACGTGACCTACTTGAGTTGTTGATCCTTTCCTTTGGTAATCAATATAGTTATTGTGTTACATCATGGATCGATCATTCAGTAGTTTGTGTTTACCACATATTAGGCTTTCTGCACGTGTTCTTGTTGCAACTTGCAAGGAGTAATATTCATGTACCAGTGCCACTACCTAGGACGAAGAGAATAATTTCTTTAAAGCCAAATCTTTTCTAACATATATTTAATAGTAACACATAAATAGTAGCAGTGGGATAAAATAGGAAAGTTCATGAGTTTGGATTTGATAGTAAAGAAAATCCTATATTGACAATAACAGTGTATACATGTTGACAATACTTTCTCACGCTTTTTATATTTTTAATACATATAAATACTTTACAAGAGAAATAGAAGAAAAAAAGAAGAGAAAAAGAAAAACTATTGCGATAATTGCAGTGTTTTTTTCTTCCCTGGTCCACATATGCTCGATCTCCTATGGATTTTCTCTTTCCAGTGTTTTTTTTTGCCCTGGTCCATATGCTAGTTTTGGATTTTATCTTGCAACGTAATGTATCTCTGTGTACGAAGGTGATATTTTTGTTTTTTTTTCTAATTAATATTATTTTGATAGTATCCGTTGTATTATTACTATGAACTGTACGACTTTTTTTTTCTTTTTCTTAAGAGAGTGGTTTGTGAAATAAATCAAGAGAATATATAAAACTAAAATAAGTAATGTAGGATTTACTGATAGATCAATATACAAATTCCCCGTATTATGCTTTATAAGTAGAAAATCAAAAGAAGAAATCGATAAGCCTTAGGGCATCTCCACTGAGAGATTCTAACTAAGAGGCTTTAGAAAAAAATATATAATAAAAAGAAAAAAAAACATAGAGAATGGGTGCTTGAGTTGCTAGACAGGTATCAAATTTTCAATGGTTACCATTAATAAAAGATAATAAATATATATATATGATTAAAATAATTTCTTTTTTTTTAAGCAACGTTACAGCAGCAACGCTGTTGGACTTGGTATTAGACTACAATGTTTCAACTTCCAAGCACGTATAATAGCACCTATATAATACCATGTAGACAAACGAAAAAGAAACAACTGTTCTTATATAGTATTTGACAAAGTAACAAAAGAACATATCATATCGATCTTGATGATGGATTACGTGTTAACCATATTCTACATAATATTTCTCCCTTTTTTTTCGATGAAACACACAAGATTTCTTTTTATTTAGTGATACTAAACACTAGTCGGGAGCATATGATAGACTGACACAGAAAAGTTTAACAAGATCTCTGCGTAAAGATAACACGTACGTACAACGAGAGAAATGGTCTAAATTTTCTCAAGACAAAAGAAAAATACAAGCACGGCCGCTTATAGAAGAAGCTACAGTGCAGATAATATATGGTGTAAGAAAAATATCGGTATAAGTCGCCAAAGTCGGGACATCGCTCTGAGTGTTGTGACTTATACGTGTGGAACATGCAGGGCCGAGTGGGATGTTCAAAGACGTCGTTAAGAAGACCCCATTTTAAGACACGTAGTCGTGAGGACACACCGGAAATTCGTTATCGATTGGGTTATACATAAATTTAGTCACGTTATACTTATGCGCCCCCAGTTCATTATTGTTCTTTCTTCGTTCAACCCTTCATTATTATTCTGATATTTTTTTCAGTCATGATAGTTATTGTTGATAAATTGATTTGATTAGAGAGTATCAACAATAAAGTCTCTGACTGGTGACTTGTTTAGAGTTTGGACAGAATAATCTGTATAGGACTCCGACTCACTGTTTTAGCGTAAATTTTCTTTGGAGCCACTTGTACCTAGAATAATAGTTTCTGCTAAAAAAAAAGAAAAAATCATTTGATAACAGAAAAAAGATTTACGCTAAATATGGTGGATCCATGGAAATATTCCTTCTCACTTATTTACTCCCAATTACGCTAAGAACTGTCCAATCACATTCACACCCAAAGAAAGTTGTATTCCCTCCCACCTCCGGCTTCCATCTAGAAGATGTTTTTAAGAAATGCATATCGGTTAACTCAGATGTTTAACCAAGTCTGTCAAATGTTTTTCTTGTTTAGTTTATAGTATTTCTTTATTTTCCGGCGACAAGTGATTTCTTAGGTCTTCGATTACTTCATGTAACATACAAAGCCTAGCCTATGCACGTTTAGGGGAGAGCTTTACGGTTTACATGTTGATTGTTGGGATATGATTCAAATTATTTAGGGTTTACATTTATGGGTTTGTTTCATAGATATTTGGAGTTTCAATATTTTATATTGATTCACATTTTTAAGATTAAGAGAGATATCAGAAATTTAACTTTTTTTTTTTTTTCTAACACATTGCTCAGTGACCGAAAAACTTACTGCAATTTTCAATATATTAGAGGCATGCAATAGACGTTACACACAAATCCATCAATCCATGATGGACTTATTATCATTTCCGTTACAGAAACACAACAATGGGTTCAAGTTCTTCCGTATTATAATCCAAGCTTATGTGACCTTATTCTTCTGTTGCTTCTTTGCTCTCCATTCCTTAACGTCACTTTCTACCTTGGCATTCACACGCGCTTGGAAACCGGGATATGGTTCATACCCGAAAACCGATTGAAGAACCTGCATTTCACACAATTTTCACATTAGCTTATCAAGTTTCTGGTTACGGTTTTCCCACAGAGCTGTAGTAAGAAGGTAGCAGGACATAACAAACAAATCACAACTTTCACCTCGAGCAATACGAAGAAAGGAGCCATGAGAAAAGCCTGGACTAGATTGTCTAATAGCGCAGGTGCTCGTTTCTGTGAGTAGACAAGAATCAAGAATGATCTGTTTTAGGGCCCCATGAATACCGATGAGGAGAAACAAGTTATAGGAGAAACAAAACAACAATTCCTAAAAGCCAAAGAACTTACCTCAAACATTCCATGGCCAACGAACTGCCCGGTCCAACATAACAGCTGAGATGCCAACCCAACCTGCGAAGAAAGACAGTCAAACTGTTACAGCATCTACATATAACAGAGGGATTTCAAACACATATAACAAACTATCAAATGATTCACAACACTCAAGACACATACAAAGCTCCTAATTTTAACAAGTGATGCAGACTCCAAATATCTGAGACCATCACATACGTACAACAGGTCAAGAACAACACTTTTTGTCCAAGCAGACATCACTAATGAGTCAACAACTCTAAAACACATTACAAGTCTTTGAATGAAAGAATCAGAATCTTGCAAAACAAATCATGAATGTTTAAAGCCAGAGACAGGGTGTTAAGTACACTGCTGTCTGTCTCAACGTTAACAGCTAATGAAGGGACCCCAGAGACAGAGGAGGACTAAGTTAATCGTTGAAGGTAATATAACAAATCCAAATAAATCGATTTCAATATATATATAAACAGGTATAGCCATATAGGGGCTTCCAAGTCAAAGCTTGGAAAACAATTAACAATAAATGCATGAAGCACACACACAGACACACTGCAACTGTATATATATATAAACACAACACATGGATGGACATCAAAGACAGTTAAACTGTTACAGTATCTACATATAACAGAGGGATTTCAAACACATATAACAAACTATCAAATGATTCACAACACTCAAGACACATACAAAGCTCCTAATTTTAACAAGTGATGCAGACTCCAAATATCTGAGACCATCACATACGTTGGTGGTCAAGAACAACACTTTTTGTCCAAGCACACATCACTAATGAGTCAACAACTCTAAATTACAAGTCTTTGGATGAAAGAATCAGAATCTTGCAAAACAAATCATGAATGTTTAAAGCCAGAGACAGGGTGTTAAGTACACTGCTGTTTGTCTCAACGTTAACAGCTAATGAAGGGACCCCAGAGACAGAGGACTAAGTTAATCGTTGAAGGTAATATAACAAATCTAAATAAGTCGATTTCAATATATATAGACACATATAGCCATATAGGGGCTTCCAAGTCAAAGCTTGGAAAACAATGAAAACAATAAATGCATGAAGCACACACACAACTGCAACTGCATATATATATACACAACACATGGATGGATGCACATACTCTGATTAAATATGCTCACTTTTTTTTATCAAAAACCCCAAATTGAGATAAGAGAAACCAAACCTTAAAGGAAAGAGAAGGTCCTAACTGAACAGCGAGTAAACTGGAACCAACCCAGCAAGAGAAACACATGAGAGCAGCTACAAAGCCAGATTTTTTATCCAAACAGATGTAGAACAGAGCATAAACAAGGGTGAAGATGAACCCAAGGTTAAATCGGAGAACGCCGTCGAGGGTCAACGATTGAGAAACCCCTAATTGAGAAGGATCGAAGATTGGGGTCGTGGAGTGGAGGAGAAGCAAAGCAGTGAAAACGATCGGCCAAACGAAGATGATGTGGATAACAATGTTGATGGGATTGCTGTGGTAAGCACCGTAGAAGGCGAAGTGTTTCTCGAGATCGAGCAGTCCCATCATGCGACTCATGATGGGATTGATTGAGATTTTTGTTCTCTCAGGAAGAGTAATCAGATTAGAGAGATACTGTGTATGTGTTTTATTGAGAAGGTAGGTTGGTGGAATTGAATGGAAAATATATAATCACCAAAAAACACAAAACAGGGGAGATTAAAAAAGACAAACATACATACATACACACGGGAAGAAGACGAAAGTGGGAAAGTTCTAAGTTTAGCAAAGTTGCTAACATACGCTTCATAATGCTAAATTGCGCAATCAAGCGATATGAAGTTGACTTTACTTGCCCGCAGATTTCTTCTTAACTTTGACCAACGAAACAAAAAAGAGTAGACGTGTTTTTGTGATTGCTAACCTACGCTAACAGAGGTTTGATTAGTTTTTTTTTTCCAAATCCAAAAAAAACCTGTTGACAATAGTTGCTAACATGCGCTATTGAAACGAATTAATGTATTGAGATGAAGACGTAAGCGGAAAGATTGAATTGACCGACCAACGATTTCTTACCAACTTTGGCTATGGTGATTACTACTAACTTGCACGTATAGAAGACTGAATGTGTTCTGTTATTGCTAACTTGGGCAAATAAATAAATAAAAACAGTTTGTTGACTTGACACGGGGAAGGATACAACTTGAATTAGTTGGAGAGTTTTAAGATTGTAATAGCAAGTCTGGAAGGGTCATACTCGCCAGCTTTCATTTGTTAGAAAGACTAAAAATAGGGTCCTGTGATTGCTAACCTGCGCTTTTGATGTTTTGTTCCTTTGTTTATTTCTCACAAGAGTTTAAGTGTGGACGTTACTGATTCCCTTATCCACACACATCTTCTGCCTCCAATAATCTAATCTTTATAAACTTTAAAAACTGAAATTGAATAATAGAAAAAAAGATTGTAACGCCACTGTGTCTTCTATCTCTCTCTCTTCCATTCAGTGCCACGCCGCCATCAAGAAGTAACAATGGCTGAAGCTTTTACAAGTTCCACCTTCACTAACCTCCACATCCCTTCTTTTTCCAATCACTCGGTACATATTATTTCATATACTAACAGTTTATATATTAATATGTAAAGAATACTTCAGAGAATTTTGTCTTGTGTTGTAGCCTAAGCAGATTTCAGGACCAAATCATGGATATTGGCTATCTGTGAGTAATCTTCTCTACCTAATGACTTAAATTATAAGAATCTCCTTCTATTCTATTTCTTGTTATGAACTTACGTTTTTAAGATTTGAAAAAAATATTAGAGGAAAGTGAATGAGAAGAGGGAAAAAAATCTGATGATGAGAGGAAGCTTATGTGTAAGAAAGGCATTGCCACATGATTTGCCATTAATGGCTGTGATGGTCCAACAGATTGAAGGGATGCGTGATATCATTACTGAGAAACACGTGTGGCATCTAAGTGATAAAGCCATCAAGAATGTTTGTAAGTTACAAATTTGGGGTTTCTTGAGAAGAAGATTCTTTACTAAGTAGAAATTATAAAAGGTTTTGATTTAATGTTTTGACATTGATCTTGATCATTTGCAGATATGTTCTATATCATGTTCACTTGTTGGGGATGTTTGTACTTCGGTTCCGCAAAAGTATGGAAATAAAAAACTCAAATTGAATATCTTGATCCATTTGCTGCATTGGGATCTTAATAATGGTGTGATATTATAGGATCCATTCTATGACTCGGAGGAGTACCGTGGAGATGGAGGTGATGGAACTGGTTATTGGGTCTACGAAACTGTATGTATCTCTTTCTAACTTAGAAATTAAATACTTACAAATAACATACAACTTATAATTAGGGATGTTGCAATGGACTAGCCAGCCTACCATAATTAGGGATGTTGCTATGATGGCCTATGGACTAGCTAGTCCACTTTGATATTAGTAGACTGTAAACCGTTGAAGTCCGGTTTGTCCATCGCGGTCTAGCATGCCTTACACAGCGATAAAAGATGAACATACAGTAGTTGGCTTTAGGTTTGTGTTTGATATTCATTTGTTTCAAATAAATTTACAACTTTAATCATCTAAACAAAAATTACAATCCTTGTGTTAGCATTTGAGTTTACTAATTATTCAAAATAAATATACAAACTTAATCATCATTATAAAAGAAAAAGGCGTTTGTTAATAAACGTCAAATACAAATAAAATGGGGGATTTTCCATTTGTGTCTCGTGTGTATACGTTTGAACTTACAAAACGTTGATTTTGTTTTCCTTCTCAACGTGAAATTTATTTCAAACCTTGTGTTAAGGTTTGATGTTACACTGATTTTATCCTATATAGTTCGGGATATACATGTGGATTTTCCTGTCGTGCTTAATAATAAGGTTGGGTAAGATTGGGCTGGGTCGGCTCATAGACATTTGGCACATCACAAATATAGTAAACGTACAACTATTAGTATAAGATTGGATAATAGTTGTTTATTGTGTTTTGGGCCTTTTTCGCTAATATGGGTGCAGCAAGAAGACATAGAAGAGAAAGCAAGAGCAGAGCTATGGCGTGAAGAACTTATTGAAGAAATTGAACAGAAAGTTGATGGCATAAGAGAGCTAGAAGAAGCTGTTACTAAGTAGAAAACTAACTTGTAAATCATATACCAATTTGACATACACATATATATATATATATATTTCTTATAACGGTCATAAAACATTATTATACTCTCTTCCATTTTATATAACAAAGTTATCTGTTTCTTTGTTGTGTTGTGTTCTAAATCATTGAACGAACATGTTAGGAGCACTTGACACCATGAGAAATTTTTTTGTCTCAAGTATTTTTAAAATGTTGACGAATCCGTTTTTTCTGTGTTTATATAAATTAATTTACTCAATTGGGGCTAAATTAATTGGTCGTATACACTGGAAAGTGAGTCCGATGAGGAACAATTAGCGGGAAATACGCTTTTGCACGATTTTATCTGTGTCGTCGAACTGACGAAAGTATAAAAACAAAACTAAAAACAATTTTTTAGCTAGAATAAGTTAAGATAAGGAGAGCTTGTCATGTCTTTGTCAGTAATCTTCGTGCTTCCATGTTTCAAAGCTTTTTTTCTAGCTTGTAATTCACACGAGTGGTTTTTATTTGTTTATTTTTGTGTTCTTTTAAAATTTAAGCTTAAATTTCAGATATTGATTTTTTTTTTCTTTGTTGTTGTGGTGTGCGTGAGTTAGGATTTAGGAACACATGACAGGAGATATGATGTAACATTTTTATTTACACAAAAAGAAAAAAAATATATCAATATGTTTTAGAGGTGATATTAGTTTGAGATTTATGAAGATTTTTGAAGAGTCCAATAAAATTATTAAGGGGGAGGTATTGGTTTAGGATTTAGAAAAATTTTTAATGACTTTAAAAATTAGGTAAAATATGTTGTTATTCAATCAAGACTTTTAAAAACTCTTTAAAAATTTGGTGTTATTGGTTGTGGATTTGTAAAAAGTTATCTAAAATCTTGATAAATCTAGTGTTATTGGATTAAGAGTTTTATAAAGTCATTAAAAGTTTTATGTTATTCAAGTAAAACAAAAGAATCTTGGATTGTTAATGAATTCAAATTTTATGTTATTGGTTTAGGATTTTATATCATTTCCTTCATAACAAAAGTCATGAAAACTCTTTCATCAAATAGAAAGATTTTACAAGATTAGAAAAAACAAATCATCAAGATTTTAAAAAACTTCCTAAACAATCTCTTAGAATCCTTCATTTTTAACTTTTAATTTTCTATGATTCTAACAATCAGCAAGAACATAAAGTCATTAAAATTCTTTCTAAATCCTAAACCAATACCTCCCCCTAAAAATGAGTAAGTGAAAGATTGTTAAAGATTGTTAGAGAGTTTTGTTGATTACTTTTCTAAAATCTTGTAAAGTCCTCCAAACAATTTCTGTATTTTTATGATATTTTCCATGATTTTATTTTGTAAAAGAAGCGTCTAAAATCATGAACCAATAACATAATAATTGAACTCATTAACAATCCTATATAACATTTGTTAAGATTTTAATGACTTTATAAAAATCTAAATCCAATAACCCAGATTTGTTAAGATTTTAAATGACTTTTTACAAATCACAAACTAATAACACTAAACTTTAACAGAGTTTAACAAAATCTTAATCTAATAACAAAAAATTCTACATAACATTTAAAATCTTTAAAACTCTATTCAAATCTTAAACCAATAATCCCACTGTAGTGTATTCTGTCGTATATCAATTAATTCTTGTAGTTGTACAGTTTTAATTCTGTCCCAAACATGATCGATGACTGCTAATGACAGATTTATCATAGGGTGAATTAGGTGAGTAACCAAAAAAAAAACTAACAAATAATATAGCCATCAATTTGAAAAAAATAGAAATTTAAGAGTAAGGGTAGAGTAAATTACCTTTTTAGGTATTATGGTTTAGAGATAATGGTGGATGGGGTGGACGTCGGTGGTGGTAGACGGTGGTCCGGTGGTGGTGTGGCGATGGTCCGGCGAGACTAGGCGGTGGTCCGGCNAAAACAAAAGAATCTTGGATTGTTAATGAATTCAAATTTTATGTTATTGGTTTAGGATTTTATATCATTTCCTTCATAACAAAAGTCATGAAAACTCTTTCATCAAATAGAAAGATTTTACAAGATTAGAAAAAACAAATCATCAAGATTTTAAAAAACTTCCTAAACAATCTCTTAGAATCCTTCATTTTTAACTTTTAATTTTCTATGATTCTAACAATCAGCAAGAACATAAAGTCATTAAAATTCTTTCTAAATCCTAAACCAATACCTCCCCCTAAAAATGAGTAAGTGAAAGATTGTTAAAGATTGTTAGAGAGTTTTGTTGATTACTTTTCTAAAATCTTGTAAAGTCCTCCAAACAATTTCTGTATTTTTATGATATTTTCCATGATTTTATTTTGTAAAAGAAGCGTCTAAAATCATGAACCAATAACATAATAATTGAACTCATTAACAATCCTATATAACATTTGTTAAGATTTTAATGACTTTATAAAAATCTAAATCCAATAACCCAGATTTGTTAAGATTTTAAATGACTTTTTACAAATCACAAACTAATAACACTAAACTTTAACAGAGTTTAACAAAATCTTAATCTAATAACAAAAAATTCTACATAACATTTAAAATCTTTAAAACTCTATTCAAATCTTAAACCAATAATCCCACTGTAGTGTATTCTGTCGTATATCAATTAATTCTTGTAGTTGTACAGTTTTAATTCTGTCCCAAACATGATCGATGACTGCTAATGACAGATTTATCATAGGGTGAATTAGGTGAGTAACCAAAAAAAAAACTAACAAATAATATAGCCATCAATTTGAAAAAAATAGAAATTTAAGAGTAAGGGTAGAGTAAATTACCTTTTTAGGTATTATGGTTTAGAGATAATGGTGGATGGGGTGGACGTCGGTGGTGGTAGACGGTGGTCCGGTGGTGGTGTGGCGATGGTCCGGCGAGACTAGGCGGTGGTCCGGCGATGGTATGGCGACGGTCCGACGATGGTCCAGTGGCAGTCTGGCGAGACTAAGCGGTGGTCCGACGATGGTCCGGTGGTGGTGTGGCGGTGGTCCGGCGATGGTCCGACGATAGTCCGACGATGGTCCGGCGATAGTCCGGTGGTGGTCCGACAATGGTCCGACGGCAGTCCGGCGAGACTAGGTGGTGGTCCGGCGGCGGTCCGGCGGTAGTAGAAAGTGGTTGTTAGGAAGCAGGGGGTGTGGTGTATGGTGGAAGAAGTTGGTTAGCGATAAATATGTATATATTGTATATTATACAAATAATATTGTAGGTATATAGTTAGAGTAGTCATTTAGTTAATTTTAGGTTCTTTTTAAGTCATTCTCGTCAATTCCCCTTTATTATACTCCATCATTCACACATTTTTTTGTTATAAATTCATTAAAGTTTCTCGATCATTTTTACATTATTTTTTTATTTTTTTTCGTCTGAAGATTTCCATTATAAAATACGATTTTGAACTACAATGGTGGAATACGTTTTTGAAACCCCAAGCTGGAGGAAAAACAAAGCTATCCCCAGAAACTAGAGCCCAAAAGAAGGAAACTACACCCAAACGAGGGAAACTTATACAGAAAAACAAACTACAAAACCTGAAGGAACTACCAATGGAATAATCTCAATTAAGCCCAAACCAGAGAACCATGGAGAAAGCGAGTTGAAGTAGAACGAATTGGGGAACCTGATAGAGAAATTGCCGAAGGAAGATGAACGCATTAGCTCAAGGAAGACGACCAAACCAACCTTCTAGCAAAACTGGAGGAAACCCAAACAAGTGGGTAAGCTGAACCATCCACGATTTGCAATAAGAGGAACCCGATTGAAAACTCAGCCATGGAAGGGCAATCAGAGACAAACCATAAGCAAAATCCAAGAAAGATTATCGTAGCAGAACAAGTCAACCAGGCTAACAACCAAATCAAAGAAGAGAGGCCACAAAGGAGCTGATACCGGATTGCACGAAAAGGCCAACTTGTAGATTAAGGACCTCTAAATCCAAAGACCTAGCCAAAACCAACGATTAGACCGTCGTAAACAAAGAAGGACATAAGCTATCAAACCACATAAAACCAAAGCCAAGTCACTCAACACAACCAAAAGAGGAGGAACCCAAAAACAACGAGGCCGTTGTCGCAAAATCAAAGGGAACTTCAAGCGAATTCAGGGATACGAGAAACTGACTAAATACAAGCTTCAGCTGAGACAACACCACGGCAGAGCCAACAAAATCCAAGAAAAAGCTCTTCAGATCCACCTCAAAAGCAACCAGAACATGCGATAAAGTCATCATCGACTCACAATCAAACGAGAACAGAGCCGATGAACTAGAGTGTCGAGACATTAAAACCAGATCGGGAATCTTGAACCTCCACGACCAGATCAGAAAGACGAAAAGGAGCCACCTGAGAATAGATCCACTTCCGAACATCAACAATCGACCACCAATCCTCCGAAATAGTCACCACGCCGAAAGGAACTTACCATCACCGAGAGTAAATGACAAAGGTTGGAGACGACGAAACTGAATATTGACAAAGCTAGGAAGACAAACTAAAACGAGAAGAAACTGGAACCGACAATAGTGTTGTGGAAGCCATCCATCGCCGGCCATCGGAGAAAAGCTCTTGGTTGACGGCTAGGGCGAATACTTCCTCGAGGTGTGCGCGTTTATTGTTACGAAAATTTTCATTAGTTTACCTACCATATGAGTATAAAAGCGTATAAAATAGTATAATGTTAAAGAGTTTATTTCCTAACTTAGCTTTTAAATTTGCAGAGGTAAATGTTACTGTTGTAGTACTATTATCATTGTTTATTTGTTTTCTAGTACTATCAGAAAAAAGAGAATTCCATGTCAGCATTTTTGTCCTTGAGGGATTCTAGAACGACGAGAAAGAATCAGTCAGACAAGACCGAGTCCGTCTCTCTCTTTCTCTCTCTTTCTCTCTCTTCATTACAAAACACGCCAACGAAGACTTAGCTGTCTTTTTTCTCCACATGTGCAGTGCATTGACCTAGGCTCCGTCACAGCTCTTGTTACCGCCACGTGACACCCTTCAATATCTCACTCTTTGACTTCATATATCACAGCCCCGTGACTTTTAAGAATTTGCTGTAACTGAGATTTTTTACACTGCAGCATTTACTTCCTACAGATCCTTGTACTTTTTATTACAATGCTAGACGTGTATCGTACCGAGTAACAAAAGAGAAAAAGGAATGAGAACACAAAAAATCAAATTCTAGCTTTACTCGTCACACCTTTTATTAGTATTAGTCCCAGTGAATGAAAAAACAAAAACAAAGAGAAAGTGAACTAATATTGAATGTTTCTAAATTACGCGGTCAAAATAATCGCTTTATAAATACATATCTTCTCCTTCCTAAGCTTTCATCAATCATCATCACTCACTTTCTCTCTCAATCCAAAACCAATACTAATTAAACCAAAAAAGAAGATATTTTTCCCCCAAGTCTGAGAATTTTTCTGAGAAAAAAAGTTTCGATTTTGCGTCTGTTTTGAGGATGCCAGCAACGGATTTTCAAGGATCATTTGGAAGGTCGTTGCTAAGTTTACGGCGAGACCAAGTTGACTCATCATCATCAGCCGGAAATAGTAGCCACCACCACAACCACCACGAGCCAAGCAACATGGAGGTTGAGCTAGATTCGTTTCAGAGACAAGTCGCTGAGAAATTCATCGATCTCAACGCCTCTTCCAACGACCTTCTCTCCCTCGAGTGGATCGGAAAGCTTCTTGATTCTTTCCTCTGTTGTCAAGAAGAGTTTCGAGCTATCGTCTTCAACCATCGTTCTCAGATCTCTAAATCTCCCATGGACAGATTGATTTCTGACTACTTCGAACGGAGCATCAAAGCTCTCGATGTCTGTAACGCAATCCGCGACGGTATCGAACAGATCCGTCAATGGGAGAAACTTGCCGACATCGTTATCTCTGCTTTAGATAGTCAGCACCGTTCGATCGGAGAAGGACAGCTCCGGCGAGCTAAGAAAGCTCTGGTCGATTTAGCAATCGGAATGCTCGACGAGAAAGATCATCCTTCCGGTACAAATCTAGCTCACCGGAACCGTTCATTCGGAAGGGTCAAAGAGAGTCACCACCGCTCGATTGGTAACTTCAGATCTCTTTCTTGGAGTGTTTCAAGATCATGGTCAGCTTCTAAGCAGTTACAAGCTCTAGCTAACAACTTAGCAACGCCTAGACCAAACGAGGTTGCTGCGAGCAATGGTTTAGCTGTACCAGTTTACACAATGACTTCGGTTTTGCTTTTTGTCATGTGGGTTTTGGTAGCTGCGATTCCTTGTCAAGACCGTGGATTGCAAGTTAACTTCTTTGTGCCTAGGCATTTCCAATGGGCAGCTCCTGTTATGTCGTTGCACGATAAGATTGTTGAGGAATCTAAGAGAAGAGATAGGAAGAACTGTTGTGGATTGCTCAAGGAGATTGATAGGATTGAGAAGAGTTCGAGGTTGATGAATGAATTGATCGATTCGATTCATTTTCCGTTGAATGATCACAAGGAAGCTGAGGTGAAACAGAGAGTTGATGAGCTCGTTCAGGTTCGTGAAGCTTTGAGAAATGGTTTGGATCCGTTTGAGAGGAAAGTTAGAGAAGTTTTTCATCGGATTGTGAGAAGCAGAACCGAGAGTCTTGATTCTCTTTGATCTTTTTGAACATGTTTGTCCGAATATGATGATGACTCATACATATTTGGATTTTTCTTCCCTTTTTTTTTCTATTTATCTTTTTTGATCACTTGTAAAAAAAAGAAACTCAGGGAGTGTAGAAGTTATCTTCTTATCTCTTTGTGTTTGCTAATAGTGATGATGTTCGTCTTTTGAGAAGCTACTTGTTTAGTTTGTTGATATATTGAGGTTCTACATTCAAGAAACAAAAGAATCTAACATTGCGAAGAAAGATTTTCTTTAGTTTGATGTGTTCTGCAATATGTGTTCCAAGTTTACAACTCGAATTGAAAATACATAGAAAACTCTACACGTTTAAACTCCAATCTCTAATCTTCAAAATCTTCTGTTTTGCCCAAATTCATAGTCTCCTCTACTTCATATCTGGCAAGTGTTTCTTCCTGCAAACATAGCTTAAATGCATATAAATCAACTCTATGGATTAAGGCTTTAGACCAAAACAAAGCTTTAATTGCAAATAACTAGACAGTTCCTCACAAGTTTATAGTCATTTTTTAACAATTTAAAGGTTTGCCTCAGACATTTGTGATATTCATCACCAAAAAATCTGATAATACGTGCAATTGTAAAGACACATCATTGGCAAACACAAACTAATCAAACAAAATTGTTTAAAGATAAAAAAAATTTGATGATTCAAAGTTATGTGCATCAGAGAGATTCCCATCTAGACATTAGTCATCATTCTCATCTCCTAACAAGGAGATTCTGATGTCCCTGTCTTTTAATCGTCACTTGCACTCATCAAAAGACAGCAAAAAGGGGTATTAAAAACACAAAACAAAACAACAACCAAAACTAAACTGCACACACTAAACTGCATAATTTTATGACATGTTGCATCAGTGAGATTCCCATCTAGACATTAGTCATCATTCGCATCTCTTAACAAAGAGACTCTGATGTCCCTGTCTTTTCATCATCACTTGCATTAATCAGACAAAACCCAAATCAAATCAGAAACTAGGAGTAGCCAACAAAACCATATCACATCAATAAGCTCAAAGATCAGATTAAAACAAGAGAAAACAGATTTGTAACCATGAGAAAGAACAAAAAAAAAACGCCTCATGAGTTGATTTCTTGTTCCTAGAGACTCATCTCTCAAAGTATATTTAAAACCATCAGGGGCATAAAAACCTAACAACACAGACACACAAACACCCGACATTTAGACATGCAAAAGATCGAATCTCTGAGAAAATCTCAATACTAGGCTTCATCTCGGTAAGTATTAAATAGAGGAATTGAAGAACAGAGGCGGAGCTAAATTAGGGCAGAGACAGACAAGTCAATGGGTATCAATGGGCTTTTAAAAAAAAATTTATACACTGGCCCAATATCAAGTGAGCAAAACCGGTATGGTATTGTCGGTTCGAAAAATATTGGATTAAATAGCAATCGATTAAGGAAAACCGGGTTTGGTTAACCTTTGTCTCTCTCCCTCTCTCTAACACAGAAGCACACAATTCCGTTGGTCGACGTCTTAAGTTTGCCAGCGAAATCGAAGGTAGTCCCTTCGTCTGCTTTCTGTGAGCTTTCTCTCTGTTCCACCATTAATCTTTCCCTTTTTTCTCTTATTCAAAATTTTTCTTCTTCTTCTTCTTCTTCGGGACAAATATTTTTTTCAATTTTCTTTCTTCCTCCATGATCTTTCTCTTCTTCGTGACTTCGCCTCCTCTGTGCTCATTTTCATGAATTCTTCTCTTGTTTCGACGCAAAGACCCATTTTTTTCTCTGTTTCTGCTGCGAAAGACAAGACCCTTTTTATATAAAAAGAACCATCTTCCGTTACAGTGACTCTGTGTCCGAATATAGACGTCCCCCATCTTCAAAGATTGGATCTTTTTTTTTTGCTCTGCTATAACCAATTTCATCATTTGATCAATCCCTTGCAAAAATTAAAATTTCACCTCGTGATTGAAGTGAGTATTCGCAAGAAAATGTTCATCCTTTGGGAAATTTCACTCTTCTTTTATGGGATATTTTTTGATGAATGTTTTGTTTATAAAACAGGATGGGTAGAGTTAAGTTGAAGATTAAACGGCTTGAGAGCACAAGTAACAGGCAAGTTACATACACGAAGAGAAAAAATGGGATATTGAAGAAAGCCAAAGAGTTATCCATTTTGTGTGATATTGATATTGTCCTTCTTATGTTTTCTCCTACCGGAAGGGCTACTGCTTTCCATGGAGAACACAGGTATTATAACATTCCCAAGCTTGTTTCTCTTTTATCATCTTTAATACTTTGGTTTAGGAACTCATAAAAATTTTGTAAGGATGTTAGCTGGAATGGTTAGAGTATTGTGAAGATCACACAATGCATAAGTAGGAACTGATTAGGGGTATTTTGAGCTTTGGGAGAGATAAGGGACTCTAAAAAGACTTTAAACTGTTCTAGTTTCCTCAGTTATCAATTCTCAGATATTGTTCTTTGTTGTTATGTAAGTACTAAAGAGTGATTCTTGCTTCTTGAATCTAATAGAGAGGGGTGATCGATTGAGGTTCTGTATTCAAGTTTCTTGCAATATACTGTTATTAGACTTAACTTGGTTTTTGTGCAGTTGCATTGAAGAGGTTATTTCCAAGTTTGCGCAATTAACTCCACAAGAAAGGACAAAAAGGTATGGTAAGCATTATGCTAAAAGTTTGGATACTATCAGTCCTTTGATGCAATTTGTGTTACGAAACTAAAATCAAAATGTTTTTTTTTTTTAATGCAACAGGAAACTGGAGAGCCTTGAAGTAAAGACATAAAAACTCACTGAATTTCTTCCTTTCTATATCATCAACTTTATGTTTCGTTTGAAACAAAAATTTGAGCTGATTTTTGCTCAACTGCAGGCATTGAAGAAGACTTTTAAGAAACTGGATCATGATGTAAATATACATGACTTTTTAGGAGCAAGGTACTTGCCATAAGTTCTTATAATTAATAAGTAATAACCATATCTTGTCATTGTAAGCCTCTCATATATCTGAGATGTTGTTGTCTACTCTATCCTGCAGGAATCAAACTATTGAGGTATGGATCAACCATCTCCGGTTCTTGAACTTTCGTGGATACTTTTTAATCTCTTTGACTCAAATTGCTAAAGTTCGTGTTAACATAACCACATGACAGGGTCTAAGTAACCAAGTAGCGATTTACCAATCTCAGCTTATGGAGTGTCATAGGAGGTTGAGGTGTGAAACTTTATAGTTCCCTGCGTTATAAATTTTGCCTCTTGAAATCTTACTTTCAATCTTATAATTCGTTTTCTTCTGGACGGTGTTTTCAGTTGCTGGACGAACATTGATAGAATAGAAAACACAGAGCACCTCAGTTTATTGGAAGAATCATTGAGGAAATCTATTGAAAGAATCCAGATTCATAAGGTTTGTTATTATGTTTTCCTTTTCACTCAATGACTCAGCCATTATAGACCTAAGATTCAGGAGTTCATTTCATTTCCCTGAACATATGAAATATACTTACGAAAGACAATATCCTCCATTTTTCAGGAACATTACGCAAAAAACCAACTTTTACCAATAGAGTGTACAACAACACAGGTTATAACCATTTGTCTCCTTTCTCTCTCCTGCTCTCTGTCTCTCCTCAGGATATGTTCTTAACCTGACCCAGCTTTTAAATGCAGTTTCACAGCGGGATACAGTTGCCTATGGCGATGGGAGGTAATAGTAATATGCAAGAAGCTCACTCGATGTCTTGGCTTCCTGATAATGATAACCAGCAAACAATCTTACCTGGTGATTCCAGTTATCTTCCTCATAGGTAAGAGTCTAAGTCACAATTAAAAAACCAATTTCACTATGAAAGTGCTCACTCAAGTTATGCTTTACTGATTTCAAACAGAGAGATTGATGGATCGATTCCTGTTTACACAAGCTGCTTCTTTGAGTCTATTAAACCAGAAGATCAGATATGTAGCAACCCGGGACAACAGTTTGAGCACTTAGAACAACAAGGAAACGGTTGTTTGGGTTTACAACAACTTGGAGAGGAATATTCATATCCTACCCCATTTGGTTCTACTTTGGGAATGGAAGACGATCAAGAGAAAAAGATAAAATCTGAAATGGAATTGAACAACTTGCAACAGCAACACCAACACCAACACCAACAACAACAGCAACAGCAACAACAACTTGATCCTTCAATGTATGATCCAATGGCTAATGATAATAGTGGCTGCTTTCAAATTCCTCATGATCAGTCCATGTTTGTCAATGATCATCATCATCATCATCATCATCACCATCATCAAAATTGGGTTCCAGATTCCATGTTTGGTCAGACTTCTTACAACCAGGTTAGTGTTTTATACCTTCATTGTAACTATCTAGCTATATGATCCACCAAACTGAATATGTCTCTGTATCTTTGGTGATTGCAGCAACCGAACTAACTCAAGACATGGCTTATGTATGTATGATGACTGGACTTATGTTTGACAGGACTAGTTTGAGCCATTGCTACAGTGTCCAAGATAAAAATATATATATATATATATAAATATAGAGAGAGTGTACATGTTTTTGTATGTATGAGCTTGTGTCATATACTCAGGGGAGTTTTTAGGCATTTTGTGTATAAGAAATATTGTCTAGGAACCATATATTTTACAAGAATGATAAATATAATCATCGATATATTGTTTTCTATAGATGTTGGCCAAGTGTAGCTTTTCAAGACTCTCTTGATACATATCACTCTTATCATGACAGCATACATAACAAACTCCAAATTAAGTTCTAAGTTATGAAAAAGGGAATTTAATTATATGTACTGTAGAAAAAGGAAAGCTGCATTACAATAAGAAGTAACCCTAAATCCAGTCCACAGTCTCGAACTAATTTTGTTGCCAAATTAGTTCAATATTGATCTTCACACGGCAACTTGAAACGACACAGCGGACAAGTGTGATTGGTCTTAAACCACGTTAGGAGACACTCATCGTCAAAGTCATGACCACAAGGTAAATTCACAACTCTACTTTCACCGTTAATAAACTCTTTCAAACAAATAGCGCACGTTGTCTCGCCAGTAGAACTAACCTTCTCGTATATTTTCCTGATTAAGGACTTGACCACGAGATTGCTTGCGGGTCTCAAAGGGAAATTGTTGGTTTCGTGGAACGAGACTTGAACCGCTTCTTCAATCTGAATCACTTCTTCAATGTGAGAGTTAGGAATAAGAAGCAAGGACACTAGCAAATCATACCCCGGAGAAGAGTTATGACTTGCGGACGAAGTAACTTCGTCAACATAGAAGATTAGCTTTGTTATCGCATCGTAAGTATCATCGTTGCTAATTCCTGATTCCATCAAGAAATAGTTCAGGTCTTCTTTGCTTCGACACTTCTCGTCATCATCGTGTATGAATTCTTCCATAAACGACGAAGCCGTAAAAGTCGGATTATAACCGACGACGTTTGCATTGATTGTGATTGTGCCGTCGCCCTCTGGTTCAGGATTGCGTCTAATATGGTGATCCAATACGGTTCTCATGATTGATTGAAGACAATGATGATGAAAAATTAAAATAAGAAAATCAAAAGTGATGGCTCTGTGTGTGTTGTGTTTATGTTCAGGGTTGTCACAACCCTATATATATATATAGATGATTCTGCGTGCATTCGTTTGCCTAGTGGGATTTGGAAATACACTTTATTGTTTAAGATTTTAAGTACTATTTTGATATTTTCCAAGATTTCCTTTTTCTTTTTCTGTTATTATCTTATTTGGGTTTGTTTATTTTTCCTTTTTTCTTTCTTTATAACATCTTATGATGCTCTTCTGTTTTCCCTTTTTAAATTAGTATAAATCTAATTTACTTTTTTTTTCGCACATTATTATAAGATGGGAAAAGAAAACCCTTAAAGGTCCTAAGTCAACTCTGTATTATTCGTTTTAAATTTGATTTCAATTTTTTTGCCAAAATTCACATGATAGACTTAATCTTATACGCAAATCTATTAGAACAATATTGTAAATACATAATTTGTTTCTATTTAGGTAATGGAGGGTTTATTTCGCAGCTGTTAGATATACATATATATTAGAGTACTATATTAAATTTATAGCATAGAACCATAGAAAACGAATCGATATATAGAATAGAAGTATAGAACCATATAAACTGATTTATATAAAAATAAACTATGGTATATTTTGCACAAAACGCAAAGCTTCTCAAATCTCCTTCACCCTTCATCTCCCACATGGCATCTCGTAACGACACAATGGACAGACATGACTACTCATAAACCATTTCATAACACACTCCTCGTCGAACTCGTGTCCACACGGTAAAGGCACAATACTTCTTCCGTCGTTAAATTCCTCCAAACAAATAGAGCACATGTCAATCTCACCGACCACATCATCGCTAGTCTTCTTGTATATTTTTCTTTTCAAAGACTCGACAGTGAGCTTGCTCGCAGGTCTCGACCTGACAATATTGGCCTCATTGAATGAGGCTTGAAAAACTTCTTCAATCAGAGAACGATCCCTCTCTTCAATTCGATGATGAGAGTCGTCGAAGCTAACATTGTGCTCATCCCATAAGTGTCGAAACTCGAAGACTCGAACAAGCTGATATGGAGCCATTTCTCCACGGACATAAATAACCTCGTGCTGATCATCCTCTAAACCAAGAACCTCTTCTTCGATGGTCTCATTGAGCGAGACTTGAAAACCTTGTCCAAGTTGAGATGGAGCAGCTTCTTCAGTTTGATGATCAAAGTCAAAGCTAACATTGTGCACATCCAATAACTGTACAAAGTCGTCGACTCGAGCAACTTGTTCAAGCTGAGATGGAGCTGCTTCTTCATAGACAAAGATAACATCGGGCTCATCCTCTAAACCTAGAACGTCTTCTTCAATGGTCTCATTGATCGAGACTCGAAAAACTTCTCTAAGCTGAGACCGAGCTGCCTCTTCAGTTCGATGGTCAAAGTCAAAGATAACGTCTTGCTCATCCTCTATATGATGATCAAATTCAAATATAATATCCTGCTCATCATCCTCTAAACCTGAAACTTCTTCTTCAATGGTCTCACTGAGTGAGACTCGAAGACCTTCTTCAAGCTGAGATGGAGCTGCTTCTTCAATTTGATGATGATCAAATTCAAAGATAACATCGTGCTCATCCAGTAAACCTAGGACGTGTACCTCAATTTGTTCAGAAGGAACATCGATAGTAAGAGTCCTCAAGTACACTGCACAACCTAGATTATAATCATCAGAGGAAATTGCTTGATCTACAAGTCTCCGTAAGTGTAAAAACACATCGTAATCATCTACGGGAGTGGTTTCTCCTGACCACATCAAGAATTCAGTAAGCTCTACATCTATACATTCAGGGTTACCAGAGAATTCTATTAGTTTTTCATAGAGGTCCCAATAGATGATACTTTGATATATTTTGGTTGTAGAAACACTGATTTTGATTGTGCCAACATTATCGGGTTCAGGATTGTGGTCGATTTCGTAGGAAAAGAACGAGATCATCACGGCGAGAAGAGCGAAGAAGAAAAAGAAAGAAAATTGGATTATAAATCAAATCGATGATGATATATGGGTTTAGGGTTCTCTTGAATTATTTCATCTACATATTTATATTAGAGGGACTAGATTGGTATAAATAAATTTAGCAGAATATCTAATTCTATTGGGATTCGATAACGTCACAGTTTTCATTGATATTTTTTTTTTCATGTTTTCTTCTAAATTTCATAACGATGGATAATTTCCCTTTTTCTTGTTATTTATGGTAGAAATTTAGTTTTCAATTAATGTTTTTATGAAGTTAATTAATGCAAAAAAAAAGTTCCCTTTGTTTTTTACATTATAAGCATATATGATTGCTTTGACCAAANAAAAAAAAAAAAAAAAAAAAAACATATATGATTGCAGCAACCGAACTAATTAATCAGGAGATTCAGGACAGGACTCACGTATACAACATACTACTGTATTCTATGGATACTGGACTTATGCCTGAGTTTCTGAGGCATTGCTATATTGAATGTCCAAGATATACTCATAGGAGTTTAAGGCACTTTGTGTATATATAAGAGATGTTTTCTAGGAACCATATATTTTGTAAAAATGATCGGTATATTTTCCTTTACTCCTTTAATAGATTATAGATGTTGTTTTTTTTTTTTGAAATTATGTGAATTTCATTAAACCGAAAATTTGTTGAAGTTACAATGCCGAATTACATGGTTCGTCCCTTGCTCAAAAAAATAAAAACAAGGAAGGAGACACCGAAGAGAAGATATACACCCAAGCCTTAGTTATATTTCAACCATACTAGCAAGAGGTTTTTGAAGTTCCTCCTGCTCTGCTTTGCCCGAATGGCATCCCGGATTTGACGGTCGAGGGTCTTGAAGATGGTAATAGCATCCGTAGTAGCGTTGTTGTGGTACCTGTAATTCCGCTCATGCCATATTGCATAGAGGGTAGCTTGTGCAGTGATTCTGCGAAGAGGGAGGGGTGTAACCCCGTCTTTCATATCCAACCATTCCAAGAGAGCTTCCCATGTGTGAAATGTGAAAGGCCTCTATCCAAGACGTCTTGTGACTTCCGACCAAAGGGTCTCAGCATAGCGGCACCGTAGGAACAGATGCTCACGTGTTTCCTGTTCCAAACCGCATATACAACAACAAGGATCAATTTGCATACCCCAGCTTACCAGTCTTTCTCTCAGTGGAAGTCTGTTGAGATGCATGAGCCAAAATAGGAAAGCATGGCGAGGAATTGCACCCTTGAACCAAACTTGGTTGGTCCAGTGTGGAGGAGTTGCTCGCGGTCTGATGGCATCCCAGGTTTTAGCAGAGGAGAAACTTTCAAGATCTTCTTCCTCTTATAGATGTTGTTGGCTATAAGTGATCAATATAAAGGTCTTTCTTCCTCTTTTTAATTTTAGCTTTTCAAAACTCTTTCCATTCTTATCAGTTCTATGATTAACACAACATTCTCCAAATTTATATAAGTAAAAAAAAAACATCCAATTTAAAAAGAAAATGGATTTTTTTTTTTAATTTTTTTTAGAGAAAAGGGATTTTATAAACTGTAGAAAACAAAATCTTCGTTATAATTTGAATTTTCATACTCGAACTGCTTCTTCAATCTGATTCATAATTAATATAAGGCTCAGAAGAAGATCCAACCACACTTCTAAAGCACATCCTTGAGAATACCCATTACTTTCGGACGAAGTTACTTGAGCAACATAGGGGATTAATTTATAAATCGCATATAAAACCTCGTGGTCGCTCATTCCTGCTTCCCGCAAGAAATTAATCAAGTCTAGTCTGCTCCCACCCTCGTCTCCGTTGATGAAATCGTCGGCAAACGACAAAGTCGTGAACGACGAGTGATGATCTTGGTCGAAGATCCTCGCATTGACTCTGACTGTGCCCGCATCTTCTGGTTCAGGATCGTGTTTGATTTTGTGTCCACGCGAGACTTGAACATCCTCTAAAGTTTGAGGCTCATCGTAAAAAATAAGATCCAACGTCACTTGTAAAGCACACCCTGGAGAATACCCATCACTTTCTGAAGAAGTTATTTTAGCAACATAGCGAACTAAGTGATGCATGGCATGTGCAATATCGTAGTCGCTGATCCCTGAAAGGTTTAAGAAATAATCCAAGTCCAATTTGCTTTCACACTCGTTGCGATCATCGTTAATGAATTCGTCGACGGACGACTTTCTCGTGAATGTCATGATTTCGTCGTCTCCTCCGAAGATCCTTGCATTGACTCTAACTGTGCCCGCATCTTCCGGTTCAGGATCGTGTTTGATTTCGTGTTCGAAAACCCCCGTAAACATGATTAAAAAAAGAACGATAATAATTCTGGTGGTTTCTGTTTTTGCTTTCTCTCTTTGTTGTTGTGACCCAAGAAGAAATTTAATCGATGATGTAAGGGTTTAGGGTGAATGAACTCATATATTTATAGCAGAGACCTTTGTCGGTTCCTAATTTTTTTTAGGATTTTTGAGATAACATTTTCTATTTGTTTTTGTTAAGTCCATTACAATTTCCATTTATTATCTTTTTAAAAGAAGAAAATTTACATAAGTCCATTACGAATTCCATATTAACTCTTCTTCCGTTATTGATTTTGATAAATTCCTTTTCCTTAAAGGTGAATTTTATTATACTTATGAAAAGTTTAGAAGCAATATATAATGTGAATTTTTAATTTAACATATTCGTGATCGAAGAGCAAACTAGTGTAGTACACATATGCTACTACTTTAGTAATAACGAGTCACAATCGTTTTGCAATTAGAGTCCAAAACACTACAGTACTACACGTTACACAACACACAAACATAAGAATTACTTCATGTCTTCATCTCTTCATCGACGATCATCCTACATCAACTATCACTCAAACCCGAAACAGAGGAAGAAGAAGATGATGATGTGAAGGACGTGGACATGCCATGTCTTCTCTTCCTCTTATGGTTAGCCTTGAAACAAGCTTGTCTTAATCTCTTAGTCTTATCCTCAAACTTCAAATCTGGTAACTTCTCAATCGTTTCCTTCTCCTTCTCGAGCTTTTCCAAAGCGTTTCTTAGCTTGTCTTCGTTTTCTTCCCCTTCCATCTTCTGCAGCTCCTGTTACAATAATAAAAATAGTCACATCAAAATTCACCGAAACAGTAGACCATCACATTTAGGCTTTTTACATGGTGTTTCAATTCGGTAACAAATTTTCTTTTCTTTAATAAAAAATCTGAAAAAAAAAATATCACTAGAGAAGAATTCGTAACACAATAGAGGAATTTCACATATTACAACATAGTTATATTATATGTAATAGTTGTTTATTATACCTTGACATTACTGATGAGTTTTTGTAGGCTCATGAGCTTACGATGAGGCCAGCGTTGAATACCCAATTCGCGACATCTCTTCTTCAAAAGAGTTAAACCAATGTTAAGTTCTTTAGCCGCTTGAGTTATGGGCATGTAGAAGTACAATGAGATGATTTCTTTCGACAATGTCTTCGAAACAGAGCAGCTAGAAACACATTCTTCTCTGCATCTCCTCTTCTTGTTGGAGATGGTTTCACTCTTTTTCTCCAAATCAAGATCGAGCATCGACTCTTCTTCGGTCCATGAAACAGAACCGTACCCACTACGTAAATCTGCTTAAACAGAACGACAAGAATGAGAAGTGCACACATAAAATCCATGAGAACAAAACATAATTAAGTGCAACATATACTGTTATATGCATACCGTCAAGAGATACGATGGAGATAGGATCAAGATCAGGTAAAGCCAGAAAGCTTGAGGCAGAAGGAAGATAATCAGGTAAAGCCAGAAAGCTTGAGGCAGAAGGAGGAAAGTCATCTTCTAAGCCGAAGAAAAGATTCGCTAAGTCGCTGCATTAAGAACACACAACAATTAAAACATGGATCAAGAACTACTAGCTAGAAACACGTTTAAAAACACTCATGCATGATGAGTCAATTAAATTTACCTTTGATGAGAGTAAAGTGATGAGTGGTTTAGAAATGAAAATGAGTGATCTTCTTTGCCAAATACTTGATCATACTCCAATTTGCAAAATGAGTTCATCATCATTAAGTGGTTTGTGATCACTAATCAACGGGAGAGAGAGAGAGAGAGAGAGGTGTATATATATATATACTATATACCCCTATAGTACTAGTAGATATGAAAAGAGAAGATATAGAAGTGAAGTTATATGATATAAATTGTACAAGAAAGTGGGTATTGACGGCTAATTGATAGCCCTGTAAAATTTGGAGTTACGAGAGAGATATTAGTAATGATAATGGTAATTAATGCTGATAAGAGAGGCGTTTTTTTAGGAATAGTTGATACTAGCCTTCTTCTCTTGCAGAAAATCTATACCCGTCAATTTCCACCAAAACTTTAGAATTGTGTATGCTTACCTTGTATAATGATATTATTATGTCAAAGTTGTATAACGATATCATGTTCATACGCTTTAAGAAATGATATATATTATAGATCGATAAAAGCCAATCGTATTTAATTTGTTCATTTGTAAAGTAGTATCTTGATGAACTCATGTTATTACACTTTTTCCTAAGTGTTAAAATATAAAATTTACACCCAAGTAACTGTAATCAGTTAAGATTAGATGTAACGTATGGTGTGCATGCCAAACTGCCAATCAATTTTTTAAGTGTTCACGAACAATTGTTGTAGTTATAGTTTTTTTTTATTGTTTAAGTACAATAGTTTTAGTTAATATAGTAAAACAAAAACAAAAAAATAGTTATAGTTAAGGCTTTAAGAGAAACGGCTAAGAAATTTATAGTAATACATTTCCAACAAAAAGATAACGGTTTTGAATTAATTTCAGATAATGGCTGCGAGTAATTAATTATTTTCAGGTGATTCTTGTAGTTAATGGGGTATTTTTAAGCATTTTCCCCTTAAGAAATGTGAAAACTGTAGGTTATTTAGAGAGAAAATTTACTAGATACCACTTTTTAGTGTATCAGGTAAAAAACAATTTAGCGTCTCTTTGTTGTCAACATTGTTTTCTGCCGGTTTGGACCGGCTTAGACACCCTTTAGGCATAGCTGCATAGGTAGTAGACCTTCAACATGGAGTCTTTAGCGATATGTAGCAGTCCTTAAGCATGGAGGCTTTAGAAGTAGAACTACCCACAAGCTGAGCATTTTTATAGGCTATATAGAAATCTGAAGAACACTCAGTCGAAGTTAAATTAAAAGTGTGAATGGTTGCAGCGGTCAAGGCCAACAATTCCATCAACGGTTAGACCGTTTTCTATTCACCATTCATCAAATACAGTCTACAGCGGTACGGTCTAAAGATAATAGAAAGAAAACTGTTGCGTACCAACAACTGCGAACCGTTTTTGTGTATAAATAGAGTTGGTCCACAGCGGTCTGCTGACCACCCTATTTTTGGGGCGGTCTAAACCGCTGACGGATTTGGCCGCCCCGACCGCAATCACCATTCAGACCCTAAGAGCTCTGTATACACTATGTGAGATATGTTTTGCTAATTTCTAAAGGAACCTAGACCCCATTTTTCATATAAATTCTATTCCATTATATAAAACATTACAATATCTTGCTTTGCTCAATTGATTTGAAAGACAAGGGCTAACAGGAGTTAGTAAATCATCATATAGGCAGGCACTTTAAATTCACCTTCAGACCAAACAATAAAAGACTCCAGATTTCAAGCTGAAGATCCGATGGGTTTAACATGATGAACACACATATTCTCTACTCAGTAATCGTTTTCTTTCGTTTCATCCTGTTTTACCTTTGACGAGTGAAGTCACTCAAGACACAACAAAACTATAGCAGAGATGAAGTTATACTATTTCTCTTTAAAAAGAAGACAACAGATGAGGTAAAGCTATGTAAGACTCAAAAACCATTTAAGCAAGGTTATGCAACAAAAGGCTGAATATGGTTTCATACAACAAGATGTAACTATTATGGTAAAATATAAAAGCTTGTCTGTTGTCGTCATAATCCATTTTGCTTTAAATTAAAAACCTCTCAACACACAAAACTTTACACATTCTGTTATAGAGAAGACATGTAAGCAAATGTGGTTTCTGGGCAACCTTCCCATCATTCCTCATCACCTTCTTCGTCATCATCTTCATCAGAATCACCTTCTTTCCCCTAGAGATAGATATGGTTATTAAAAACTTATCAGGTAAAACTCACAATGGAATCTCCTCGACTGAAATGGTTTCAGACATAAATAATAACACAATGTTGTTCTGTCTTAGGATATCTCTATCTAATCTTTCATCTCATCATGCACATAAAGCATATCACAGATGCGGCACATTTTAAGCAGAAAACTCAACCAAGCAAAGAAAATTAGATGAAGCTTTTACCTCTTCATCTCCATCATCGTCTCCATCAAAGTCCTCTTCATCAGCCTCCTACACAGTTACATACAATTTACCAAAATCTTCAAGCAACTTGTGATCTCTAAACAAAGTCAAGATTGGAAAATGAATTAGTGAGTATAGCTTACATTGTTAAAATAGGTGAGAGGGTTGGGCCACAAATCTTCCTTGATGATATCGGCAACCTGCTACAAGACGAATTTCTGAGTTCAAGTTGGGCCAGACATGGGGTTACTCTTACAGAAAAGAGTAAAAAAAACAATATAGGATCAATACCTCGTCATGCATCTCAATCTCAACGTCCTCCTTGTGTTGAGCATCATTAAACCAGGTAAAGAAGCTAAAAAAGACATGTAATTGCTAATTAGAAAAGCAAGAGTTTTAACTTGGATCTATGACGTGTGAAAATTCACTGAAACAGGGATGGGGAGATGGATTTATACCTCTCTTCAGGTAATGCACGTTTGTTTCCATTCTTCTCGTGATTCACTCCATTTGACAAGCCCTTAATTGTTGAGAAATATAGTTACAGGAATAATCATAAGAAATAGACTTAGTTTATGCAATAAATATCCGCTTACTTTGCCCTCTTTCCATTTGATAGGGGTGGCTGTAATTTTTGTTGTCCCTTCTTCGAGGAAGGTAAAAGTCTTTGTTAGTTTTCCATCCTCAAAATATGGATTGGGATTGAAGTACTGCAGTTCACAATTTGACAACAATCAGTAAACTAAGTAACTAAAAACTCAGCTTTCTTAGAACAGTCAGAGATAATATCAAAATATATGATAAAGAACAAAGATCTGGAGTAAAAAGAAACTTACAAAAGTGATCGAGTATCCGGATTTCACATCTTTAGCATCCTCAACATCCAGAGAGCTTAGATATTTGAAAATCTGTTCA
>NC_025687.1:8526428-8531428 GCF_000633955.1 Camelina sativa
ACTTACAGCAGTCAACCAGAAATCAGGGATGGCTTTGATAATCTCGTTACGCTTGTCATAAACAGGTTTCCTTATCACATTATACTTCTGCTCCACTTCCAACACTTCATCACTCGCCTTTTCGTTAATCTATCAAACCAAAACAAGAGAGCTGATTGAGATTGGAGAGGACTCAAAACACAATTAAACTTTACTCAAAACAGTTTTCTTGACTTCTCTACAGAGATTGGATAAGTCAATTTCTCAAAGACTATCATATAATAAATAATCCATGTGAACACGACCACATTATCATTCCAAAGACAACAACAACAACAACAACAACACAAGTACATAGATACAAACTTTATCTCATAAATTGTCCAATAGAAAACTCAAATCGAGAAAATCCAAACCCAGATCAATTATCATCAACCAAATCAAATTAAACATGGGGATTGTAAAAAAAGATGTTTTTTTTTGTCTTGTGATTTACCTTCTCGAGGTCGTCTTGGATCTCTTGAAGCTTTTCAATTGAGAGGACAAGCTCTGTATCGATTTGCTCGACGTTCTCTTCTTCGGTTTTCGCCTTTTTGCTCTTGTCCGCCACCATTTTTTCAACCCAGACTGAAGCAGAGCAATTCGAATTCCTCACTCTTCTCTGCCTTCACAGAGCGCAACAGCTAAAACCCTAAAAACTCGATCGTGATGTGATGAGAGAAGTTGGGCAAAACTGATTTAGGGTTTTGGGGGGGGGGTTTTGTTGACCAATTAGATTATTTATTACGTCACGTTAGCCGAATAAGGGTACTTTTGTCCTTTGTTATGTTTTATGTTTTTAATTAATTTTACTAATTAAAAAAGAAAAAAGTCTACCTACCCTTTACAAATCAACAAATGTTGATGGTGATTAGCTAACTAATTAACAACACTTATATCCAGTTAAAATGATGTGATGTTGTTTTGAAGGTATTTATATGATTAAAGAAATAAATCAAGTGTTGACAACACAAAAAAAGAAAGTAATGATGGTTTGGTAATAACTAATAACTAACTAATCTAATCTACCTACCAATAAAAATTTGTGTGGAACTGTGGATCACACCTAATATTCATATCACAAAAATTATACCAATCATTAATTTGCAAAATATGTTGTCTCAACTAGTTAATAATAGTGTACAACTATTCAATATATTTGGGCTTAAAATGGGCTTTCCAAATTGCTTTTACGTGCTAGTGAAATAATATGGGCCACTAGTCCTATATAATAAACCTTTTGAGTCTCAAATAAAATGTTTTTTTTTTGTCAACAATAAAATGTTTTTTCTTGTAAAGGAACTTTATGATTTTAACTACTCCATTTCTATATGTCTAAAAGGGTCAAATTTATGGATAAATAGGTGTCACAATATTCATATTCAACGGTCGATTTATTGGAGTAGTTTGGCTCTGGTTGGGTATTTATGTGTATATATATCAGCAAAAAACATAATAATAGGTATACTTCTTTTTCCTATTTAATATTGAATGGAATTGGGTAAGGTGGTCACAAACTAATCAATATTGTTGAAAACATTCTTCATAGCGAGTGGTACCACAATACTTTAATTTAATATATAAAAATATCAATGTAGACATAATTTTCAGCTTTCACGAACTTAATTAAAACAATATAATATGGTAGTATATTAGTTTCGCTAGAGTGTCGAACCATCAGATTATGACTTACAATCTGGATAAACATAACAATGTTACGTATAAAGAAACTGTGTAACCACCCTATAAGACAAAACCTGCATTCCTTTTATTTTAACATATCTAATTTACATTCGCTTCTGTAGTAGCTTTTGAACCATGCAAACAATTGATTATGTGGGACAGTGGGAGTGCGATTTATTAATATTTTTATATAGTAACATCTTGATGTGTTCTACTAAATAAACATCTTAATATGTGGATAACTCGTAACGTAAGATATGTTTATCAATATACTGTATAAATTAACTTTATTTATATGTAAATGTTTCAATAAATATAGTGCGTTCTAAGGCGGTCCAGCTTATTACATGCTTTGTATCCGGTGCCCATACTCTATTTATTCATTATTTTAACAAATTAGCTCGTTTTGAGTTATTGAAATGGTCCCAATTTTCAGATCATTCCCTTCGCATTTACTACTATCCAAATCCAACCCTAAGTTTGCAATTGCATGGCTAAAACAAATATCCGATATTAATGCCAATTTTGTATAGTCTCATACAGACTAATCGTTATTTTTTTTGTCTCCACGTCAAGTTATCATCGTTTCTTATGATCCACATGCATAATTTGTAGGGTCGTACTCACGGGAGGTATCTATATAACTACGATGATTTATTATATAATCCGTTCCAATTAATGGATAACGTCCGATGATGTGAATCATGTGATATGGTGACGCATGTGGTGTAGAAATGATAAACATCCTTATATAGGTATATTGTAATGACTTCTCAAAAGTTACAAATATGGTATAATACAAACAGTTAAACTCATATTCCAAAGAGCGAGATAGTCGAAGACTACATGTCAAAAACTGAGGTGATATATGATTCGTTTTAGTGTGGTTAATTTGGTTTTCTAAATAGAAGGTCCATAAAAGATAAAACTAACAAATTTCACATTATTTTTGTTTGTCCGTCGATTTTTTCCCTTTAACCCATTATTTTAGGGGTTTATAATAAAAAAAAACAAAGAAATCAAAATCATTAGCATACAAACGAATAATATTACAAATTAAAAAACATTTGAAAACTAGTTAAAACTTAAAACATACACACAAAACATTAATCATTAAAGAAAGCTCAAGTCTTGAATCCTGATCTCAGTTTTATACTTCTTCTGATGAGACATCTCATGATGATCAACCTTGGCTGCTTCTTTCATTTTTCTTGAACTATCAACAACCGAGACATCTTTGTGACTCTTACAACCCGACAAAAACCCACCCGACCGGACTTTGTCAGCAACCACCGGTTTGGTTTTAACCACCGGACCACTTCTCGTGACCCTCTTCATCATATCGAAATCCGAAATTACCGATTGATCTGCCATACATCCCGTTACCACACTCCATCCAATGCTAGCCTCACTCGGCTCATAGACACTGCTCGTTATGTTTTCAATCTCGAACAAATCTGAACTCGCTACACTTGCTGTCTCTTCCTCTTGCGTGTTGCTGCTCATCGAAGAGTTATTACCATTGTTGTGATGCTTGTTCTTGGTAGAAAGCTGGTTTGGTATTGCATCCCATGTAAGGAGAGAGAGCTTTCTCTCGAGGTTCATGGCGATATCGGACCTTTGAACAGGTAATGGAATCTTCGCTGGCTCGTGATAATCCATTTTCTTGGCTTCAAAACGGAGTCTTGGTTTGTCGTTATGCTTTCTTGCGTCGTAAGCTACGAAATCTCGATCGGAATTTCTACCTTTAACGGATATGTTTTGGTCCTTATTAATGGTTTTGACCCCGGAACAGGGACCGTAACATCTAAACCCACCAAAAGAGATGCTTGTCTCGTTTGTTTTCCGTTGCTTATTGTCATTGTTGTTGCTAATCCTCATGAGAAAGGTTTGACTGTTGTAACTTGACTCAGATCTTACACTTGGAGTCCCATGTCGGCTTGTTCTTGATCTAGATGACGTCGTTTTCGTCAGTTGAGGATGAGGATCAGAATCAGGATGGGGATGATCCTGTGTGTTTTCCTTTTTGTGTTGCTTGGTGATATCCACCGTGGAATCAACATGATCTAGCTTCATGCTGAAGTACTTTTCTGCGCCAAAAACTCCAATCTCAGCGTCAGCATCAGCAACAGAAGCTTTGATATTGGGTTTTTCGGAGATTTTTGAAGAAGAGTACTGTTCTTTGATCGAGGAGAGGACAAGTAGTTGTGGTTTATAAGTTGAGATTTGGCGAAAATGGGCACTCTTCTTTTCAGCATCCATCTCTATTGTGTGTGTATATATGTTGTTTAGTGACTACTTTATGAAGTGGTAAAAATACAAAAGATCCAACAAAAAGGATTTAAGGGAAATGACAAGAAGAAGAAAGCTATGGAAATGATGGGAGATTTGCAGAGAGAAAAAATTCTGAATGATGGTTGGTGTTTATGAGGATGAACTTTCACTATTATATAGAGAAAACTAATATTAGTGGAGGAAATGGTGCCAAGTCATGGTTAGTAGCTACACAGTTTGCAAACCCCTAATTTAGAAAATATTAATTATGGTTTTCTTTCTAAGAAAGAAGTATTTGAAGAAGTACATCCATAAATTGGGAAGTGCGATATATATATATATATACATAGGGATGTTAAAAAGGGTTTATAAACCCAGCCCGGCTCGGCCGTGTACAAGCTCGGCCCTCCAAAAACCAATGTTGAATTTGAGCCCTACAAAACTAACACTAACGAGCCTAAACTCGGTCCAGCCATGACTCTGCAATTATTATTTTGTTTTCTCTTCCTAATCGTGTTATTTAATTATTGACGAGTTGAGTGATAAACTTTGTGGTGGTCGTGGAATCGAAGCCAGAGCCTTGGACTGTGTCTCTGCTATGCGATTATCTTCTCTGTTTTGGACTTCTTGAAGTTGAATCTAATAAGCCCTTAGATCTCAGGCAAATTCCTTATTCGTTCCCCAATCTCTTCTTTGGATTCGTTCATCTTTCAATCCCTAGTTCCTCCATCACCTCAATTAGAGCGAATTGATTTCTACGAAGATCGTGTGAGTGAATTGATTTTGAGAGGTCCGTCAATGGTGCTTGGGAGTTGGGAGGAAGAAAAAAAAATGCCTAAAAAAAAACCTATACTAAAACGTCGTCGTTTTCAAATACAAGATTGAAGAAGAATAAAACAGGGCCAGCTCGAACTTTTGCACAACTCGGCCCTAGACGAGCTCGAAATATTAATAACAAAAATACAGGATTACGGGTCCAAGATATTTAAACGAGCCGGGCCAACCCTATAACTTTAAACCCTTCT
>NC_025687.1:8533066-8547411 GCF_000633955.1 Camelina sativa
TTTTTTTTTTTTTTTTTTTTAAATGTACAATTGTGAGGCATAGAGGCCCTAACCGATCCACTGGGCTTCACAACCACAATCTTTTTGTTGTTGTATTAAGACAAGGCCTCAAATTTGTTTGGAGATCTGGGTATATTCGTCTTTTAAAAAATTAAGACATCACAAAAAGCGACGTGTCGTGTTGTGGATGGTAGTGATAACAGAACACAAAGGGAGAACATGACGAGATTGCCCTTACGCGTTTACTATATAAATCCACTAATTTTGTCATCAAACATTCGAAAACCCAAATTCAAAGTCTCTTTGTGTTCTCTCTACGAAATCGTTGATTTCTTGTTACTGTTACAATGGATTGCATAACGAAGGTTGATAGATCTGATCTGCTTTCGCAGCCTTTTCTCCGGAAGCTCCGTTTATGGCAACCGGAACCATGTCCGGAGCAGTAGATCTGTCGTTTAGTTCATCCGCCAATCTGGAGATCTTCGAACTTGATTTTAGGTCCAACGATCGTGATCTGAAACTAGTTGGTCACTGCTCGAGCTCTGAGAGGTTTACTCGACTAGCTTGGGGAAGTTATGGTCTCATAGCCGGTGGACTCGTCGATGGAAATATCGGTTTATAAAATCCGAATCGGTGATTCTTTTTTTTTTTCTTATCCCTAAATTTTAACTTTGTTTATTAGCCTTGCTTAAATTGATACTGATTATGATAAGTATATTAATGATGTATCTGTTGATTTAGTTCTGAGTCTGGTGAAATTGAGCATTTTAGACATCTTTCATAACACCAAGGACATGTGAGTTTGTTGTATCTCTTTTTTTTATTCTCTCAGAAATTCATGTTATTATCTTTTTTCTTAATTCCAAGACATGTGTACATTTGTCTTGTAATTAGGTTCGTGGTCTTGAATTTAATGTCAAGTCCCCAAATCAACTTGCTTCCGGGGCTGATGATGGTACAGTTTGCGTTTGGGATTTAGCAAACCCTTCAGAGCCTTCCCATTATCTAAAGGTACGCAACCATACATATAGCTCAGGTTCTTGCTCTATCTTATCATAAGCATTGCATGCTAATAGGCTCATGATCCACTGCACTTTTTGTGTGTGTGTTGATATTGAAAAGGGTCCTGGTTCTTCAGTGCAAGAGGAAATCTCTTCGGTATCGTGGAACAGAGAGTTTCAACATGTTTTAGCATCTACTTCATATAACGGGACTACTGGTGAGAATATTAAAGTTTTCATAATTTATCTTTCCTTGTATGATAGGTTGATGCTAAAAAACTGATCTTTTGTTTTTCCTTAGTGATATGGGATGTGAATAACAAGAAGGTTATAACAGAGTAAGTATTTTATATATCTTGGTTTATTTCGAATTTGATATCTCTCAGAAGCCCTTTGTGATCTCTTATATGATATGTCCATTATCCAATCAACAGCTTCAAAAACTCCGGATCAGTGGACAGATTTACAGGTCCAAATCGATGCTCCGTTTTGCAGTGGGACCCTGATAATTTTAATCAGATCATTGTTGCATCAGATGAAGACAGTTCAACAAATGTTAAGGTAATCATTTGTTTGTTCAAGTTAAATCAAAATTTTAGCTATTAGATTTGTATCTAAAGATGTTTCCTATCAGCTTTTGGACATAAGGTATCTACAGTCACCTGTTCGCACTTTTGTTGGCCATCAAAGAGGTATATCCAATCTCCTTTACCCTAGAATTGTTGTTATCATTACTGTTGGAACATAGTGGTGATACTTGTTATATAACAGGTGTGATTGCAATGGAGTGGTGTCCAAGTGACAGTTCGTATCTGCTTACTTGTGCGAAAGACAACCGAACTATTTGCTGGAACACAAAAACAGGACAGGTGAAGACACAACCGAACTATTTGCAGCATACGCTACTTAGCTACCTACTTTATCTTAATTAATTGTATCTTTTGTTCATTTATGTCAGATTGTGGCTGAGTTACCTATTGGTAGCAATTGCAATTTTGATGTCCATTGGTATCCAAAGATACCTGGAGTTATATCAGCTTCTTCAGTTGATGGGAAAATTGGCATCTATAACCTTGAGGTATCTCTTTCCAATTTTGCTTTGGTGTTTGAAATTTATCAATCTGAATAATATATATATATATATATGACCTATACAAATACTTATCCTATGAATCCATGGTTATTATAACACTACACCTTATGTGTCCTAATTATATAATGAAAATAAACTTATGACAGTATGTATCAATTCATCCTTAGATAACTAAACAGAAACTCATAAGTTTCCGTTATGTTTCAATACATTGTTTATGCAGTTCCGAGGAGGAGAAGGAAACATGGGGCTTGCTAAAAATCATGCTTGGCGAGGATGGAACTGCAAAGTCCAAGTTGCGTACCCATGTAGGCTTTAGTTCATCGTCTGAGGAAACGGATAAAATTGTTAGTGAGCCTCATGCTACATCTTCTTCTGAAAACGTAGAACAAACTCAACAACAAATGTCAGAAGAAGAAGAAGAAGGAATCTCTGATCCAACAGTTGATGATGCCATCCAACGTTCATTAAGTGTGGGAGATTACAAGAAAGCAGTTTCTCAGTGTTTATCTGCAAATAAGATGGCTGATGCTTTAGTTATTGCTCATGTTGGTGGTACAACATTGTGGGAGAGTACACGTGATACGTATCTGAAGATGAGCATTGCACCTTACATGAAGGTATTATATATATTTAGACGATGCTTTCAACTTTACTTGATATATTGGAAAGTGCCATCTTATATTTTTGTTCGTTTGCCAAAATGGTACAACTACTATGTTTATCTGTGTCAGGTTGTTTCTGCAATGATGAACAATGATCTAATGACCCTTGTGGATACAAGACCACCTAAATCTTGGAAAGAAACTCTTGCTCTTATCTGCACTGTAAGATATTTTCTATTGTCATATCGCTATTAAAATGTTTGCTCCCAGAAGTTTTGATGTCACTAACTACTTCTAATGGATGTTTTGTTTTTTTTTTCTTTCTATTTTGATAAACAGTTTGCAGAAGGAGAAGAATGGACAAGCCTCTGTGATGCTCTAGCCTCAAATTTGATTGCTACTGGTTTTACTTTGGCTGCAACTCTGTGTTACATTTGTTCAGGCAATGTCAATAAAACAGTAGACATTTGGTCAAGGTGCCTTGAAAACGAAAGTGCTGGAAAATCTTATGCTGAGCGTGTTCAGGTTCGGATTGAATTATGGACTTCTCTGCTCAAACCTATTTTTGTTATTTGTATTGAATTGAAATAGGATCTTATGGAGAAAACGCTTGTCTTAACTTTGGCAACTGGAAACAGGAGATTCAGCACGTCTCTACGCAGTCTCTTTGAGAGTTATGCTGAGATTTTGGCTAGTCAAGGACTTCTTGCAACCGCGATAAAATTCTTGAAATTTCTTGACTCTGGTGATTTCTCATCCGACCTTTCAATCTTGCGGAATCGGATTGCTCTGTATGCAGAACCTGGTCTGTATTCAGCTACACATTGTGATTAATATGCTTTAGAAGAGACTTGTCATTATGAAATTAGCTAAAGTGTTTGATATTGTTTCTTGCAGAAATTAGTAACCCGTCTGCATTAGAAAACACTCAGGCGCCTGAATTCTCCAAGCCATATCAAAAGGTCTTCTGTTTGACTTGGAACAAAACATACTTTGCTATCTACTTGGTTTTTGCTTATATTTATCACTTTCATGGTCCAAACCTTAATTACTATGTTTTTTTTCCTGCAGAATTCTTCTCTTCCAGCTCCAATAAGCAATGCTCATCAGCCATCAAGAACTACTTTTGTCCCATTGAATCCCCCTCAAGAACTAAAGAACGCGGACCAATATCAGCAGCATACCATGGATTCTTATTATTTTCCTGCAGAAATTACTAAACCTTCTGCATCAGAAAACACTCAGCCTGAAATCTCCAAGCCATATCAAAAGGTCTTTTGTTTGACTTGAAACAAAACATACTTTGCTATCTCCTATCACTTTCATGGACCAAGCCTTAATTACTATGGTTTTTTTTTCCTGCAGAAATATTTTCCTCCAGCTACAATAAGCAATGCTCAGCCATCAAGAACTACTTTTGTTCCTTTGAATCCTCCTCGAGAACTAAACAACGCGGACCAATATCAGCAGCATACCATGGATTTTTCTTATTTTTCTGTATGTGATTCACTTCCATCTCCATTTTCTTTCGTTTATTTGTCTCCACATGTTAGCTTTTGACTAACCGTAAGACCTCTGTCTCCAGCGATCCACGAACCCAACATACAATGTTCCACCTGTTCCTGCCTCATATCAACCCATTCCTTCACAAGTTGGTCCATATCTCAACTCTCAGATTCCACAAACTGTTGTTCCACCAATGAGACCTATGACCCCAACACAGCAGGTAGCAGCTGAACCAGCACCTGTAGTAGCTCCACCACCACCACCAACCGTTGAGACCGCAGATACTTCCAATGTACCAGGTACATACATTGCAAAACGTTAATCATTGGATGTGGTTTATTTATTTCTACAAAAGTGTTACTAAAATCAGAATTGTTTTCTTCATGATATTATTATGATACGATCCAGCCCACCAGAAGCCTATTGTGGCTACATTGACAAGGCTGTTTAAAGAGATATATGAAGCATCAGGAGGTAATTCACGAGCTAATCCTACCAAGAAGCGTGAGATAGAAGATCACTCAAGGAAATTAGGAACTCTGTTTGTGAAACTAAATAATGGGGACATCTCAAAGAACGCTGCTGAAATACTCACTCATCTCTGTCAAGCTTTAGACAAACATGATTTTGGTGCAGCTTTACAAATACAGGTAGTGTACTGTGAATCTTTGGTAATCTTGCATTCTGTCGTATTTATAAGTGTTGGATCAATAAGAGTTTGGTTTGTTATTTGTTGTTTTTGTTGAACAGGGGTGTATGACAAACACCGAATGGGATGAGTGCAACTTTTTTCTTCCAACACTAAAGCGAATGATCAAGGGAAGACAAAATGTGCAGTGAAATGGTGATATTATCTGTCCGGGGTATAAACTTAGTAGTAGCTAGCCAGTAGTTTATGTACTTAGTGCTTTGACCTTGCGAGAAATAAACTTATAACCAAATCTGTTATAAAATTAATCATTAATTCTATTTACATAGAGATCTCTCTCGTTTTTTTCTCTCCGATTTTGGATCCTCGAGACAATCAGCATTTGCTTTAGAAAACTTTAGAGCCAAGCAAGCAACGTAGGAAGCCTGAGTTCATGAGACAAAGGTTGGCGTGGGTTCGAATACAGTTCTTGAACGTTTCGTTATGCAGAAGGTTCAATATGCCCCAACTCTGTTTTTAGTTATTGGCCTACTTTAGTTACTAACATACATATATGGTAAAATAAATGTCCAGAGAATCACGAAATCACAATGTGTATGCTCCAAAGGCATATTAAAATTTTAAATTACTGTAATAAAAAGACTACAGTGGTCTTTTCCAACAAATTCGAGTGGCCACTTAGCTGAGAGCAAAAGTAGCGAATATGTTTTTGGTGGTATTGTATTGCTTTGTGATATGTATTATTTAATGGCTTCAAACGAGCGAATTGAAAAACATGAACCTAAACGATTTGATAACATGATTTGAAATGTGGGCCGTCGTGTTTGAAATTACTTTTAACATAAACATAACAAACAAAAAAAACCTTCATCATGATCTTTTCTTGCAACAGAAAAAGAATGATAATGACTAAGAGCGTCTGTTAATTATATAGGTAAGTGATGCATTTGACACATGACCTAAGGCTTTATTAATTTTTTTAATATGTTTATGAACTCGATTTATAATATTTTTAGTATAAACATTGTAAACGATCTCCAAATAGTTTGACAGAGAATGACATTAAGTTTAAGTTCAATGGATAAGTATTATATAATTTTACTTGAATCTTTATTTTTAAAAAATATTTTAATCGGAATCTTTTGTATGTATCAGTATAGTGGTGGGCGAATATTCAAGAGAAAGAGACAACGGGAAAGAACATATGATTCGGTACATGTATACTAATTCATTTTTTTTAGAATTTTACGTGATCAAAGCTATCTAATATCCTAATTTTTAATGTAACGTTAGTAAAACAAAAGAAAACTAAAAGCTTAAACATCAACAAGAAAACAACTCTCGATCGTATCTAGCTAAAAAAGTTCAATAGAGTAAAAGTATAAGACCAAACCTTTAAGTTGCTTATTCTTTAATTATCAATTTATAAAGTCTGTATATCCCCGTTTTCTGTTGCTGTCATTGACCATAGGCTTCGTACTGTACATGTGCGATATAGATATACATCCAAATATATTAATTCTTAAGAATAAGTGAATAACCATTGAAAGAGATAGCCAGTGCTCCTAAGGATTCATCTCTTTCAACGCAAGAGTGCTCTTAAGGATTCCTCTCCTTCAGATAAGAAATATTTATTATGTACATGCATACATATATATCCTTCTTAATATATTAGCATACAATACAATGATACAAATATAGACTATAATATTCAAAATGTGATAATTATAATTAGTTCACGTTTTGGGAAGGTTAATGGTTTACTTTACGTACGTCTTCAGAATCCGTCCCCAAAATTATCTACGGCTCGATGTATTCTAAAATAGACTACTTAACTTCTTTAACATTATCTTTAACATGTTTTCAGTTATTAGAAACAAAATCAAGATCCGAAAGAAAAAAAGAAAAAAAAAACGCAAATGGTTTCGAATATGTATTCTTAAATTAGATAAATGTAGGCACACATCTAACTGAAGTATATAAACACTCAATCACATCAAGATTTGACGAATCAATAATCATATAGATCGGCGTTAATGTAAGTATTTGAATATACATCGATAACCATATACATACATGAATACAAACTCTAATATAAATCAATATATCAAATACAGGCAGATTCCTTTTTCTTTGCTTTTTTTTTTTTTTTAATTAAAAATAATCAATACCTCTCTTGGTTTTTCTTTCTTCTTTTTTGCTATCTTCGTTAATTAGTTGCTTGCATTAAGTCGGAGGAGAATACTCACAAACAACCTCCGTCTCAACCTCTCTCCGGTGAAAATTCCGGTGACAGCCACAAGCAGCACACGTCAAAGCATCACCACCGCCGCTTGCCATAAACTCCCGGCAACCGTCAACTGCGTAACCGCCGATATTAGCTGCGTGATTCTTCTGGCACTCAACGTAACGGATGTTGCTTGAAGAAGAGGTCGTAGTGTAAGAGCTTTTTCTCTGTTTAACCACCACTTGCCTCTTCTTCATCTTCCTTGGAAACTGATCTCCCACAAAACCCTAAGATTCTTTTTTTTTTGTTTTCCTCTAGGTGACCTTTTTTTGTGGGAGAAATGATCAAAGACTCTTTTAATTTGGATACGAAGTAAAAGGGTACTTGCAGATGCCTTTGTATCCCTTGTCATATAAATAGGGTTGTTGAGTGTTGACTATATCTCTGCACTGTCGACGGATTTGCCGAAGCATTTGAAAAAGTTGCAAAAAACAAAAGTCATTGTGAAGTGAATTTTATCTATATTTGGTAAAGACAAAGACTTCGGAATAATAAGATAAGGGTAAAAATAGGTTTCGTAAGAAGTACAACAATATAACAAATGATGCAGAATATATAAGATTACCAGTGATCTAGATATCTACTATATGTAAACCATTTCTTTTGAAGGTTCGAATGGAGTGAGATATTTTTGAAATCTTTGAAGATTTTGAAATTGAATTTTGAATAGTATACTCTTATCTCAATGATAAAATTTGATATACGAGTAAAATCTACGTTTTAATATAAGAGTAGTATATAAATTAGAATTCAATTTTTTTTGAAAACATAAAAATCAGAAATCAGCCTTATTTGTACCGTTGTTTTCACGTGCAATTGCTTAGCTTAAATCATTTAGTTCATTGGAGAAATAATTTATTAGAAAACCATTTTAAATGGTAGCCACTAGTATAGCTCATGAAATAAATAAAATAATGGAACAAACAAAATAAATGCGTATCCGAGTCACTCCAAGGGACATGCTCCCACAAGCAATAGACATTGACAGATCTGTTGGAGTATAATCGCATTATCAATCGCATTATTTTATTATTATAATGAACTTCTATCAAACATAGTTTATCAAAAAAAATAAACTTCTATCAAATATCTATAAAAAAAAGGGAAAAAAAAATCAGTAGATAAAAGTTTTGTTTTGTGGTTAAAGTTCGGATTTCAATTCGATCTAGTTTTAGTATTTAAATGACTTATAATAATAGCTAGTATGATTTGGGGGTTGTTTCAGAGATACTTGAGTTTCTTTTTTTTTTACTTTCAAAAACACACCCTAATTAAAAAAACAAGAAAAAAGGGAAACGCATGCCCTCTAATTTATATGATTTGATTTGTTTATTTGCTAATGTAATATCTTACAAACATTGTCATTACGTAATACAAGAATATGAGAACTGATGTGCTTGTTACACATATATTAGTTGTTTTTGTTTTTTTGACATCATCTGATCACTCTCACGTACATGCACGTTTATATGTTAGTTTAGCGTTTTACTGTTTCGAAAAAATATAAATTTTGTCAAAAATAAAAGTAAGATTATCTGTTTTCAGAACTACGATTTTTTTTTTTTTTACCTAAATCGCTTGGATTGACAGATTCTCATTATATTTTTCTTTTTTTTGAATTCCGGCTAATTCACATGAAAATTATCCCAGTTGAACACGTATATATAAGTATATAACGTATTAACGTCGTAAAATCAACAAATGTGGATCCCAGTTGTTACACAAAAGATAATACGTCAATGCCCCATGCGATTTGATTATAAATTGCTTATGCCCTAAAAATGATCAAAACTAGAATTTTGTTTTCTGTATATAAATTATGAACTTGTAGAGTGCATTGAGTCAACGACAGTGCTTAATAATTTAAGAATTTTGGCATTATGAAGATTCTACGGTTTGGTATTTTTCTATGAAATGTATGATCAGTGTAACAAATCAAATCTCTAAAGAAAGAAAAAAAAAAATCCAATTTGGAGATAGATATGAAAAATATAAAGTCATGGACTCATGCATTATACAAACAAAAAGAATATGAGACTCATTAACAAGTTCTGATGTCGACTTTTACTAATCATTGTATTATGTCAAAGTATATTTTTGGTTAAATCAAAATGGTTTCAACTTAATTCCAATTTTTTATTATTATATAGTATTATATATATATATATATATATACTTGTAAACATAATGATTTAATTGAAAAATAAAATATGCATGCTTGGATGTTTGTTTTATTAGAAAATTAAAAGCCGAAAATCACGGGAGAGTGTCAAGATGTTTGTTTCATCAAGTAGAAAATTAAGACACGGTGAGTTCTTCCTGTTCAATCTCTTGACTAGATCTATATATTTGACATCTCCAATAACTACGTAGTTTTTTTTTTTTTTACAGAACATGAACATATATAGTGTATTAGTGTTAACTTATATAGATGCATTACACTGCAAAATGATGATCAAAACATTAAACATACTAAAATTAAGCATTCACGTTATAGCAAAATATAGTCGTTACAAAAATAGTATACTACTAAAGTAGTTAAGACCGCATTTATTACATTTTGGAATAGAGAGATGGGATGTTCTTCAATATTTGTGTGTAAAGACTCTTTGTTTCTCACCAACCGTGCCCTACTCGTGAAGTTGCCAACCCAAAATCTTACAACCCCAAATCATTTGAAATTTATTATATACTCCACACTCATTATATGTTGGATTCAAACTCAGTTGCTGATAAACACATCATCACTAATACGTACCAACAAATTAGAAACATAGCACTAATTAATAAAATATCAGTTTGAGTTAAGTTTAAACAAAAAGTGTGTGGTAACTGCGTCAGACTCAGGCAGAGATACAAAAACAAAGTAAGGAACCAACACGAGAAAAGGGCCCAAAATGATTCCCAAACTATTACTTACATAAACAACTATAGTTGGAAGGGGTTGAATCTACTCCACTTTTTTTCCAACAACTTAACTTCTTTTTAAGTAGCAGTTAATTTGGCAATCATTTTGGTCGTACTGTTTTTAAAACTTCATAATTAAACAAATAGTTTTGATAATATATATGGCATGCTAAATTTTCTGATCATGTTCTCAGTTTCATTCAAACTATGATGGAAATGGTGAAAATAATTTGAGAGGAAGGTAACCAACATTTATGCTAGAATAATTAATTTACTCATGAACATTAAGACTCGCAGCATAAATGTTTAGCCATTATCATCTTAGCATCCATATCTAACCGACATAGTTTGTATATTACTTATCATCAACAAAAGAAATTTTATGTCAACAATATATGATAATTGTGATAAACTGACAATCGTCTAGTATAAGTATTGTTTTAGAAATAAATTTTGAAAATGTAGCAAATCTCTATGACAAACGTACAGATTTCTCATCTGATTTAAACATGAACAAAAAAACAATCTACTCCTACAAATTACTTAATGGGCTTATTTGAAATAAAAAGCCCAGCTTATTTGACGACTTTTCTTGGTTGGCTTTCTGAGTTGTCTGTATTTGGGCTCAAGAACCAAAACTCTTGAAGATTGTTTTTTTTTTCTCGGAAGTCTTCATTAGTTTTTTTTTTTTCAAACAAACCCCATTTCATTAAGCTAGTGACAAGAAGTCACCTCTAAAATGAGTCTTTACAACCGTCAATACACTTACATGAGAAAATATCAAAGCAAATATGAATAGGTTCCTAGCAAACCACATCATCCCAACATAACAATAAAGATACAAACATAAAGTACGACAACATAAACTAATACTAAGAAGATAGAAGGGCATACAAGCCAGATAGATAGGGTGAACCACAAAGCGGATAGTCCACATGAGATGGCGAAAGGCTGTCCAAGAACGAATCACCGGTCGCAAAACGACAAATTGCCACAATGGAATGCAAAGATTCCGACGGGTTTTTAAAAACCTAACTCGCACTAATGACGAATCATTAGCTCCCTGGAAAGGGAGACAGCATGTAGGGTGGGAATGAATTCTCAAGAGTCGAGTGCCCGATAAAAGGTCCAAGATGCAACCACCTTGCCGCACCATGTTGAAAGATCTATACCAAGTGGATAGCGAAGAGCGGGAGTCAAGAAGAAACTGCGTAGTCAAGAGTAGAGATGAAGGAAGGGCAAGAGAGCCAACAACAACAACCAAATCTTGAAAAAAAATATCTCCTAATAAGAGGAAATTTTATTGAAGGACTCTCGTTAAATGAGGAAATTGAAGTACTTTTATAGCGTGTGTTGCTCCACCAGTGCTCTATCCTACTTGAAATTGTTTGTTTTATTATCCCCAATAACAAGCAAACTAAACACTGGCCTAAAAACCAGGAAATGCCCATATACAAAAGAAATCTTAATGGACTCATCAGGTCCAATAACATGAAATATTTTCTCTGGCCCAAAGACCAGGATAATTGATTCTGACCCACTTCGATTAGTTTCTCCGCCGTTTCTCGCCTATCATTGGTATCACAACTCAAGCTGCAGCGGTTAACCGGAGAGGCAACCAAGAGCATCGGAGCAACTTTCCGGTCTGGTGGGACAAACCTCATCTGCGGGATTAACGGAAGTTTCATCACCATTAAAGTCTTTGCATAAGAGTCGAGCATGTGTCTCGGCGGCGGAAACCCGATACACCGGAGTGATGGAATGACATGGGGAAAGGTTCTCTCATCGGTAAGACCATCACTAGAAAATTCATCTGAGCAGGGCCTTATGTCAACCATACGACTTTTAGTAACAAATCTGGAAGCTCTCGAGAGAGATCTCGATCTGGCGAGAACATCGGTACAGAAAAAAATCACAAGATTTCACAGCGAGTGAGAGAGAATGTATGAGCTTCACAACGAGTGAGAGAGAATGAATGAGATTCTCATCGGGAAAGCACAGACAACAAAGACAACCCATCTCGACTTATGACTAGCATAGCCGGAACAAGCAAAGACGGAAAAAAAATGAGCAGATTTGGTGACTCCAATATGGGGGAGACGACCGAGGGCACAACTAACTGCATCGGAGACATGAGATTGTGCTCAAATAGGAACTTCATAAGGTCATCACAACAAGTGAGAGATTGGAAAGATTCTCGCCGGAAACATTTGTCTTCATATCAAAAGGACTATGCCTGAAAAGGGGGAGACAAACGATGGAAGAGCAACGGCGGAGCTGTTAGCGGTGATGAACTTCAATGACTCTCTGGGGCTTAATGTTTATACTGATAAAGTGATAATAATCTGATTTATCAGAACAGATTCAATCCGAAAGAGAGAGAATCACACAAATAAAGTCTTGTATATTCATATGATAATGCATCAAATCAAACGAATATATAACGCAAGACATGTTTCAAAAGAACAATGTATATAAATATAATATAACTTAAACACATGAAGGATTAAGATTTGAGAGACACAAAAAATTAACCTTTCCTTTTTATAAAACATGATTACTGAAAGAAAATAGAAGTACTGAGACTGCAGAAACAGAGTATAGCCTTAACTTATACTTTTAGAAAAAAAAAAAATAATATGTCAGCATTTGTTGTATTTGTTGTGTATAGGATCAGAACCTCTTCCAATCATTCTCTTCACAGACTGATTAAGATCAGACATAACCATCGGGGAAGGCGCCAAGCCTCGCTTAGTATCTATATTTTCTTCCTTTGATGACGAGGAGGAGGACTCATCAGACTCTTCAAGAATACGCAAAGGATGAACAAACTCAAGTTGCAGCGTCATTCCTCTGTCCCATATTCTTAGACCCGAAACCTTATCCGTTTGAAGTACCGAAAACGCGATGACAAGAAGAAGAATCATTCCTATATGACGAACTGAAAAACCCATTTTGAAGACGTAAATGTGTTAGATACTAGCAGCTACAATATTGTGTTTCTGAAAGTACAACTTGAGAGATTATATAAATGGAAAAAGGTTAAAGAAGAAGAGAGAATTTTGTGTGTCTCTCTCTCTCTTTCCCTTTGGAGTGGAGAGAAGATTGGTAAGAAGGAAGCATATATAAAGGCTGGTTTTAGAAGAACTCTATTCTGACAAGTTTGAACCAAATAAAGGTTTACACTTGGAACTCTGTTCTTGGGAAGCTAAGCATATATATCTCTCTCTCTCTGTCTCTCTCTCTCTTTCTTTATCTTTGCTCCTTTTTTTTTTTTTGAAGTTCCTTGCCTTTTCTATTTTAACATACACAACTACATATATGTGAATGTGTTCTGTTTATTGGATAAGGTGAATGGTGTGATAAGTACATGGAAATATAGTTTAGTAGGTGCAATCTTGTGTTGCTTTTTGGGCATTGCTCTTCACACAATGTCCCTATCAAATGGAATCACCAAAGAATATTGAGATATCTTTTGAACATTCCCTATTATCCGACATGGACAGCCTTTTACCTTTATATATAAATATGCATGTGAATTTAATTTCTCTTACAGAAAAATTGGGGGCATCATAGTTAATATAGGAGGAAAATTGATTAATTTACAAAAACAAAAATGGTGTCAACAATCAACATACAGTATAATGGGGGATTTATCTAAATACAGCAACAAGTTAATAATAAGATGTAATTATGGTAAGATAAGCAAAACAAAGTCCATGAATTTATAGGGAGAAGAAGATTTGGCTTGACGAAAAATGCTATCAAAGAAGAAGCAAGAAGGCTTTCCTGTAAATGGAGAAAAAAGTGTTTATTCAGAAAGAATAAATTGAAAATGATGAAAACGAATAAAAAAAAATTGAAGGGGAAGCTGGTACGAAAGCTTGTAATTCCAAGCTCTTTTCTCCATGCAATAAAATTCAGTCTTGCTTTGCTTCTTTGAGCTCAATGTAATATCCCTTTATGCTTTTCTTTTTGTTTTTCCCTTTAATTACTTATCACTTCCCTCCCTAATCATTCATTCAAACTTAAAAGACGATTGCTTCGTTCAACTTGTTAAAGAGGCTTAACTTCATGTGTAAGTTTTTTTTCATAAAAATATTGAGGATCTCCATCACAACATATGACTCATGTGATATGAGTAACTTGATGATCATTATACATCCCAAAAAAATTTGAAGTTTTTTTATTTCAGATTTAAAGGTAATAGAAGTAAAATGTAGGATGACTAAAACGGAAAATGAAGATACCACCAAAAAAAAATCTATGATTTACATTCTCAACTCCATGACACGAA
>NC_025687.1:8548694-8600477 GCF_000633955.1 Camelina sativa
CTAAATACAGCAACAAGTTAATAATAAGATGTAATTATGGTAAGATAAGCAAAACAAAGTCCATGAATTTATAGGGAGAAGAAGATTTGGCTTGACGAAAAATGCTATCAAAGAAGAAGCAAGAAGGCTTTCCTGTAAATGGAGAAAAAAGTGTTTATTCAGAAAGAATAAATTGAAAATGATGAAAACGAATAAAAAAAAATTGAAGGGGAAGCTGGTACGAAAGCTTGTAATTCCAAGCTCTTTTCTCCATGCAATAAAATTCAGTCTTGCTTTGCTTCTTTGAGCTCAATGTAATATCCCTTTATGCTTTTCTTTTTGTTTTTCCCTTTAATTACTTATCACTTCCCTCCCTAATCATTCATTCAAACTTAAAAGACGATTGCTTCGTTCAACTTGTTAAAGAGGCTTAACTTCATGTGTAAGTTTTTTTTCATAAAAATATTGAGGATCTCCATCACAACATATGACTCATGTGATATGAGTAACTTGATGATCATTATACATCCCAAAAAAATTTGAAGTTTTTTTATTTCAGATTTAAAGGTAATAGAAGTAAAATGTAGGATGACTAAAACGGAAAATGAAGATACCACCAAAAAAAAATCTATGATTTACATTCTCAACTCCATGACACGAACACAAAGACAAACACACTAACTAGAAACATTGTAATATAGAAACATCAAAGGCCTCAGCTTTTATTTTTTACCATCTCTTCCACTCTACCGGAGTTTTCTTCCCTGCAAAACCCAAAAACCAATCCAAGAAAAGTTTCTTCAGAGACTTTCAATAAGAGAAAAACATTGTGAGAAAGCTTGTTTCGCTTAGGACACTAACCGTTTCCTTCTCGGGACGTAAGAAGAGGTTTCTCAGTCTTATTCCCGGTTTTGCCACCTGAGTTTGAGACTCTTGTTTTAGGAGAATGAGAAGTGACTCTTGCACTATTACCTGAAGATGGTAAAGAGTAACGTCTACTGGCTTTCTCAGTAGTCCCTAGTTCCTTTGGTGAAGAAGAGCCTTGTAGCCTCAGCTTTGCTTTAGCAGATTTAGTCGCTTGCATATAGCTCGGTATTCCCGGGCTACTAGTCTGATTTGCATAACTACTCTCTTGACACTCGGCGGTTTGAGCAGCTGTAACCAGATGACCCTTTTTCCCGGATTTCTGATTCTCCTTCCGTGCTGAATTCTCCTTATAGTTTTGTTTGGGAGTTCTCTCTTCTTTCACATACTCCTTTTCCTCAGCCATCATTATATTTTCTTCGCTCTCTTCGATTTGGTTGACTAACGTGGAATCAAGTGATTCATTGGCTCTCAATGGTCCATGAGTTTGCATTAAATCCTCAGGTTGTTCCACCACTGTCTCAGACATTTCATCTTCTTTCTCTTTATCAAAGGCATTCACAAATTCTTCTTCTAAACCCGGATTTGGCTTTTCGACTGCAATCATTGGAACCGGTTGAGGTTGGATAGAGTTCTCAACTATGGGATTATGTACTTTCCTCAAGCCACGTTTCACTTTTTCTAGATCAACTTGAGGATTTTCCATGTCTGGTAGTGGCTCTACAGATTGACTTGCTGAAACTTTGCGGAAGCTGCGTTTGGGTTTTTCAAACTCAAGTGATGTCTGTGTCACTGAGGGGTTGTCGATAGGGACTTTGCGTACACTCTTCTTTGGTCTAGCAAACTCAGCCTCGACTACCTGAGACTGAGAGTTACTGCTCAACTTTTTTTGAGTTTTTCTGACTGAGGCTTTCTTTGGCTGAGGAACTGGTTTCCAGAAGCAAGAAGCTGACCAGTTCTCTAACCAGATTGAATTGGAAGAATCATTCTCAAGGGACAATGGCATCACGTTTGGCGATGAAGCTAGAAGCTGATAAGATAAAAAGACAGCAAAAATCATCTACCATGAAATCTTCTCATCTCCTAGTTTCAAAACATAGTAATAGCAGAAACAAGTATATACCTTCTGAGCAAAAGCATTTGCTGTTAGCTTCTTGATTCCCAGGTAAGCATGTGTATCAACACCTGAGTCCGTGAGTTTATTTTCCTGATAAGACAGAAAATTTTGTATGCAGGATTAGAGTTAAGAGCCATCAGCTAGAAAAACCAAAATCACAGAGACGCGCAAGATTAGCATTACTAATGGCTGATGATGCAACTGGCATTTCCTATGAACTTCAACTCCAATGTCGGAATGTCTGATCTCCCTTCCTCGAGCAAGTGCTTGCAATCTGACAATTCCCATAACACAGCACAGGGTCGAAACAGCTTGCCTCCTAACCATGTGACCACGGAAAACTGCTTGTAGCCTTATTATACCTTTTAAGATCCTGAAAGCACGTCGAGCCTTCACATAGAGAGCTTAGATCAGAATACAAAAATTGTGAAATCAAGAGCCATGTCTATATCTAGACCAGAAGCTTAAAAATATTACCAAGTAGCCTCTATATGCAGCCTGCATAGTAACTGCTGCAATCTCTTGTTGAATCTTCTCTGATTCGGATGGCGAATCATCAGTAACAAAAGCAGCATCTTGAGAATCTGTTGGTTGTACCTCAGGAACTTGTATCTCGTTGGCTGAAACATCTTCATGTTCTAGATTCTGTGTCTCTACCATACCACTGGTATAAACTACTGCATTTCCAATGGGTGGAAGATCCGAAACAACATCGGATTCTTCAACCTTTGAAATAACGACAACCTCTTTTCCATTCACAGTTCTCTGTTCATGTGATAACCATATAATTTTTGTAACAATTATAAACAGACAACAAAGAGAAAGGCAATCATAAAGTGACAACAGCAGACAGAACAGAATTAGCCGTGAACAATCCGGGAAAAAGACTACAATGCAGAAAGCTAAAAAACTAGTAAAAAGAGACATGTCATGTAAGTATGTAACTACTATCCAAATATGAAATCCAAATGTTTTATCATAAATGTTTTATCATACAACATTTGAAAAGAAAACAAGTTTACCTCTTTCTCTGTAATACCACTAGATTTAGATGGTTTCTTTCCAAGTAGCACACTTTTTAACCACCTTACAGGCTTTCCCATGATGTCTAGAACCAAAAAATTTCACAGCACCTGCATTTTTCGGAGAAATCACAAAACAATTTGCTTTAAGCAAAATAACAAAAGACTATATAATAACACAACACATTATTACCAAAATATTGCAATTTGCAAATCTTTCAGTAGATTTTGGTTATATCTAAGAGGCTCTTTGCAACAGGATTAATCATACTAAGTTCAATGGATCAGGCATTCATACTAAGTTCAATGGATCAGACTGTAGAGATCCAAATTAAAAAATCACTGTCGGCCACAAAACTAAGATAAATTAATACAATCATTCGTCCATGAGTACAGGAAAGACAAGTAATTTTTTATTATAATCAACAAGATAGTAAATCACAATCATTAACCAATGAAGATCAAACTAGAAAATGCAATGATTACCATAAAACAAAAAAATCTCCAAAACTCCAGAAATGAAAAATTACCGAAACCAGATCTGGAAACTCACCTTGCAAGTGAATGAACCTGATCTCAAATCCACACTACCTGATCTCAAAATAAACAGTAAGAAAAAAGAAAGTATTAATTTTTTTTAGGGATCCTCAAATCTCATTGTAGTCGAACTACTCCGTGAAATGTCGGACTCAAATTAGAGCACGTGGTTGGATCTCATGTCTGAATCCGACACAACTAAGAGGAAGACAACATTACCGTGACTGAATCTGTTGAAGGTACTGCTACTTCAAGTCTCAAGAGATGCTTTCCAATTGCAAATCTCTTTAGTCTAGAGCATTGGTTAAGAGCGCTCTTCGGTGGTGTGTTAGTTTCAGAGTGACCACGACGACAAAGAAATTTATTTTATTATTTTTTTTTTTTTGACAACAAATTTATTTTTATTTATAATTTAAAAAAACTGCAAAACGCATCTCCATATTTTAAATCTAACACCGTTCTTTTACAGCCGTTAGATCTTTACTTTTTGCATAAAACAAAACAAAAAACTCCATTTTTCTCAAACGCAGACCCAAAATACAAAAAAAAAAAAAAGAAGTAAAAATCAAAACTTTGTGGGAAAAAATTACCAGCAATTAAGTAAACAACACAAATGGGAAATGATGATTGACAGATAAGCAATTTAAGAAGGTGAGAAAGGGGTTGGGTAGTCCCCAGGTCAGCTGCGTGACTGTGAAGCATCTTCTTCGGATCATTTACGTTCTTACCCTTCTTCAACCTGCGCTAGAGTGAGAGGCGCCTTACCATACACTCATTAGCCGTTGGTTCATCATGCGGCAAGCTCTCGTGTGTGTGGAGGTTCGTAAAGCGAACGACTTTTATTATCCAGCTCTGTGAGACATTAACTTGTGCTCAGTTCCTGAACGTGGTCGAGACTGGATCACAAACAAATCCGCCACAAAATCAAAAGCCATAAATTGGGAGACTAATGGATTCACTTTTCAGCTCGGCAACCAGTGAAAGAAAGTTTTTTTTTTAACCCAGTGCTATAAGATTTGCAGCATACATCAGACTGGCAATGTTTATAAGTTGGTGACAAACTCTCAAAGAGAACGAACAAAATTATACTTTTAGTTAGAGGATGAACTGAAACTAGAAAATACAAAAAGGCAGTGGAGAACAATAAATAAGAAGAGTGAAAAAGGGTTGCATCAAACGCCATCTAAACTGAGCACTCCATGAACTGTGAAACTCTAGTTCCGAGCAGCTTCTTGTTTCAAACTTTCAACCACATTAGCCATAAAACAGCACACTTTTGATTCTGAAGCTAAACCATTTGCTACTCTTGCAATAGACTTTAGCTCTTCATGCAAATCCGAGTGTAGAACCAGAGTGGAGAAGTTCTCATCGATAATAAGCCCCAAACATTTGGTTATGTCTTCGAGTTCAGGAACCCAGTTGCATAGTTTCAAACCGAGCTTGGAGTCGGCTTTAGGGCATGGACCAGCTTGAGGGAACATCTCATACTTCTTCATCCATTTAGAGAGGTATCGAATAAAGCTCCTCATCTCATTGCCATTCAACTTACTGACTGCAGATGCAAACATGACTTCATCAACATTCCGAGAAGCTAACAAGTAATGCAGGCAAAGCTCAGAGGTTGAAAACCCGTCGTGAGCAACCATCAGCAAGATCGAAGCTTCTTCAGCAACTTTAGACTTCTTTGACAGCTCTGTGTTGCTCACCTTTTCAATCGCCAACATAGCCTCACTGTCCCATTCTTCTCTTACCTTATCCATGTTGCTAATTGCTTCCTTTGATGGGCATAAAAAATACTTCAAGATCGATAGAAGCTCAGTTGCCCCAAGATCTGAAGCTTGTTTGATCACAACACAAAGCAAATCTGACCTTTGCTTCTCAACAAGATTGCTAACTAAATAAGAGTATGAAGAATGATCAACCAAGGAGTTTGAAATCAAGATTTCCACTAGCTCCCACATCTCTAAACGAATACAATCTTTCAAAATTAAACCAGATACATCTCTACCCATCAGAAACCCATTCTTCTCCACCAGTTCCTGTATCTCAAGACCAGCTTGATCACCCAAGACTAACCCAGCTGCATTTGTACCCATCAAAAGCTCAGTAGTCTTTTTCAACTCCTTCAACTCATCAGGCTTAGCCTCTAAAATCCCAACTTTCTCACCAATATTCTCAAGAAACTGCTTCAACATTCTCACAAACTCATCTTTGACAAACCCATTCGTATCCTTAAGCTTCCTTTTCAGCTTAGACGAAAACTTCTTACCCAAATCAATGACTTCAACATCGCTTCCGGAGATTCCCCACCCGGATATTGGATTGATAAGGGTACCAGGATTAGGGTTTTCTAGCTTCGGTTTCAGATTTGCGAAGATACCATCGTGGCTAAGAGGGATTGGATAATCTGACTGCGACTCGACTCGGTCCTGTTTCGCTACGGTGTTGGAGATAGCTTCAAGCAACGTCATTGCGAACTCAACAAAAAGAATCAAACTTTATCTCAAAATCTGTAAGAATGAAGAGAACCCATTAACGCAAAACCATAAATCCATTCGTATATGACGCAACAAAGGCTCGAAAAGAGTAAACAAATCTAATAAAGCAAAATCAGCAGAGTTCTATGGAGATTACTCCTAAACAACAATCGTTTAAGCTGGCTAGAGCTATCAAAATTTTACCTTGAGGATGCAATTATAAGGATAAGTGTTCGCTCACTCGAATCGCCCACTCTCGTTCTGTGAGGTTGAAGAGGAGAGACAGGTGCAGAGGAAAAGCCCCAAAGAAGGCGATGGCAAATTAGGGTTTAGGGTTTCTGTAACTTTCTGCATTTTTATTTTATTCCAAATATACCCCTGTCTTCCCTTACTTATTACATTTAGCCCCGATGTCTTCGAAGTCGCCGAATTTTATGTTTTTTCCTAATTGTAGAAAATGCTAATGATAATTTTTAGAGGAACTTCAAAACGAAAACGAAATAGTTAAAAGTGTTAAAGACATGAATTAGCTTTCAAAAACTGGGTCAACAAGTTGACTAATTATTGTAAAATGTCAATGGTATATACATAACTCTACGCAACCAAGGAAAAGTCCTTAGATCGTGATCCATTTAAAAATATCTACTTATTATTATCAATCACATGTCCACGAAAATATTCCTCATGTTTATTTTTATTTTTTTCTTGCCAATAACATGTATCTTACTAAATTTAAATGTGAATGATGGTGCTATATATAACAATAACATAAATATCATACCATAAGCTATATAGACCGTAGTCGTATATGCGTTTAGAATCTCACATGCAAAAATGAAACATAAACTATATAAACACACAAAAAGAAATACAATACAAATTTTATGAACCTAATTATCAACTCAATGGTCAATTTGGTTTTTCAGTTGGAGCTTGGAAGTCATACAATTTATATATTTATATATAAATGCATTACAATAATACCTTGATTATATATATTATGTATAATGAATGTATAGTATAATACTATTGAGATGCCAAGCCTACCAAAACCAACCATTTGGCAAAATTTTAAGACTTCATTAAACAAAGAAACAAACGGCGTAATTTAAAACAAATCATGCAATTTGTAATTGATTAAACCTTCAGTTTGTTTGTAACAAAGTCATATGTGATTTAAAATTTGCAACATGATTATTTAGATATAACCAATTTTTTGGATCTAGATTTACAGTTTTATAAGTTTTTAACTTAAATTTTTATTAGTGGGAAGCAGTTCAAAACTTCCCTTGGATAAGGAGTTTTTAATCTTTTTAAAATAATCCTGAGGGTTAACATCGTTAGGAAAGAGAAGAGACACCATATCCCAAATCACCTACATCAAAAATAAAAAACTATTTACGCTGCAAATGGTTGCTTAAAATTGAAAGAGGTGAAAATTTTAAGTTGAATAAAATTGGACTGAATAATATTCAACTTATTCATCTCCAAAATAGTGGTTGAACAAGTTGAACATTTTTGCTGTAGGATTAGTTTATTTTTTCAACTTTTTAGGTTGAATGGATTGAATAAGTATTTCCAACTTCTTCGTCCTCTTCTATTCAAATGGTGAAATTTGGTTGAATAATTTTTTTCAACTCCTTCAACCTTTTCAATTGAGCAACCATTTGCACCCTTAGTTTGCGAATAAAAATAATGTTAATCTCGATTTAATTTAATAAGTTGAGATAATTACCATGACAGTAGTCTATGTGGCTTGAGATAAAAAGTAGGTCAGCGGAAGGATTTTTGTCCATAGCATATTGCATGATAGCCTTAGTTAGGGCAATGTCTTCTTTAAACGGACAAAACTTTGTTTGCATACCATAAACACTAGACACTTATTGAAACATAAAACCGCATTTGTACACGAGTGGCAAATTAAACACATCAACTCTAAGATGAAACTATATGTTTGAATCGTTTGTTTGTGTGCTTCCCAAAAAGATTATTAGGTTTATTAACTTACAAAATATTATATTAGATGCTATTTTGAATAATCGAACTATTTTAATCCTTTTAAATGACGAAGAAATCTATTTTGATATTATCTTATTTGTCGATAGTAAAAAATTGATAACTACTTTAATCCTTTTAAATGACGAAGAAATCTACTTTGATATCATCTTATTTGTTGATAGTAAAAATTCGATAACTATTAGATTTTTCAGATGACGAAGAAATCTTTGTTAAAATTTAATAACTATTCCCTCCGTTTTAAAATATAGGATGTTTTAAATAAAACACGCAGATTAAGAAGTCTTTACTTTTAACAAATTCAATCCATCAGAAACAATACTGCATAATATAAAATACTAAACTAATTTAAAAGTTGCATAAAAACTTGAAAACATCCTATATTATGAAATAAAAAACTTCTCTAAAACATCTTATATTTTGAAACGGAGGAAATATTAATTACAATGCTTAGAAACCTTTCGATCGTCTTTATTACATTTTTGGGTTCATCCTCTTTCTTATTAACCACAATCTTTTTTTATATATATAAAGGGTTTCTTATGCCACACTTTGTCCTGCTTGACATTTTGTCTTGTCGCTTACCACCGCAGAAGTCTTATAGATAGTAAGATAGGTTAGCGATTAAATAAAAGAAAAGATAGAGATGAACTTGTAACGATGTGATCAAGAAATTTCAACGTTGTTCTTTAGCATCAACGTTGGCCGGTGGGTCCACGATTTCGGCTCCAAACCTTAACTGTGTTTGCTGTTAAGACATTGCTGTTTACAAATATAAAGAGTTGAAGTTGAATATTTCTCGTCCAATTAGTCGACACTGTCGATCCACGAACAACATTATTCTTTATTTTACCTAATTAATCGGATGCAGAACTTTTTTTCGTTTTTTTTATGTGCGTGTGTTGCTATTTGTTAAAAAGAAAACTAACTAATATATTATTATATTCGGAATCATATTTAGTCATACGTATTCTTATTACTTTAACTTATTTGTTTGTTCAATTGGATTGGCTGTTGACCTTTCAAGATTTCAGAGTTGCGTGCTTGTTTTTCCGTGGTTTGAAACATTTGCTGCAAACAAATGTGTAAATAGAATATATATAGGGTTAGAATAATTGTAATATAGTCTAGTCCATATTTTGTATTTTACCTTTTTTAGTCTCCAAACTCTTTAAACTGTAGTTTGATTTAAAGTTTGGAATTTTAATTTTCCGCTAAATAAAAATAGGAGACTATGCTCAGTCTGAATTTTAGATTATCATATATACACTATATGTTTATCATATTATATAACGCTATATGTTTATCATAAAAAATTTGGTAATTATTTTAGCAATCATGTTCTCTGAACAACATATAAATAAAGGAGACTTGCATGTTTTTGTGATATATTTAATGGGCATAGTCAAAGGATATATACATATAGTTTGCATATATAGAAATCAACTGTTCCAGAGAAAAAAAAAAGACATAAGAGCTTATAAAAAATATATCAAAGCAGAATAATGGAGAAGAAAGATTTCTTGAAGAGTACTGGTCATGGAGGAGAAGAGAACCAGGAGGTGATGAGAAAGCTTGATTCGTCTCACGATGATTCTCATGAAGAGCACGAGCAAATTATAAGATCCAAGGTATAGTTTCCTGTTTGTATTTTTAAATAATTAGACGTCATTTATACATATGCATCAATCAATCCTTGGAATCATATACATGCATATATATTCCATAATTTTCTCACGTTCTTGGTTAATCATTTGACCAAGAACATCTAGATCTTCGAATCAGCGTATATTAATTTGAATTCTAAGATTGGACTACGCTAGATCTTCAAATCTATTGTTAGATCCGTTCTGCTATTTTTTATGAAAAGCATTACTTGTTGAACCTGATGCAGAGATGCATCTTAATTTTTTTTTTATATAGTTGACGTGAGAGTTGCATACAGTTTTCCAAATTAATTAGATCATGTTTATTTCCTTAATATATATGTATCATATAAATTATATACCAGAGAATAATTTGCTTATCCATATCAATTATCAACAACACAATAATTATGAAAAAGAAAGAAAAGCCATGATAAGGTTTTAAGGCATACATACCATATTAATGAGAGACTTAGCCAATCAACATAATGTTTATATATGTTACAAATTTTGAGTAATCATGCACATATTATAAACGTATGATATGATGAGATCAGTTGGACTCAACTAAAGTCGAAATGGAGGAGGCTAAAGAGGAAAATCGAAGGCTAAAGTCATCATTGAGTAAAATCAAGAAAGATTTTGACATCCTTCAAACACAATACAACCAATTAATGATGCAACATGAAGAACCAAAAAAGTTCTCATCAAAAGGGCATCCTCAAGACAAAGACAGAGACAAAGAAAAAGTTAACGAGCGCGAAGAACTTGTCTCGTTGAGCCTAGGTAGACGGTCAAAGTCACCGGTTCCAAGTGGTTCAAGGATGAATAAAGAAGAAAACAGTAAAAAAATTGTGGAGGTGGGTGATGAAGAAAAACTTGATGATTATGAAAAGGGTAGTGATCATGGGTTGAGTGTGGCATTTGAATACAAGGATTTGAGTAACCCTAATGCGAAGTTTCAGACTGATCATAATAAAGAAAAGATATCGCTGGAGACTGGTGACACTAATAAGAGTACATCAGAGAATAATTTTGGGTTTAAGAATGATGAAGATGATCATGACGATCAAGAAGAGCTTTTGCCTCAAAACCTTGTTAAGAAAACTAGGGTTTCTGTGAGATCAAGATGTGAGACACCAACGGTTAGTACATTTTCTACACATCTTTAAACGAGTATATATCATAATGTTAGTAATCATATCTAGTTGAATATATATTAAACTATCATCTGTACTTTAAAGCTTATAATTACTTCTTTACTTCTTTTCTTTTTAAGTTTACATTTTAAATTCGTAGCTTGTTTTGATTAGAGAGTAAATATTTTTTTCAATAATTTATTTTTTCACTTCTATTTACTATATGATGAAACAGTTTTCACAACAAATCAAACGTTTATATTTTTATTTTCTTGAGTTGGTGCTTATATATGCAGATGAATGATGGATGTCAATGGAGGAAATATGGTCAGAAAATAGCAAAAGGAAATCCATGTCCTCGAGCTTACTATCGGTGTACCATTGCAGCTTCTTGTCCCGTAAGAAAACAGGTAACTTAATAATCCCAATTAATTATGCAGAGAATACATATATATTAGCACAAGAATCTTTATCCTTTATATAGGTGCAAAGATGTTCAGAAGATATGTCTATCCTTATCTCAACATACGAAGGAACACATAACCACCCACTTCCCATGTCAGCAACCGCAATGGCCTCTGCCACTTCAGCCGCCGCCTCCATGCTGCTCTCGGGTGCCTCCTCCTCCTCCTCCTCTGTCGCTGCAGCTGATCTTCATGGCCTTAACTTCTCTCTCTCCGGCAATATCACTCCAAAATCTAAATCACCTTTCCTCCAAACCTCTTCTTCTTCCCCTTCCTCTTCAGGCCATCCCACCATCACTCTTGACCTCACATCCTCATCCTCATCACAGCAACCGTTCATATCCATGCTCAATCGATTCAATTCTCCTACTGGCAATGTCTCGAGATCGAATAGTTATCCTTCAACCAATCTTAACTTCTCAAACAACACCAATACATTGCAGAATTGGAGTGCTGGTGGTGGTATTCACAGTAGTCAATACCGTGCACCTTACGGCAACATTAGCACCCATCAGCAATTACCTTACCAAAGCATCATTCAAACCCGAACCGCCGGGTCATCTTTTGATCCATTTGGAAGGTCATCCTCATCGTCATCTTCATCTTCATCTCATCCTACACAAACCAATCATGATCACATAGGAATCAAGAACATTATGACTCATCAAGTGTCATCTTTACCAGCAGAAACAATAAAGGCGATCACGACAGATCCAAGTTTTCAGTCGGCTTTAGCAACTGCTCTATCGTCCATCATAGGCGGCGGTGACTTAAAGATTGATCATAAAGTGACTAGAAACGATGCCGAGAAGAGCCCTTAAAGGAAGCGCTATGTATTTCCTAGTACCTTGATACATGGGTTACGTTTAGTCTTTTACTAGTATCCTAGTTTATCAATATTTTGGTTATTTAAACATTTGTATAAGTTGTCGTTGGAGTTTTATGTAACTAATCTGTACATATGAAACTTTAGAACGAATAAATACAACTTGGAAAACCTTTAGAGAATGAAGGTGGAAGCATCTGTATAGCTCATGAGTCTCGAAATTAATTGAGATTCGAGCTCAAAAATATGAAAAGCAAAAGTGGATTCCAAAATTAAGGCTTCAAATTCTTTTGAAATTGAACACGCTATCGTGTTCTTATGTGCTATAAGCTTGGTCATCAGTTTATGGATTTTTGTATAACCTATTGTATTCTATCGTTTATATAGATAGTTAACAGTTTCGCATGGATCAATTTTCACATTCTTTTGATACCTATTTCTTGCCATGCTACGTACATGCCTGGTCCATAAAGGGCTGTTAATGGGCCGAATCGGCCGAAGCCGTTATGTCATCATCGACGTTTTGCTGACCGCCTTCAGTTAGCTAGTTGTTCGCATTTAAATTTTCAGATTGGGTCTTCACGCTTCGGGTGATTGATGATATGTACCCGAGAGTGAAGAACCGAACTTGTTCAGTTGTTCTATCCTTCAAAAAAATTGATGTTTTGAGATATTTTTTTGTCCCATAAATATTGATGTTTTGTAAACTTCAAGACGTAATCATTGAAAATATTTAAAAATTTAAATTGTTATTGGTTTAAAATTAAAAAATATCTTTTTAGTCAAAAAAAAAAAATATTTAAACTCAGTAATCATTGTTTTCTTAAAATGTATAAAAACTTCTAAACATCTCTTTATGTCACAGAGTATGTATATAATAATAAATATCACTTATATGTTTTAACTTTTAAGTTATTATTATTAGTCTTGGGCGTTCGGATATTCGGTTCGGTTCCAGATATATCCATTCGGTTCCGGATATTTCGGATATAGGATTTTAGGATCCATTCGGTTAATTTCCTATTTCGGTTCGGGTTCGGTTTGGTTTCGGTTATTTTTAGTTTGGTTCCGGATATCCACAATAATATAAATTTTTAAAAAATTGTTAGATATGAATAAAAATGTGATAAAATTTTGACAATATTAAAAATGTTTTAATATTTTGGTCTAAATTTATATGATATCGGTTGAGTTCCAGGCCAGTTTTTTTAGTTTAAACGTTATCCCCTTATTAACCCAAAAGGCATCTACTAATTAAAATGTCTTTGTGGTGTAGTGGTTGCATGCACTCGTCTAAGGCGAGAGATTGAGAGTTTAGCTGTTCGACGACAGTAGCAATTTTAATATGATTTTGGTTTGATTCTGGTATATTTGGGTAATCGAATTGATATCGGTTAGGAACCGATACCCATGGATGTCTGAAATACTATCCATTCGATTATGGTCTTATAATCGAATCCGAACCGAAACCAAAATTTCGATTCGGTTTCGGTTCAGTTAATTCAGTTCAGTTAATCTGCCCAGGCCTAATTATTATGAACTGGCTTTTGCCTACCAAAAAAAATGAACTGGCTTTTCAAACAAAAAGCATAAAATCATAATCAGAGTGGTCCATCCGGCTCCATTTTTTTTTTTTTTTGTTTGTAACTTGTAACTTCGACGGGAAAGATTAGATACGGGCCGGGGGCAAAAGAGTGGTCCATGCAAAAGTATACTGGAACATAATTTGTTAGTTTGTGAGTGGAGGATAGAAGAGTTTAAAATATTGACTGGAACGCTATTTGTTTACTAGTGATATCTTCTTCTTTTTTTCTTTTTCTTTTTTTGTTTGTGGCAAACTTGATATCTTCTATATAGCTAATGCAACATAAATCCATACATTTCTAAGAGAGTGTGGACCTTTTGATTTGGTCACCAAAAAGAGAAAGAAATGAGAAACGATTGTATATTTTTTTCCAGAAATTACATGTTTTATGTAAATTATCTGAATTTTCTGACAATAGTACAATACTCCAAATTGAAGAAAACAATAAAGAATAGACCCCAATCTAACGAATTCACACCTGAAATTAGGTAAAGTATTATTATCTCTAATTATGTACGTTCATTCGTTTGGGTTTATAACTCTCACCGTATCATTATTATTAGTATTCATCTTCTTACATTAAAGTTATGTAAACTAAATTATTTTTAATAAGCTTTGGAATATAATTTAGACTAACACAAAAAACATTTCCTCAGATTACAAAATGATACTAGAACATTTTGTGAAACAAGATACACAATTATTTAAAAGCCTTTTCAAAAAAACTAAAAGGTTGATTTAAAAAAAAAACATTATGTTGTTAAATTATAAATTTATATTTGTTCTAGATTTACATATAAACAAATATGTTCTTTATAATTAACGTGGCTATCTTCGAGGATGAACATGCATTTGGTAAAATCAAGTCCCAAGACTTGTATCATGATTTCTCTATAATACCACTACTTTGGGTGGAAAAAATAGCAGAAAATAAAAAAGGTTTGTCAATACTAGATTACTACAAAATATAAGTATGGATCTGATACCACAAAGTTAGAATTTTAATTTTAGTGTTCTATTATTCTTCTGAACCCACCAGTAAAGAAGAATTATTATTTGTTTTTGTTATCAAAGACAACAAATAGTAAAAAAGAATTTTTTTCTCTATTTTACTAAAATAGATTCCTCAACCACACACAACAAAAACGAACCTTGAGTTTTCTTTTTTAAAAACTTAACGTCAATGATTGCTTGGTTGTAAAATCATCGAACGTACGTAACATGGGCCTACTACCCATTATATATACCAATAACTCGATATACTCGTGTTTTGGTGTTAGTTGGTACTTGGTACAATATTCTAACATAATCTACTCGTATTATGAAGTTGATAAATGGTATTTATTTCATATGTTGCGGAAACAATCATATACTCCTAATAACAAAATTAGTAAACTAAACCAAAGTTCTAAATGATTTTTTTTTTTAAAGATTACAAGTCTGCAAACGTAGCAGCGTGTAGTCTCTATAATCTATATGAAATGAAACATCTCTATCATTATTATTAATTATTTAAAGAGGGTTCTCTCTAGACATCGTTGATAAAACATTGTTGACAAAAAAAGTAAGAAAACAATATATTTGTCTGTTTAGGATATCGTTTTCACTGTGATAGTAACGTAAGTATGTAATTAAATAACGTCCAAATTAAACATGCTTACAACTAATGAGGTATGAGGATAACCAAATTAATTAAAAATGTAGCTAGGTTTAAAGAAGAGCTCATACTAGGTTTCATAAAACTAAATTAATTAGATGCGTATGTTAGAGATGTGTATGTAATATTGAAGATATATGGTCATATATGATATGAAAACAATGTTTAAATGTTAGGGTTTGAATGGATGATTTCTAGACTAATTCTTCTCACTCTATCTAGCAGTGAGAAGTTTCCCACCTAAGCTATTTCCATATTTTATGTTTTTCTAAAATATGCATGACATTTTATGTCATGGCTGTACGAAATCTTTATATAAATATATATTAATTATTAAAAAAGTTTCCCACCAAAGAAATTTTTTTTTGCCCCACCCAATTTTTTCTCTGTCTTTCCCTTTTCTCATTCTACCATTCAGATCCGTTATTCTTCTACTATGATTATATGCCAACTGTGAACTGCCAAGTCTATATGAAGTGGTGCGTTGTCTAATACTCTAATGGCGCAACTTTATAGGGGGCAAAAATGTCCTCTGAAAATTTAGTATAATCAGTACAACAAATTTGCCTTTTTTATATAAAAAACACTCTAACAAAAATACTGAAGCTTTAAGGTGACTGAACTATTCAAAATATATCGAGGTAATCAAAACACATATATAAATAGGGATATAAATATCTATTTTTTTGTTTTGTAACGTCTGCTTTCCATTAAAATTAACCCGATGGTTGATGATTACCTAGTAAAGCATCAAAATGATAAAAGGAGGAACATAGTAATGAATAATTCTCTCTTTTTGTTTTCTGGATAGAACTATCTACTAGTATTTGGTAAAGAAAATTCACACAAGTTACTTACCTATATTTAATTAAAATAAACGAGCAATATATCGTCATTGTAATTTTTCTAGAAAATTAATACAGAAAAATGCAATTTTGTACTTGCCTTCATGATCTGTTTAGATATGATCGCTTTTTGAAGGTTTTTAGCTAGACGTAATGGGACGCATCAGTCGTCGTCGTCGCATCTGGGAGTGTGTTTGAGTCTTTATGATCTCTTATGAGTACTCTTTACTTGCCGGGTTATGATGTCCTTGGTTCTCGAGAGATTGGCTCTCATCATGATAGGAGAAGGTAGTTGTTATTACGGGTTGGTCGTGGGCAGCCGTGATAAATCACATGCGCAAGTGTTTCAAAAGAAGTTTCTCTGTTATCTTGGTGCTACCACTTTTAAGGTTTTGCCTAGTTATTTCTGCTTGTAGTCTAAGGAGTCGACCTTTTTCGATTTGGTTTCGATATTCTCTGTTTGTATTTCTAGTTCAGTTTATGTTGTTTTCCTTTCATAGGGCTTAGTTTCCGGGGAATATTCCTTTCCTCCGACATCGACTCTGGAGATTTTTAGTTATCCGCCGACTTTAGTTTCCCTCCTTTGAGCGTATGTTATCCTACTATAGTTCCAAAACAAGCTTTAATAATAAAATTCAAGATGACAAAAAAAAAATGTAACCATCCAAACACTGAATGATCCTAAGAAATTCAAACAAAATTTAATATTAGTGGCCCCATTTCACCATTACAACTTTCTTTCTTTTCTTACGACAGGATCACATCTCTATAAATATTCAGCCAAAGATACCAAACAAACGTCAAGTCTCACATACTTTAAAAAAAAAAAAAAAACAAAACAAAAAGAAAAAATATATAGTACCAACGTCGCTTTAATCTGTTTGATGGCGTCGATTCAATTTGCATCTCATTTTCTGGGCACAAACCCTAAAAAGTACAATCCTAGTCCAATCCTCCAAAGCTACTCTCTAACCTCATCCACCAAATTATCATCCTCTCATCGCCAGGTTTGTTTTTTCTTTTAGTTTTTACAACTACCAGTACCAGCCACTCTTAACTTTTTCTTTGTCTTATTACGCGATAATAATAACCCACTTTGCGAAGCAGAGGTTCTTACTCTGTTCACTCACTATGAACGGATGCGAGGCTGACCATAAAGTGCCACTCGGCACGGTAGAAACAAGAACTCTCCTGATGGTTCCGTCTCCTGCAGCCGCGAGGGGGAGGCTGATAAAAGCCGTCTCTGACCTCAAATCTCAACCGCCGTCGTTCTCCTCCGGCATTGTCCGGTTTCAGGTACGTCATAATTTCTTGATTTTATATTTGTGCCGATCAGAAAAATTCACAAACAAAGAGCTTAAGCTACGTGGAGCTCTTACATTGGTTTGTGTGATTTTGTTTCATTCTCTTGTTTGTCGGTTGCATAATCATTGATTAATAATCTTTTTTTTGGTTTTCATCGACTAATATACCTTTTTTTTGATATATTATTATTAGATTTATTAAAAATCAGTACCTATGATACGGAAAGGAGTCAGGCTTTATTTATTTGCATCATCGGCTCTTACATATGTTTTTTTTTTCTAGGCAAATAAATTATTGTTAAATTTAGAAAAATACCAAACAAAATACAGTAAATTTGTTATCAATAATATTATAATATTCATGGATTTACCTGTTCATAAAAATCATTTTGGTAAATACTTATTATTTCATCATGTAAGAAAGTAATATTTTAATTTTGTTATTAATAAATTTCACAATTTTTATTTATTTCAGGGGTTTATCTAGAACTAGAATGATATTTGACTTTTTAAGATAAAGAAAAAATTGACTCTCTCCCGCGCAATAAAAAAGCCCTATTTTTGTTTTTATAGACCTTAATCTTGTGAATGAAGGTACCAATTGAGGAGCAAATCGGAGCAATCGATTGGCTTCATGCGCAGAACGAGGCTCTTCCTCGCAGTTTCTTTTCCCGCCGTAGCGACACTGGCCGTCCTGATCTTCTTCAAGACTTCTCCAGTGACAATGGATCATCTGATTGGAACCCGGTTAGTGTTGCTGGAATCGGGTCTGCCGTATTTTTCCGCGATCTTGATCCATTTTCTCATGATGACTGGAGATCGATCCGAAGGTACCAACACCGAGAATTCTTGATCTTGATCCCAAGTTTGATTCTTTCTGCTGATTTCCCCTGTTTTTGAAGGTTTTTGTCTTCGAAGTCTCCTCTGATTCGTGCGTATGGAGGTCTTCGATTTGATCCCAACGGAAAGATTGCTGTGGAATGGGAACACTTTGGCTCGTTTTACTTTACAGTGCCTCAGGTACTATATAGTTTGATTCCTTATAAGAGAAGTTTTGTAACCATGGACTAATAATTGACTTTGTTTGGTTGATGATATACACATAGGTCGAGTTTGATGAGTTTGGGGGAAGCTCAATGCTGGCTGCAACTGTTGCTTGGGACAATGAGCTCTCGTGTACGCTTGAAAATGCTATTGAAGCACTTCAAAAAACTATGCTTCAGGTTCACTATTGCTGAAATCTGCTCTGTACTTATTAACTACTTGATATAATCAGCTAAATGTTTTTTTTATTATATTTGGTGTTATCAGGTTTCTTCTGTTATAATGAGATTACGGCGAGAATCTCTAGGAGTATCTGTTGTTAGCAAGAACCATGTTCCAAGTGAAGGAGCCTACGACCCTGCTGTTAGTAATGCTTTGGAGATTATAAAGGATAAAAATTCACCACTAAGCAAGGTACTCTAGGAACCATATCGTCCTTTCTTTTCTAGACATTTTAGGGGTTTCATTGAGCATTTGAGCTGATGTTATTGGTCCGGCGTTCAGGTTGTGCTTGCACGTAGCAGCAGAGTCATTACGGATACCGACATTGATCCTATCGCTTGGTTAGCACGGTTGCAGGTGTCTTTTCTTCCTCGCACATTCTTAGTTATTGAAATTTGAAGTGCTAAAATCTCAGTCTAATTGTTGATATGATAGTGTGAAGGACAAGACGCGTACCAATTCTGTCTCCAACCACCAGGTGCGCCAGCATTCATAGGGAACACGGTAGGTTAATTATTCTACTTTGCTACCATTATGATAATGTTGGTGAGAAAGATGTGAAAATCAAGTGTTGGTTGGTTCTGACATACATATGAATGGAACAGCCTGAGAGACTCTTCCATAGAAAACATCTAGGTGTCTGCAGCGAGGCTTTGGCTGCCACCAGGCCTAGAGGCGATTCAATGGTTCGTGAAATGGAGATTGAGCGCGACTTACTAACCAGGTCACTTTTTGAAGAAAAAAAATTGCTTTGCACACTTACTGCAAGATGCATGTTTAGAAACTTGCATGTAAGTGAATTTATATTATTTCAAATACTTTTGCAGTGCAAAAGACGATCTTGAGTTTTCTATTGTGCGAGAAAATATAAGAGAAAAGCTAAAAGTAAGTTCAATCTTATTAGCTTAGTCTTTAGTTGTAATTGTTTGTTTCATGTAACAATTAGCTTGCTTTGGCATATTCTTAGTGTCTATGATCTACAGAATGCTAAAATATAATCTTCTCTTAATTATATTTTGCAGACCATATGTGACAGAGTAGTTGTTGAACCTCAGAAATCTGTGAGAAAACTTGCAAGAGTACAGCATCTATATTCTCAACTGGCAGGAGAACTAAGAAAAGAAGATGATGAGGTTTGATGACAGTTTTACGTTGATTTAACATCTTATGATCATCTAAATCACTTGACTTGTTCTGAGAATATATGTTATATTCTCTTATAGTTATCTTGATATTGAGTGAAGAAAGCTACAGTTTGTTTTGTCTTACCTCAAAATATTTTTTGTCTATATTCAGTTTGGCATCTTGGCTGCTTTGCATCCGACGCCAGCTGTTTGCGGATGTCCAGTAGAGGAAGCAAGGCTTTTGATTGAACAAATTGGTATACTATGCTTTGATTCTTCTGCCTTTTCAATTTCTTAACTCTAAAGTCTTACCGGAAAAAGGATTGTCTGCTGAAGAAGCCATCTCCTAATAAGTGCTTCTATTTGATTTGATACTGAGGTTTCAGATTTGATACATATTATTCTTTTCTTTGTTTTCTAGAGTCATTTGATAGAGGAATGTATGCTGGACCTATTGGGTTCTTTGGTGGTGGAGAGAGTGAATTTGCTGTAGGCATAAGATCTGCTTTAGTCGAAAAGGCGAGTTTTTTTTACTTATAACATTCTTTTTTCCAGTGTAGCAAACTGGTCATTTACTGTTTAAGTCATTGCACCTATATGATCTTTTTTGTGTGTTCCCAGGGTCTTGGAGCATTGATCTATGCTGGAACAGGCATAGTTTCAGGAAGCAATCCATCCTCGGAGTGGAACGAGCTTGAGCTTAAGATCTCTCAGGTGAAAAAGTTTTGTTGTTATAACACACCCGATGCTAATTTTTCCATATCTTTATGAAATCAGATTCTTATGTGTTTCTTGCAGTTCACCAAGTCACTTGAACATGAGCCAGCTTTGCATCCAATCAACTAGAGGAAAGGGAAGTTGAGATTTTTTAGTAAAGTATATCTCTAATTAAATTTGCTTTTGTGTATGGTGTGTATGTATGTTGTAAATAGAAGTAACACTAATGGTGCTGTATTAATTAAAATCTTCTTTCAGCTAAGAAGCAAACTTACGTACGTTATGATCCAAAGCTGACGTATATTTTCACCTTGGCACCTTGTTAGAATTATTATAATGACAAAAAGATAACAATTAAAGCTCCAAAAACTAATCTTTGTTATTCAGCAACGAACGAACGTTATAAAATTAGTTACCGGTAGTGCTAATTAATAAGTTTTCAGAAAAAAGTTATTTAATTTTGGGCTAATTCGATCAAAAAGGAATTTGATTCTTATGGCTTTATCAACTAAGAAAAGGTATAATTTTTTGTGGTTCCCGTGATAATCAAAACTGTAATCCGGAAAGGCATTTTTCCCCACTTTTTCCTATACGAGAAGGTTATTTTGCAAGTTGTTCTATTGACATGTGAAGCTTTTTGTAACTTTGTTTTCTATTTACAGACGAGTTACCGAGTACGACCCATGACACTATAAGATCAGAACAACTTTTAAAATTTTTGCTCAGTTAATAAACTAATAACTTAGTACGTGTACGTTGATGACAAAAAAAAAACCGAACAAAAATAAGTTCGTTTCTTTATAGTTCATATCGTTTTATGAAAAGATAAAAGGATATATTCGTTTTGAGAATGTTACATAACTCATTACTCACTGCAACAGATAATTAATCAGCTATCCGAACTCATATGTAGTGCGTTTGTTGTCATTGTTGACAAATCAAAATAGAAGGAACACAAATTTACTCGAGTCCTTATTTCGATAAAGTCGAGTCTTTTTTGTCAAGTAATATTATTCTAACCGAACACTTGTGTTTTGGTATAATGTCCAATTAACTTTTTTGTCCTCACCAGTAATGGAATCCTTCTCATTGCCAACTAAATATATACACACATTCACACATACTTAGAGCACATTACACACATTTAGTGTGAGCAATGGAGGTTGAGAAGACAGATAAGAACATTACAGAAGGTGATGAGTCTAAGATCATCTACAGAGGGTGGAAAGTCATGCCTTTCATCATTGGTATTATTGATTAATCCATATTATTACCTACATTTTTATATACTTAAAATTTGAAACTTGTAACGAACAAGAAAGTGATGGAAGAAATAGAGGAGATCATAAACAGAGTAGCTTAATGCTCTGTTCTGTTTCTTGATTTTTTTTTTAAGGAAATGAGACATTTGAGAAGTTGGGGATAGTCGGGAGTTCATCGAATTTGGTTGTATACTTAACGACGGTTTTTAACATGAAGAGCATCACGGCGGCGAAGGTCGTCAACATCTATGGCGGCACAAGCAACTTCGGCACCATCATCGCCGCCTTTATCTGTGACTCCTACTTGGGCCGCTACAAAACCCTATCTGTTGCCATGATCGCTTGCTTCCTCGTAACACCAAGACCAATTCATCAAAGTTCTCAGTTTAAATGTTCACTGACCTTGCTGTTTGTGTCTGAAAAGTAAGGATCTTTTGTTTTGTTTGATTTAAAGGGTTCGGTGGCGATGGATCTAACGGCTGTGATCCATCAGCTGCATCCAGCTAAATGCGCTAAGGAAATAGGAAGCGGGTGCAATGGGCCATCCATGGGACAAATCATGTTTCTCGCAGGAGCAATGGTTTTGCTGGTGATCGGAGCCGGTGGAATTAGGCCGTGCAATCTCCCGTTTGGAGCTGATCAGTTCGATCCGAAGACAAAAGAAGGGAAACAAGGGATTGATAGTTTCTTCAATTGGTATTTCTTCACCTTCACGTTTGCTCAAATGTTGTCGTTAACGCTCATCGTCTATGTTCAGTCAAATATGAGCTGGAGCATTGGTTTAGCCATCCCAGCTATTCTAATGTTACTTGGTTGCATCATATTCTTCGCCGGTTCTAAGCTCTATGTCAAGGTTAAACCTAGTGGCAGTCCCATTCACAACATAACGCGTGTCATTGTTGTTGCGGTCAAGAAGAGGAGTTTAAACACCGTTGAGACTAACGACCTTTATAACTACATCGCAAAGGATTCTAAGAACTCGAAACTGAGCCATTCAGAGCAGTTCAGGTACTAATTCCTCCCCTTTTCTCTTAGTTCTTTGTAGAACAAATTAGAAACATTTTAGGGTTTTCTTAATTTGCAGGTTTCTTGACAAATCGGCAATCCAAACGCAAGACGACAAGCTAAACAAAGATGGGTCGCCAGCCAATCCATGGAAACTATGCAGTATGCAGCAAGTGGAGGAGGTGAAATATGTGATCCGGGTGCTTCCGGTTTGGCTCTCGGCCGCCTTATTTTACCTAGCTTACATTCAACAAACAACCTACACAGTCTTTCAGTCTCTTCAATCCGATAGACGCCTCCGTTCAGGAAGTTTTCAGATCCCAGGAGCGACTTATACCGTCTTCTTAATGCTTGGAATGACAAAATTCATACCGATCTATGACCGTGTCCTTGTACCTTTCCTTAGAAGGTATACAGGCAGAGACGGTGGTATCACACAACTGCAGAGAGTTGGAGCGGGAATATTTATATGCATCACAAGTATGATGGTGTCTGCAACTGTAGAACAATACAGAAGAAAGGTAGCTCTCACAAGGCCGACACTAGGGTTTGCCCCGAGAAAAGGCGCAATCTCTTCCATGTCTGGTATGTGGCTGATCCCTCAGCTAGTGCTAATGGGTATTGGGGACGCACTTGCTGGAGTTGGACAAATGGAGTTCTACTACAAACAGTTTCCGGAGAACATGAGAAGTTTCGCTGGTTCTCTGTATTATTGTGGAATTGGACTGGCGAGTTACCTCAGCACCTTTTTGTTATCAGCGGTGCATGATACCACAGAAGGGTTTTCGAGAGGAAGTTGGCTTCCGGAAGATCTGAACAAAGGGAGATTAGAGTACTTTTACTACTTGGTTGCTGGTATCATGACTCTAAACTTTGCCTATTTCTTGTTAGTCTCACATTGGTACCGTTACAAAGATGTTGTGACCAAGGACAAGGACATGGACAAGTCTTCTGATGAGTTCGATAAGGTTTTAGTGTAATAAAGATTTTTACTTTTGACTCTTTGGTTTAGGGCTTTGAGTTGGCTTTGAGACAATAGATACACAACCTTTGAATAAGAACATTACATACAAATACAACCCAAAATGTTTATATATGTGAAGGACCATAGCTTTTGTAAAATCCCCATCCATCGAAGAACAAGCCCGGAAAATTCCCACTTCACAAAAGGGAAAAAAACGGAGTATTGCTCTGTTTTTGGTGATAACGAATAAGATCAAACAGGAACAGTTTGTCCAGTGAGAGCGTCATGAAGGTGTAATGACCCATCTTTCATCAAGTTAAGGCTTAAGCTTTTGAACCTCTCTCTTGAATATTGCCTCGACGCCTTTCTCCAATCAGTTCCAGCTTTCATCATCACCACAAACTCATCATAGTTTATACGCCCGTCCTGTAAAACAAAAGACACCAACAGTCCAACTCAGACACAGAGTGATTTAATCTGTTCACTTCACAATCTAAACTGTTAGGCCTTAAGTAGGATTTGTTCAGAGATTTCAACGAACCTTGTCAGTGTCAACTTCACGCATGATGTCGTTTAGGACACTGATGTCTGGTTCACCTAACTCGTCAGCTAAAGCTTCCCGTAGCTCATCAAGTTCAATGTATGTACTTCCATCTTTGTCAAAGAACATAAAAGCTAGTTTGAAAAGTTCATCATTTTCTATCTTCTGCAAGTGAATTATCACAGCTACAAACTCTCCATAATCCAGAACCCCATTCCCATCAACATCCGCCTGCGTCAAAGCCATACAGATTTCAGCAATGTTTGTTTATCAGAGAAGATCACTGAATTGGTATTTTATCAGAGAAGGATAATGCTTAAAAATAAATTACCACTTCCATCAACATTTTGATCTCTGGTTCACCAAGTTGTGAACCGACCTTCTGAAGTCCAGCTTTGAGTTCCTCGTAAGTTATTTTACCATCCTTATCATCATCCATTAGTGAGAACATGTTCTTAATCACTTCAACCTCTTGAATAGACATGTGCTCCGCGATCACCTGGAAGCATCAAAAGAGACGACAAAGATCAAAACCAAAATATAGACTCGAGCAATAAACTGTCTACAAATTTCAGCAGGAAAGTAAAAAGAAAAAAACTTACACGAAGTACTTTCTTTTTGAATCTATTCATCATAGAGAACTGCTTTAACCTCGATCTAACTATATCCCCTAATGGAACATTGGGAGCTTTCTTTGCATTCTGTATCCAAGGGTGAGCTGAAAGATGAGAGAAAAAAAAAAAAGAAGAAGAAGCAAAAATCGTTAGTAAGGATGTTGAAGAATTAAGATAACAAACCTAAAAACACAGTGACACAAAACGCAGGAGCTTTACCTAACACTTGCTGAGCAGTTAACCGTCTAGTCGGGTCAGGATCCAACATCTGCCTCACAAGGCTTTTAGCGCTCTCTGATATCTGAGGCCAAGGGTCTCTCTTAAAGTCAAGAACTCCCCGCAAGATGGCAAGAGCAACACCTTGTTCAGTCTCTGTCAACAGAAACCACAATCCCACCACTTTAGTTAACCACGATATAGGTGACAAAATTACACAGCTGCTAGAAGAAATAAAAGAAGAAGCTAACCAGCCCAAAAAGGAGAAACACCACAGAGCAAGATGTAGATGATAACTCCTGCACTCCAAACATCAACCCCAGGTCCATAATCTCTCTTCAACACTTCTGGAGCCATATAATATGGACTTCCTACAATCTCTGTAAACTTATCTCCTGCAATAAAGCAACGGAGGATGAAACAGGATATTCTAAAATTAGAATTCTCCACTGAGTATAAATACATATCAACGAAACCATAAAAAAATTGGATCTTTACCAGGTTTGAAAAACACAGACAAGCCAAATCAATGGCCTTTAGTGGAGAATTCTCCTTCTTGTTAGCAAACAAGAAATTCTCAGGCTTCAAATCTCGATGCATAACTCCATTAGAGTGACACATCATCACAACCTCAGCGATCGTTCTGGCCACAGCAGCAGCAGCACGCTCCGTGTAATGACCTCTAGCAACGATCCTATCAAAAAGCTCACCTCCTTCACAAAGCTCCATAACCAGATGCACGTTCTCGCTATCCTCATAACTCGCCTTAAGCTTCACCACGTTCGGGTGCTCAGGCAAAGTAGACATAATCGCAACCTCGCGACGAACGTCTTCGATATCAACGGCAGTTCGGAGCTTCCGCTTCGAAATAGATTTGCAAGCTAAAGCTTCGTGGGTCTCACGATCAGTACAGAGGTAAGTGATTCCGAATTCGCCGCGACCCAGTTCTCGACCTAAGATGTATTTGTCGGTGATCTGGTGGCTCATAGGGGTTACGTCTTTGAGAACACGTATTGGAGAAGGGGATCTGACGAAATCTCCGGCGAATGGGTTTAATTTCCGATCTCGGTTGGGTTTTTTTGGTTTCGGAGACGGTTTTGATTCATTTGAGTCAGGCCTTACACAGGCGTTACAGTTACCCATGGCTGAGTTAAAAGAGACTCAGCAACCTGGGGGGGGGGAGAAAGAGGGCTAAGGAGGAAGAAGAAGAAGCTAGATAGATAGAAGAGGGAAAAAGCTTATCTCTTTGGGTTAGTATCGACGCCGGAGGAGTTATTTTCCGGCGAATTGGATGAGTTAATGTAGGGGGAAAGGAGAGAAAACGCGGGTTCAGGTGAAGAAAAGTCGGACCTTTCGAAATTTCGGGTTTTGGTTTGTTTCAATTAAATAAACAAATCAAAAAAATGGTATCTTTGATTTTCTGTATAGTAGAGAGTATTATACTAGTATAATGCATTTTTATATTAATTAGCGTATAACTTGAGGGATTTATTCATTATTCTAACCATTTCACACCATCTTCTTATAAACATTTTTTTATTTATATTTCTTCTAGATGGCGATCATTTTGAGGAGGGTTGAACTCATTGGATATTTATTTTAAATCTTGCATTTCAATGGCACAAGAAAAACACGATAAATAATTATGGGGTAATCTGTTTGATAGTTCTTAAGTTAATAGTGACCATATATAGATATTACATATCCTGTGTTGTGATGATGAAATCTATTAAAATGCAAACGGTAACCGACAACAATAATTTTTAGAAAATTCAAAATTTGGATTTACTACAAAATCAGAAAATCCAAAGCTTTGATTTGCCTCATTTAACCGAGCATTTTATTTTAAATTGTGATAGTTTCACATATAGAATTAATAGTTTTAAGAAAATAAAGTAAGTTTCATAATTTTCCAAACATGAAACAATTTAACAATGAGGTATTATTACCGCATTAGCCGTTTGGTGTGATTCGTCGCAATAATGAATGAAGGGATAATACTGAAGTTCGAGGAGAGAGTTTTTTTTTTTTGTGAAGTTGTTGAACAGCGTGATGGATACGGTGAGACTCTGAGATTGTAAGTAAAACAATAATAAGTGCGATGTTGATCTCAAACTAATTTTTTATTCCTTTCTTGCTTCTCTAGGAGAAATGATTTTGTTGGTCCAACAAAAATAATGATAGAGAGAGACAAGTTATATATTTTGGGATTTTCGAATTCTAAAGCAAGTTTTTTTTTTATACTTGTTTGAATTTGGAAATACCAATGATTAAACTGTACAATAATACCTTTCGAATTTATTAGATTTAGTCTAACAAAAAAAAGTTTCTATGTTACTTTTAAGTTTAAGATTGTCTTTAACAGAAAAAAAAAAACCTTAACGATAAAATTTACATGTAGTGTGGTTTCAACAACATATATATACATTAGTACATAGCTCCGTTATGTTCAATCGAGTAGAAGTAAGAACTGCATTATTTCGAAGTCGTGTTTTTTTTTTTTTCTGTTTTCTATGTGTAGAAAAAAATAGATATATCCCTGTGTAATTATAAGAGAATATTATCAGATGTGCCATATACAGCGACAAACATTATCACTAATACTATTTTCTGTTTGTTTTCCATACGACTATTATCAAATAACTATTATACTCTTTATTTTTTTTGATTCAATATTATTAATTGTTTTTTTTCTCAAACATAAAAGAACAAAGCTCTCTCTCTTCATAACTCTCGATTTTTTTTCTTTCCATCGATTTTCATCTTTTTCTTCTTCAATATTAAACTGCCATCTGAATCTTTCACTTTTTTGAGTTCTCTTACAGTCAATTCTACTACGGTTGAATCCTCCGACTGATCCGCCTTTGTCCGTCGTGGCCGGCGAAACATCTGAGACAAGTTCTGAAATTCTCTATCTCCGTAGTAGACAAAACCGCTAGGTCCAGTTCCAAAGTTCTTATACTCGACAATATACAAGCAAAATCGTAGGTCTGCAGATCGCCAGATCTGGTGGACCAGATCTAGCCGGCCAGGTTTTTGTCCATCCCTATTATGTATTGCGTTCTCTTGAGTGGACTTTATCTGTTTGGTCATGTGTTTTATGTCTATTGATAACAATAAAACTTGTCCACACTACATGTCTGCAGATCCCGTGTCTGGTGAACCAGATCTATCTGACCATGTTTTTGTCTACCAATATTAAATTTGTCCACACAGCAGGATTCGGTGTCCGGTGGACCAGATCCAGTCTACCAGGTTTTTGTCCACCACTATCATGTCCTTTGTTCTCTTGAGTTTGAGTGTTGGACCTTATCCGTTTGGTCATGCGTTTTGTGTCCATTGCTAACAAAAAACGTGTCCACATTGTAGGTTTGCAAATCCAGTGGACCACATTCATCAGCCAAGGTTTTTGTCCACCACTATTATGTCATTTGTCTCTTGAGTCCATCACACTATTATGTCCTTCCTGGTGGACCACTTTTTTTGTTTAGAACATTAAGTCCATCACACTAACATGTATGTTGTCTATCTCACGTCTAAAGACGTTCATATTGACATTGGTGAACTCTCGGAAGACAACAATGTTACTACACATTGAATGTATGCCTTTATGTACCAGTTTTATCTTTGTTTTGTCCACTAGATTTTCATTTATGACCACTTACTTTTTTTGTCTATCCAACCATGTTGTCTGTTAAGTTCTTGATAGACCAATTTTTATTCTAAAATCTTAAGTCCATCGAACTCACATGTGTTTTGTCCATCGCGCAAGTCCGAAGACGTTCAACCTAACATTGGTGAACTCTCGGAGGACAACAGTGATACAGAGAAGGCATGTCTCTGTTGGTGGACCATAGTAGGCTTACTTTTGTCTTTCCAAACCATCTTGTCTATTAACTTCTAGATGGACCAATTTATTTTTAAAAAATATTAAGTCCATCAAACTAACATGTTTGTTGTCTATCTCGCAGACTTAAAATTGATGAATTTTCCGAAGACAACCATATTACTGACCTGGAGAACTCCACCAATTTCAATCTCTTTTATATCTAGATGTGTATAAACAATGATAATTAAAAAAGAAACAGTCACATCATCACTATTTTTGTTAATCTCAAAATGATTGCCCAAAAATTAATGATTTTTTTTTAATTTTCTTTTTTTCATGATTTTAAAAGGTATTATAGTATTTTGATCATATGCCATAAAAACAGTAAATATCATAATTAAGAGAAAGAATGAAAATGGTATTTCTCCTAACTTTAATTCTGAAAATGGTACTTCTAATAAAATTACCTTTAAATCTAGATTCTAGATAGGAAGAAATTGCCGACAACAAAAAAAAAAAAAAAAAAACATAGGAAGAAATTAGGTGTGTAGACTTCGTCAATTATGAGCAATAGTTATTGTGTTGTAGAAAATATAAAAACAGCTAACGAAAAATCGAAAAAGATAAGTAAAATAACAAAAAGATTCCAATAACGGAAGTCAACAACTAGAAACAATAAAAATCAACGAAAATTGTATGTTCTTTTTGGCTTAGAAAGTAGAAACCACAAGTCTTGTTATCCTGACTTCGCTACAAGTTCAATTGTCAAATGTCATACTCGTTTTCTTTATCTTGGATTTACATTACCTTGGGATACCATTCAATACATATAATACCTAATTAGTATATATGTGTGTGTAGTTTCGACAAGATACCTAATTAGTATCATTCCAATATACTGTATAACATTTTCTTAAAAAGGATTAGAGCTATATTACCGTGATCAAAATTTAGATTTAAATTTCACAGAAAGGAAATTTGTGAGTTCATACATAACAACTAAGAGCTTAAGTGCTTTTGTTATAACTTAATAAGGAACACGTGGTGGATTAAGTATGCATATACATTGAAATATATTAAAGCAAAGCCACACTGTTTTCATATTATTATGGATTTCTTATGTGATTTTTTTCTGTGTCAATGATTCGATCATATTAATATTTGGTAGGTCAGAAAAAATCGGTTTCAATTAATTGCCCAACTAGACCTTTCAACCTCCTATCTATCTGTGAACCTACTAAAAAAACACCAACGTCGAGAACCCAACATATTATTCATGCTATTTTCTCCAAAACCTTATCGTGTTTAATGTTTATGGTCATTAAAGTTTCATTATACTACAACAATTTCTCGAAAATTCGATATTTTAACTCGTTAATTAATCTTCGGAAGAAGGAAGAAATGCTTTTATCGTCGGCAACTTTAAAGCTGGCATATCTTAAAGATTTAAAACAGGAAAAGTAACGAAAATATATATTGGGATAAAATGTATATTTTTTTTCTGTTGAAGAGAATGATTATGTTTGGGCATTGAGATGATGGCGGGTTCAACTATAATGCATGTGATTGCATGTGTAATTTATGTTGTTACTCAGTGGAGTTAGCATCTTCATCCCATATATATATATATATATATATATATATTTTAAATAGAGTAATTCTATTTTGGAGTTAGGTTTTTACTCCAATTTTACTTCATTATAGAGTAAACAATAGAGATCTTTAAATTGTAGTCTATAATGAAAATAAAAGTTTTCAAATATAAAAAGAAAATGGAAATCTCTATTTTAGAGATAAAAATGAAGATGAGTTAGAGCAAAATTAACTTCAAACTTTATTATAAAAATGAAAATAGAAATGATTTGGAGATAATCTTTAACTTTTTTTTGTTTTGGACAAAAGGAGATCATCTTAACTTAGTTCACTTTTTGCATACAACTTGTTTACCGCCCCAAAAATATGGTTCTACATGTATATTATAGTTGTTATACAGAAACTTCAATTATACCACAAATTGTTATAGTCAAATTTTTTTTTAGTCGTTGTTTATGCTGCAACGGTCTTTTCAATTTACCTTTTTCTTTACTGGGAAAATAACTTCATAATTTATGCAGTTTTCTTAATTACAGGTTTAAGTGGGCTTTTTAGTTTGTAACATAACGGGCTTATAATAAACCTCTAACGAGGTTGAAGAGCCGATATGGATATGGAGACTTTTGCAGAATAGGAATATAGGATAGATTATTAGCATATACAATGTCACAATTGCTAATATATATCTCTATATAATTTTTTAAAATTTTAATAGTTATTTCTTATTTATTTTTTCAACTTCCCCACCAAGTCTCTCTCCCAAATCTTAATAGTCAAATTTAGAGCTGAAAACGAAAATTTTTCTGACCGCTAAAGTAACAGACTAACAGGGTACTCACGGGCAAGACATGAAAAAGCAACGCCACGTGGAAAAAAACGAAGACATACGAAACTTGAGGAGGGCAAGGCTTCTACGTTGCAAATAAGAAATAGCCAAAGGGGGAAGAGGTAAAAGATTGTAATTACAAAAAGTAGCTCAACTTCTCCAGCTTCTTTTAGCTAAACCCATAAATTCTTCTGTAACTCTCATAATTATATAATATTGTTTAAAAGTAACAAATTTGACACTAATATCTTCGAACTACAAAATTTTCACTGAATCGCTGTATTTGGTTAACTGTGAAAAGGGTTATAAAAAAACTTATAAAAGAATTGAGGGGAATTCTTTTAGAAAATAAAAGTATAGTGTGCTATTTGAAAACAAATAGAAGAATAGGGGTATAGTTGAAACTTTAGGTATCAGAAATGAAGTAAAAAAAAAATATAAAAAGAGAGCAAAAAAAAAAGTTGAGACCTTTAGAATTTGGCAGCAGCCTCCGTGTGGTGTGACCAATATGCTTGGAGAGTAGAAGAAAAGGCTTCTTCTCTCAATTTCGACGGCAACGTGAGCAAGAAGACGAACTCGTTGGCGCCTCTATTTAGTTTCAATTTCCACCTGACGAAATTCTGAAAACCATAAACCTAAAAACAAGTCAACGTCACCGCTTGTTCAGGTGACTTTTGTATTCTATTGATCTCGCTTACTTATGATTCAATTGGTTCAAAAAATCTCAGCTTCGACGGGATCTCTACTTAAAGATTTCTGGGTTTCGTTTGTTTTTGAGATTTCTCTCCGATGGGTTTTTCTGTTTTTGTTATGTTTTCTGGGTTTAACGCGTTTGCTTGAGATTTTAGCTCAACTTTGAGAAATTATAAAGCTTTTTAACGTTAGTGGGATTCTAATGTGAATCATATGTCGAAAAGAGAGTCTTTTGGTGATGTAATTTGGGCATTTGGTTAGAATTGGATGTTCTCTAACTGGGGGATGCAGGGGAAGTATAGAGTTTTCTGTAATTTTTTCTCGGGAAGTTACTCATTTCGAAGTGTTATATGGTTCATTTGTGAGTATACAAAAAGTTGGAGAATTTTAAGTTGTTGGGAAGAAGCTAGTTGTTGTAGTAATGTACAAAGTTTGGAGAAGAGCTAAATTGGGTATGTTTCTAATGCGTTCTTCTTACAATTCATGGATTGGTTGTATGCTTGGAAACCGTCTTTTATGCAGTAATAATTGATGATCATGTCCTGTGAGTTTATCTGAATCTGTGGTTTTCATTTGTTTTTGTTTTAACTGCAGAGAAATGATACGCGCAAAGCACATTAGTAACCTTTCGAGTACAGCAAGATCCTTTTTTCTTAATGGATCGAGACCAGTAGCTGATGGGAATTCGTGTGCATACACGGACGATGAAACTTGTGTCTCGAGACGTCAGCAACTTAGGAACGATGCTGCACTGACTGAAAAACGACCACCCGGTATTCTCCCTAAGCCTTCAGTAGTGGGATGTATATTACCAGGAGGAGAGGTAACAAAACCGGTGGTTCCAAAGAAGGTTGATGATTTTGGTCGGCCATCTCTGTTGCCTCAGCATGTTTCTTCTTCCCCTGCTTTGCCTCTTAAATCACATTCCGTTAGTTATGCATCAACCATCGTTGGAAAGGAGGAAGGTAAAGCTTCTTCAGAACCTATTGGCGATCAGATTTTCAAGGCTGGTGTTGTTGCGGTAAACTTTTTGTCAGATTTAGCGAATTGCAAGATTCCTTCCACTGATGGAGGAGGTGAAGTATTTGGTTTCTCGAAAAGCTGTATGGTTGATCCAACTCGGCCTCTTTCAAGTGTTAAGTCGTCGAATGTGAAAGCTATAAGAAGAGAGCACTTTGCCAAAGTTTACCCTAGATCAGCTGCTAAAGAGTCATCAGTGGGTAAAATTAGAAATTCTAGTAGCAACGTCCGAGGGGCTAAGGAAGCTGAAAGAACTGGATTTGTTAAAGGATTCAAACAAGTTTCAAATTCTGGGGTAGGGAAGTCGTTACCCACAACAAATAACACATATGGCAAAAGAACAAGCGTGTTGCAGAGACCCAATATTGATTCAAACAGGTTTGTTCCAAATGGTTTCAGTAATACTTCAATGGAAATAGTGAAAGTGCCTCCAGGAACTGCTCTGACATCAAGGCAGGATTGTAGCTCCGGATACATAGTGGAAAATGTTTCCAGTGTTTTGAGAAGATTCAGGTGGGGCCCTGCTGCTGAAGAGGCCCTTCAAAATCTCGATTTGAGGATAGATGCATACCAAGCAAACCAAGTTCTTAAGCAGATGAATGACTACGGAAATGCTCTTGGTTTCTTCTACTGGTTAAAAAGGCAACCTGGGTTTAAGCATGATGGGCATACTTATACCACTATGGTAGGTAATCTTGGTCGTGCTAAGCAATTTGGTGCTATAAACAAGCTCCTCGATGAGATGGTCAGAGATGGATGTCAGCCAAACACAGTTACTTATAACCGACTTATCCACAGTTATGGCCGCGCCAATTACCTAAACGAAGCTATGAATGTGTTCAATCAAATGCAAGAGGCTGGATGCAAACCTGACCGGGTAACTTACTGTACGCTGATAGACATTCATGCTAAAGCTGGATTTCTCGACATTGCCATGGATTTGTACCAGAGAATGCAAGCAGGAGGTCTTTCTCCTGATACTTTCACTTACAGTGTCATAATCAATTGTCTTGGAAAAGCTGGACATTTACCCGCTGCACACAGGCTCTTTTGTGAGATGGTTGATCAGGGTTGTACCCCTAACTTGGTCACATATAACATCATGATAGACTTGCATGCCAAAGCGAGAAACTATCAGAGCGCGTTGAAACTTTACCGTGACATGCAAAATGCTGGATTTGAGCCTGACAAAGTGACTTATAGCATTGTGATGGAGGTGCTTGGACACTGTGGATATCTCGAGGAAGCAGAGGCTGTTTTCACCGAGATGCAGCAGAAGAACTGGATTCCGGATGAGCCAGTTTATGGTCTTTTGGTGGATTTGTGGGGAAAAGCTGGTAATGTGGAAAAGGCATGGCAATGGTATCAGGCAATGCTTCATGCTGGTCTGCTACCTAATGTTCCTACATGCAATTCCCTTCTTAGTACTTTCCTTAGGGTTAACAAGATAGCTGAAGCTTATGAGTTATTACAAAACATGCTGGGGCTTGGTCTACGCCCATCTTTGCAGACATACACGTTACTCTTGAGTTCTTGCACAGATGGTCGGTCAAAACTCGACATGGGTTTCTGTGGCCAGCTGATGGCAAACACGGGTCATCCGGCACACATGTTTCTCCTCAAAATGCCAGCTGCAGGTCCGGATGGCCAAAACGTGCGCAACCATGCGAACAACTTCCTGAATCTGATGCACAGCGAGGACAGAGAGAGCAAGCGAGGACTTGTGGACGCGGTGGTTGACTTTCTACACAAGTCCGGGCAAAAAGAAGAGGCGGGATCTGTTTGGGAAGTTGCTGCACAAAAGAATGTGTTTCCTGATGCATTAAGGNTCTTTTGTGAGATGGTTGATCAGGGTTGTACCCCTAACTTGGTCACATACAACATCATGATAGACTTGCATGCCAAAGCGAGAAACTATCAGAGCGCGTTGAAACTTTACCGTGACATGCAAAATGCTGGATTTGAGCCTGACAAAGTGACTTATAGCATTGTGATGGAGGTGCTTGGACACTGTGGATATCTCGAGGAAGCAGAGGCTGTTTTCACCGAGATGCAGCAGAAGAACTGGATTCCGGATGAGCCAGTTTATGGTCTTTTGGTGGATTTGTGGGGAAAAGCTGGTAATGTGGAAAAGGCATGGCAATGGTATCAGGCAATGCTTCATGCTGGTCTGCTACCTAATGTTCCTACATGCAATTCCCTTCTTAGTACTTTCCTTAGGGTTAACAAGATAGCTGAAGCTTATGAGTTATTACAAAACATGCTGGGGCTTGGTCTACGCCCATCTTTGCAGACATACACGTTACTCTTGAGTTCTTGCACAGATGGTCGGTCAAAACTCGACATGGGTTTCTGTGGCCAGCTGATGGCAAACACGGGTCATCCGGCACACATGTTTCTCCTCAAAATGCCAGCTGCAGGTCCGGATGGCCAAAATGTGCGCAACCATGCGAACAACTTCCTGAATCTGATGCACAGCGAGGACAGAGAGAGCAAGCGAGGACTTGTGGACGCGGTGGTTGACTTTCTACACAAGTCCGGGCAAAAAGAAGAGGCGGGATCTGTTTGGGAAGTTGCTGCACAAAAGAATGTGTTTCCTGATGCATTAAGGGAGAAAAGCTGCAGCTACTGGCTTATCAATCTCCATGTAATGTCAGAGGGAACTGCAGTCACTGCACTGTCTAGGACGCTTGCTTGGTTCCGTAAGCAGATGTTAGTCTCTGGAACTTGCCCTTCCCGGATTGATATAGTAACTGGTTGGGGAAGACGTAGTAGAGTCACCGGTACCTCGATGGTGAGACAAGCAGTTGAAGAGCTCCTCAACATCTTTGGTTCACCGTTTTTCACGGAGAGTGGAAACTCAGGTTGTTTCGTTGGGTGTGGAGAGTCTCTCAACAAATGGCTGCTTCAGTCTCATGTTGAGAGGATGCATTTGCTGTGAGTTTTTGTATCACATTTAGGCTTTTTATTTTTTTATTTTCTTTTGGTCGATTGCATCTTATGAATTGTTTAGTTTGTAAGTCATAAGTTAAGGTTAGAGGCTTAGAGCTAGACATGGAGTTTCTCTCCATTCTTTTGTCCTCTGCTATTCAGTTGTATCTTCCTCGCAATAATCTGAGATGACTTGGAATCAATTGCGGTAAACATTCATCTAGATTTAATAATATGTCGAATATTTTTTCCATACAAAATCAAATTCTTTCGAAAAGAAGAGAAAATTGTTATAGACTTGTAGATGTACAAGAGAAGAAGAAGGAAAATTGGATAAGGGACTAGAAAAGTCTTGTGTTGTAGGAGGCACAAGAAGAGCACTTGTGATAGAGCCAATGGTAATGAGCATTTCCTTTTCTCCCACAATCATTACACAGTATTACCTGCACCCAATCATCCATATACTTAAGTTAAAAATGGAACTGATATTTTGCATATGTATGAGTGTGAGAGAGAGATGAACCTGAGTTTGGTTTAAGTATTCATCTGGCATCTTTTGTTCTGCGAGCAGTGCGTCTAACATTCTAAAGTAAACCTGTGAGTAATAATTCATTGATTAGTGGGCATCACCTTAATAATGCTTGAGCATTGTCATTCGTCACTATAAATGGCCAGATAAGAACTAAGAGCACACTATGGTGTCACTTTTCTTGTTCGTGGAGAAACACTATCTTTTGAGTTTTCTTTCTTTTTCTTTTCAGGAGCATTTTGATGCCATTTGCTATCTTTTGTGCGACTATGTTTAGTAATTGTTCAACGAGAGAAACAGAATTTTGGTGTATCTAACCTGCATATCCCCTAGTGATTTGCTGCAGATAGGGCATGTGTAATGCGAACATGTGTACTCCTACAACCAGAAACAACACACTTTCCTAAGTAATATGTTTCAGGTTTTTAATAATTGCCATATAACATATTGACAGATGAGTTAAGGACCTGAAAGCAGGTCGAATGCATCACGTGACCGCATGGAAGAGCCTTTACGGGAGAATTTGAGGTAAATATGTATTCATGGCAAATCGGACAGTTATCTTCTAAGCACTTTTCTCTGCATACATGTTCTACTAAGGTTCGAGACATACAAGCATTGCATTTCATGCAATGGAAGTAGTCAATGCTTAGTCCTTTTCCTAGCCTGCAGAGATTGCAGTAGGGACAATGATAGATTTCCCTGCAAAGTAAACCTTTAATTCGTCAGAAACTATTAACCATGTTATCAAGTCTATCAGAAACAAATTGCATTTAGATATGATTTCTACTAAGGTTGGGACCTTTTGGAACCATAGAAGACTTTAGCAAGAAAGAGTTAACTGTCATTTATCAACACTAGTCATCCAGATTCAGCATTTCATATTCGAAGCTATATATCTACAACATCCACATCCTATATAAAATTATCACAATGCAATTTTAACTTACACTGCACCAAATTAAGCAGTAGAAGCTTTACCTATCATCGTCAAACAGCTTGCAGATTTTGCAGTAATATTTTCCCATTGACGAATTACATGAAATATTTGAGCAACTCGCACCTACTGGCTGAATTATCAGGCACTTCATGCACATCATCTTTGTAATTTGTTTCCTGCACACAAGTATATTGAACAAAATTAGAGACAAATGAAGGTGCAGCAAGATTAATGATGTTTGGTACATGGAATTAGAAGCAACATACCTATCCAATAAGTGATCAACCTCTTCATCATGGCATCGTATACAGGTGAAGAGCTGGTTGCAACAAGGAGCAAGAAGCTTGCAATTCCTTTTGTAGTGTTTGCAGCCAAAGATCATTTTGTGAGAATCTCGATAAGATGGATGCTGACCAGGAACTGCGTCCATATTGCTTGCGAGAATGGATGGTTCAAGATTATATATCCGTTGTGTGGCAATCCAACGACTGAAAAATTACAGAACCTAGTGTAAGTCACGACAAATAACATAGAAAATGGGTTATTTAAGAATGATTCTTGCATAATTTACTCAACGAAGAGTAATTATAGGGAGTTTTTTTTCTTCTTTTTCTAAACACATACTCATACATATGTCTACTTTGGACATACTATAAGATGACAAAAATATTTTCTCTTACAAAAAAAGTTGGGATTGCAAAGCTTACCTCATTAACAAGTTCTGGATGATATATGATTTCTTCTGAGGATCCAAGGAAGAGTCACGAGATATTCTTCTAATTGTAGCCTCCACATCCTCTTGACTCATTGATAATAGGCACTCATATTTACTGTCTTGACCAGAAGATTTCTGAGACATTTGGAAAGCTTGAGCAGAGTTTCTCAACTCACAGTTGCTTTCAGTTTGTTCTCTGTACTTCGTTTGGTCAGCACCTAAACGCACCTTTTTACTTTCTGAGATTTCCCTATGATTCTTCTCTTTGTTGCCAAATTCTACCTTGTTGATGGGAGCAACCTTTCCAAGTGGCTTATTCATGATACCCTTTGAATCTGTCTCTACAAATTCCAGAGGTTTGCTGCAAATGCTCCCTCTGTCCTTATCAGCTGCTCCTTCAAACAGATAGTTCCAGACAACTTCTAGTGGATCTGAATCCTCAGATGGGTTCTTATTTGTTACCCCTGTTTCTTCCCCTGTAACATTACAACTGTACCATTCCGTTAGCCATTCACCAAACATAGTCTTCCTTGTTGCTTGACGCCACAAAGACATCACAGCATGTTGTTCATCAGGGATCAAAGATTCCATTAACCATGGAATTATATCTTGCAATATTTCTCCACTTATTCTTCCAAGCATGCATGCTATGATCTTTTCTTGTTCTTCAATAGTGAAGCAGCTTCTGAATAAACACCAAAGCTCAGTTTCTTCACGGTGAAGATGCTCAGACAATAGCTTATGAATGGACTTGCATATATCCTGGAGGCTCATACACAACTTCTCATACTTGACATTCCCACGTTCCAGTACAACCATGTTCAATTCTGCCATCTCATTCAAAAGGAATGATACTTTATTGAGGTGTTCAACTTCCAGTTCGTGGTCAATACTGTATGACTGACTAATGTTTTGTAGTTTACCCTTGGCCTCCAAGGCTGGAAATGCAATCTCATCCTCTGCATCTGAATGTATCTGATACAAGAACTTTATAAGATGAAACCGCTGATGAAACTCTCCAAGGAAGCTACAGTCTGTTGCCAGTCGAGCTGAGCCACATACAAGATAGTCTAGATCCTTCTTCATTGCCTTGTGAAATAAGAAAATCAGATCGATAGGTTTCAAGTCCATCATAGTTAACTGCTCGCCAATATTCTTGTCGCCAAAAATGTCAGGAAGATGTTGAAGAGGCCTGAGCTTTCCTTGGATAAGTATTTGCTGATTCATCGCACTCGAGTAAGGTGTCTCATTCATGTAACCAACTGGTGGATCCATTGGTTGGAAACAGGTTGAAGACTTATTTTTAAGCAAATCAGGATCGGATCCTTTGCATAGTTGGTGCTGTGATTTCTGGCCGAAAGATCCATAAGCTTCTTCATTGTGTTCCTCTTCAGAAGAACATCTCGGTTTGAACATAAAGGACAACTCATTCCAGAAACTCTCAACTGGTGTTTTGCCTGAATAACCGAAGCGAAACCATTGCAACAAGAGCTGCGCAAAAGGTTTATTGGGAAAAGAATCTTCAGAACTTAAGAAGTGAATGATTGACTGACATTCATCTTCTGGCAACTGAGAAGAAAACCACATTATGACACACTTCAGCAAACCAAGAGGCAGGACATGTAGGCTTCTGTATAGGAGCTGCCTCTGCATTTCAATGTTGCAGTTCTTGCTGATGATGGGAAATACCTGGACAACAATGAGTGAATACTTTGGATGTCATATGGAAACAAACAAAGCAATTAGAAGCTAAAGATAAACATTTTAAAGAGACTATCAATTTCTACTAGTTTCAATAATAGCCAAAGTATCAAAGCTTGATAAGAATATGAAACTGTTTACCTCTGTTTCCTCTAAAGAGAACTGCTTAGCTACTGTCAATATAAGGAATTCCAGTTTCTCCTGAAGCGTTATCACAAAATTTTCACTCCCTTTTCTAGTTTCAAGGTCTAGAGACTTCTTGAAGTTTTCCACATGGCCATCAATGGTGAATTTCTTTGAAGTGGAAGAGTGTTGCTGATCCACCATATCTTCAAACACTGGGTAAAAGAACTTCTTAAATGCATTGCTGCAATGAAGTATGTCACCAGTTTCTCAGAGAAAAGAGCAGAAAAAAAAGAAGGAAACAGAACAAGTCCAAGAAACTACACACCATGTCAAAAAGAAAAAGAAAAAATCAAGTTCCCCAAATTTATTATTACCCATAAAAGATAAGGACATCAGCAAGGAAGTTTAGCCGAACCACTAGCACATTGAGATCCAACGAAAGGCTTGGAAATGTCAAGTGGTTTAATCCTTTTTGAATGTCTACCAAATCTCTTTTAATTGCATTATGCCAAAGCTGAACACCATGAATCAGAGTGTGTCCTGTATCTGTATCTGGACTAGAAAAGGACATTTTACTCCACTGCCAAAAACGTTGAAACATCCCACTTGATGAACTTGTCTGAGCTAAGTTATTCATATTTTCAGACACTTCTACAGATTGCACTCCTTTCATGATCTTTGTAAGACCCACCAAAGAAGATTGACTATCATCAGTGAGCCAAGAGTTTATAACCTTCAGAAATAGTTCAATATTGTTACAATTGCAGAAAAATGAATATACCAGAAACAGAACCACATCTCAGTATAGAATATATACCAGTTGCAAGGAGACCTCCTTTGGGACAATTTCTTTCATGCAGTTCTCAACTTCAGATTTCTCCTTGGGAGAGAGTAAAGACGTCATCCATGGGAAAACTTCTTCCAGAACCATCACCGGAACACTACAAATGAATTGCCATACTAGTGATGCCTGTTCTTCAAAGGAGAAGTTCTCAATCAACAAAGGAAACACCTGCGCATTACCAAGTATATGTACTGGTCAGGCAGAGAGGCACCACAATATGATATAGGTAACAGAGAAAGCTATTACGGTATACCTGACGCTCTTCTTTAAGCATATGTTGGCATATGGATGATTGGATGGTGCCAATGCATAATACAACTTCACGAAGCACATCGGAAGTAGTAGTGTTCCCTCTATCCTCTTCAAGAACAATTAGCCAGTGAAAAATAGAAGTGAAAAGATCATCTGTGGCATCATGTTCAAGCGAGTAATTAAAAACAATGTTCTTCACACGTGTGTCTAGCGCTGAAAAGATAACCTGCCAGAGTAAACACACATTACATAACTGTGATGAAATCGGAACCATTCAAGTCTTTGATTATGTAAAAACTCTGTTCACTCACTCGTTGACTTTTTTTTAGCTGTAAGATGGTNGGTTTTTTTTTTTTTTTTTTTTTTGCTAATAATTCTGACTGTAAAAGACAAAACAAGAATCTAGTAAAACCACTATTCCATAAAACAGCAAAGATAATATGACATGATGATAGCTTCGTGTGTCCTAATATGAATCATTACTATATTTTTGCTAAATTTCTCAAAAGATGAACTGTTTAATTTTATTATTCCCTAGAGCATCCAATATTTTACTAAAACGATTAGAACAAATAAATTGTGATTTTAGGCTAAGACTAGATCTAACCTCATCTTCAGCTGCGGAGTGATACTTATAAACAAGCTTTAGAAACTCAAACTTAGAGCGGAGCTCCACCGCCAGATCAGAACCGGAACGGACCGTACCACCGGCCAGACACTGGAGCTCCGCTAGCTGCGCACGGAAAGCCTTGTGGAAATAAACAAACAAAAGAATGGGAGCATCGGACAAGCGAGCATTAATAATCACCGCCGAAGCGGATGAAGAAGAAGTCGACGCAATATCCGGCGGTATATCAACCTCCCGCCGGTATTTTTCCGGCGGAAGTGGAAGAGGATCTCCGACTCCCATACACCATGAACAGGTCGAGAGAAAAAAAAAAGAAGGAGAAAAGAAGAAGGAAACGCGTTGACGAGAAGAGAATGTAATTTAAAGGGTCGATCATCATCGTCGTCGTCCTCGTCAAGCTCTCTCTCTTGCTGTGTAGATTGAAGATTTGTTAATTAATATTTTTTAAGGGGTTTTAGAGGTTTTTATTATATTACAAAGTGATGATGATGATGGAGACGTTCTAATACGTAACAACCAAGAAGGCTTTTATCATACATTGGCGGGACTATTTATTTTTCTTGTCCCATGTGATCCGCCATTTTCTCTTTATTGTCCTCTACTCTTATTATTTTATTCATTTTGTAGTTTTTATCTGCGACATAAACATTAATTTTATTTGCCGACAAAAAATTAAGTATTATTTTAATTGTTTATAATATATTTTTAACAATTGTAAATTAATTAAAAAATATACTTCCTCGTTTTAAAATATTCCTCCGTTTCAAAATGTAACATATTTTAGAGATTTTTTTTGTTTCGTAATATATGATGTTTTCAAGTTTCTATGCAACTTTTAGATTAGTTTAGTATTTTATATTATGCAATATTGTTTCTGATTGGTTAAACTTGTTAAAAGTAAATACTTTTTAATCTGCGTGCTTTAATTAAAACATTCTATATTTTGAAACCAAAGAAGTATCAATTTGTCAAACATAATAGTTTCTGTCTTTAAGAGGTAACACATTTCACACAAATTAATAAAAGTTTGAATTATACATGTTTATCTCTATTTAATAAGTGGTTAATGATCTAAATTTAATAAAAATAATTTTGTGTTTAGGGATAAAAGAGAAAATTTAGCATTAAATTTTAAAACACTCTTTGGAAATGTAAAATGATATTTGTTGTGAAAAAAAAAATGACACTCTATGTGTATGTGTAACAGAGTGAGTATGTTATATAACTTGTGTACTTACTAATTATCTTATTCCATATACTATGGGACATTAAATTTATTATTTGTGAATTTATTTTTGATACTCTTTAGGTTTTATCGGTTTCATTATGAATGTTGTTCAAGATTTTTCACACATCTATTAAAGAAGATAATTCAATTTTTCTATTTTATCTCTATTAATATATTTTTATATAGTTTTTTTCATTGATCAATGTTAATGTAATAAAAATAAAACTGAAATTTATTAACTAAAAAATATATTACAAACGACATTATTTATTAAAAAAAAAACGAAACTGATATGAAAGAGAGAGAGAGAGTATATATTTTCAAATTTGAATCGGAAGTATCAAATTCATTTGGTCAAACATCATATGTTATATTTTTCTTTTAATGTTATTTATCTACCACCATCAGTTATTCAGTTATATACAACACATAGTCACATTCAAACATGAACTTGAAAATTAAATGATTTTGAGTTTATTTTAAATCAACACTTAAATAAATAATTAACGTGACCAAAAAATATAAGTATTGTCATTAACTGACGTCATTGGCTGAGTCAGCATCTTTGGTTACTCCGTTAGTTAAAGACAGTTGATTAAATAAATCTTCCCCTTTTAATGATATTAAGAGTAATGAGGAGAAGTTAGGAAGACTGCTACGAACTGAAAACTCTTTCAAAGTTTTCCGTAGAATGCTAAACTCTAGTGGTCTTCATGATTTAAAAGTGATGGGGGAAAAATTCACTTGGTGTGGTAATAGATTCTCCTATTCAATCAGATCAAAAATTGATAGAACAGTAGCTACAACCGATTGGCAAGATTACTTTTCATCAGCATATGTGCAACTGCTGGACTGGATCGGTTATGATCACCGACCACTATTAATCCACCCAGATGATAAGATAAGGAAAGGATGTCCACTTTTCAGATACGACAACAGATGGCGCTTTAATAAGGAGATCAAGCAAGAAATTAATAAAACTTGGAATTCTGACTATTATTTTCTTCCAGGTTATCAATTCCATGAAGCTCTTAAGAGATGTCGTTCATGCCTTTCAAGATGGAAAACGAAGAACAGTAACAACTCGATGAAGAAAATTCAGGATCTCAAGCTTCAATTACAGAAACAATATAATTCTACCCCTCTTGATTTAAATCAAATCAGTCAGTTAAAGTTAGCTTTAGCACACGAATACAAGATGGAGGAGGAATTTTGGAGAACGAAAAGTAGGATCCAATGGTTACAAGCAGGAGACCGTAATACGCATTTCTTTCATGCCAAAACAAAGCAAAGAACATGTTATAACAGAATCACTACAATTATTGATGCACAAGGCAAAGTATGGGCCTCTGAGGAAGGTATCAGTAAAACGATCATAGAATATTTTGAGTCTCTGTTTGTTTCGAGTAAGAATATGAGCCATATTGAATCTGTTGTGTGGAATATCAAACCTCGAGTATCTACTGAAATGAATAGAGATCTCATTAAACCAATTACAGAGGAGGAGCTCTTGTAGGCTGTTAATAGTATGGCAAGGGAGAAAGCGCAAGGACCAGATGGTTTCAATCCAGGATTCTATCAAGATCATTGGTCCACAATTCGAAAAAGTGTGTATAATTTTGCTAAAACATTTTTTGATGAATGCAGTTTAGATCCGGAAATAAATAAGACATACATCTGTTTGATACCGAAAGTGGGACAGCCTAATGGGGTTAAAGATTATAGGCCAATCAGTCTTGCTAATGTAGCTTACAAAGTTTTGTCAAAAGTACTGGCAGAGAGACTAAAACCTTGGTTAAATACTATCATATCTGCAAACCAATATGCTTTTATCCCAGGGAGAATGATTACATATAATATTCTCATAGCCCATGAGCTACTTCATTCTCTTAATACAGAAAAGCTTGTTCAACCTTATATTGCTCTAAAATTGGATATCAGTAAAGCGTTTGATAAGGTTGAATGGTATTTTATTGAAGCAGTCATGAAGCAGATGGGTTTCTATGAGGTATGGTGTAGGTGGATCATGAAGTGTATCACCACAGTTTCTTATTCTATACTCATCAATGGCAAACCTGTTGGAAAAATTCAGCCCCACCGAGGTATTCGCCAAGGTGACCCTATATCTCCATATCTCTACCTGCTATGTACAGAAGCTTTGTCTTCTTTGATTCAGGAAAACATTCGATCAAAAAGACTCCATGGCTTTAAGGCAAGCATAAATGGACCTGCAGTCTCGCATTTGTTGTTTGCGGATGACTCATTGCTTTTTTGCAAAGTAACTACGGAGGAATGTGCAGTCATGCTCCATATTCTGCAACAATATGAGAAAGCTTCAGGTCAGAGTGTCAATTTTCAAAAATCTGCCATTACTTTTGGTAAATGTTTGGATCCAGATAAAAGACAGGAAATTAGTAGTATACTGAGAATCCAAAAAACTCAAGGTTTTGGCATATATCTAAGATTGCCTGAATTTATTGGGAGAAACAAAGCTAATGCATTCTCTTACCTTGCACAGAGAGTAGAACAAAAAATGACAAACTGGTACTCAAAGCTTCTCTCACCTGCAGGGAAAGAGGTGCTTCTTAAAGCGGTTGTAACGGCGATCCCCTCTTACAGTATCTCTTGTTTCCTCCTACCTAACAAAATCATAAATCAAATCACTTGTGCTATGAGACAGTTTTGGTGGTCAAGTTCTATGGAAAGACACAAGATCCCGTGGATAGCATAGAGCAAGATCACCGAACCAAAAAATTTAGGAGGACTTGCGATCAGAAACCTGAAAGCCTTCAATTTGGTTCTTTTAGCAATACAGGGCTGGAGGATCCTTCAACGACAATCTTCACTTATAGCCAGAGTCTTCAAAGCTAAATACTTTCCAAAGACTGATCTGTTAAAATCCACAGTCAGGCCAAATTCAAGTTACGCTTGGAAAAGCATCTCAAAAGGTATTGAACTACTCTCTCAGGGAGTTAAATATATAGTGGGTAATGGTGAACAAATTAATGTTTGGCATGATCAGTGGCTTCCATTAGATCCTCCGCGACCAGCTAGGGGCCCAGAATTGCATATCTACACAAATTTAAAAGTTAGTGATTTGTTATCTCAGGGTAGATGGAATGAAGACATACTGCACAACATCAATGATCCTCAAGATATCCCATATATTACAAAAATTCGGCCATCTATAACAGGAGCAAGTGATGTAAATACTCAGTTAAGTCCGGATATCACCTTCAATGTAAGCTTTCTCACAAAAATTCTTCGAACAGTAATAATGCTGCTCATTCTAACGAGCTTTTTGCTAAACTATGGTCCTATATACTGCCTCCGAAGCTAAAACATTTTTGGTGGAAAGTTCTTCATAATGCTTTGCCAATTACAGCAAATCTGAAGAAGAAAAGGGTATTGAAAAATGATACATGCGAGAGATGCGGTGAAGATTCAGAAACTCTTAACCATCTCATTTTCCATTGTAGAATCAGTAAAGAGATCTGGAATCTTGCCATAAATCAGACGCTTTCTCCAGGTTATCTCTTTTCTTCAAACTCAGTAGAACAAAATTTTGAAATGCTGATGCGGCTTAATAACAATCATAGAAAGGATGCAAGTTTTGTCCCTTTCATTGGTTGGCGTATCTTGAAAATGAGGAATGATCGTCTCTTTGCTGGCAAAAAATGGTCCATTCCGGATACTATTAATAAGGCTATAATCGATTTTCAGTAATGGAAACAAAGCTCAACTTCCAATGATCCAGAGCTGCAAAATTTCAAAGGAATGCAATGTAGGAGTCATCAGTCCATACTACAAGTAACTTCCGGTAGCTCCATCATACAACAAATGAAAGATCATTGTTGCTTTGTTGATGGATCATGGAACTCTCCAGTTGATAGTGCTGGAATTGGTTGGATCTTATATAATAAAAATGCACAGATTATTCTTCGAGGTATGGCATCCATTACTCCTACTAATTCTCCCATCGAAGCGGAAGCTGAAGCTTTAAGAATGACGGTTCTTCATATTAGCAGATTAGGATACAGTAATGTTACATTTTGTGGTGATGCATAAATATTGTACAAGAAGTTGAAACAAATCTATACTGGTCAGCAGTAAATATTGAGAAAATTGCCCAATCCTATAAGGATATTGCTTTTGTTAAAATTCCTTGAAATCTAAATGTTGTAGCTGACAATCTAGCTAGCTAGGAGTGCTAGAATATAAAAATTAAAGTTTGCAATATTATGGAACTATGTAATCTAAATGTATGTCAATACATAGTCTCGTTGGCGACAAAAAAAAAAAAAAATCTTCCCCGTTCCGTCTTGCTTCTCTACACGTGCCGTCATGTGGCTGTAGCGTGCCTTAACTGTCTCTGTCATGCCCACTAAAATGGGCCTACTTAATAATAATTGCCAAAGGCCCAATAATGGATTTTAAAACAAAATAAAATCTCAGCTTCGTGATCGTGTGCATGTCGTTTGCGCCAAGAGCCTGAAAAGTTAAAAAAAACTTTTATAAAAAATCTTTATATATTCTCCGGTGGAAGATGTCGACGGAGATATTGAGAACGAAATGGATGGCGATGACGGCGAGTATATGGATCCAGTGCACCTTAGGAGGTTCCTACACCTTCGGAATCTACTCCTCGATCTTAAAGTCAACTCAATCTTACGACCAGTCAACCCTTGATACAGTCTCTGTTTTCAAAGACATTGGGGGTAACGTCGGAGTTTTATCAGGACTTGTATACACCGCAGCCACCTTCAATCCCCGTCATCGTGAAGTCCGAGGAAGAGGAGGACCGTGGGTGGTGATTTTGATCGGAGCGGTTTTGAACGTCACCGGTTATTTCTTAATATGGGCTTCTGTTACCGGTTTGATTAAGCGGCCTCCGGTTCCGGTTATGTGTCTTTTTATGTTCATAGCTGCTCAGTCTTTGACGTTTATTAACACGGCCAATGTTGTGAGCTCTTTAGAGAACTTCGCTGATTATGGTGGCACTGCCGTTGGTATCATGAAGGTATAAAAAGGCTCAACCTTTCATGAAATTTTCATGTCTCTCGTTACTGTTGGTATAAAGTCTACTCTAGTTCTTTAGTTCCTGAAGATTGATATATGTGTTCACTATGATCCTCATTAATTTAGTTGTATATATTGAACATCACAAAACAGGGGAGATATATAGTTCGGTAAAAATTGGAAAGCTTATGCCTTGCGCTCGTACTTTGTAGGGTTTTGTTGGTCTAAGTGGAGCAATGTTAATTCAGTTGTATGAAACAATATGCCCTGGAGATCCAAAGACTTTCATTCTTCTACTTGCGATAGTACCTTCACTTCTCTCTGTCTTGGTGATGCCTCTAGTCAGGATATATGAGACAAGCACGGTCGATGAGAAGAAGCATTTAGATGGTTTATCAACTTTGTCACTTATCATAGCAGCTTATCTTATGATCGTTATTATTCTGAAGAGCACTTTAAGTTTACCATCATGGGCCAATGTCGTCACGCTTTCAGTTCTACTCATTGTGCTTGCCTCGCCTCTACTAATCGCGATAAGCGCACACCGAGACAGTATTGAGAAGCCATTATCACCTGTTTATTCTCCTCTGGTAGACAATCTGGAAGCAACGACGATCTCTGAGGAGATCTTAGTGCTAAATGAAGACAATAGCTTGAATCTTTTTCAAGCTATGCGTAATGTAGACTTCTGGCTGTTGTTTCTCNGCTGATTATGGTGGCACTGCCGTTGGTATCATGAAGGTATAAAAAGGCTCAACCTTTCATGAAATTTTCATGTCTCTCGTTACTGTTGGTATAAAGTCTACTCTAGTTCTTTAGTTCCTGAAGATTGATATATGTGTTCACTATGATCCTCATTAATTTAGTTGTATATATTGAACATCACAAAACAGGGGAGATATATAGTTCGGTAAAAATTGGAAAGCTTATGCCTTGCGCTCGTACTTTGTAGGGTTTTGTTGGTCTAAGTGGAGCAATGTTAATTCAGTTGTATGAAACAATATGCCCTGGAGATCCAAAGACTTTCATTCTTCTACTTGCGATAGTACCTTCACTTCTCTCTGTCTTGGTGATGCCTCTAGTCAGGATATATGAGACAAGCACGGTCGATGAGAAGAAGCATTTAGATGGTTTATCAACTTTGTCACTTATCATAGCAGCTTATCTTATGATCGTTATTATTCTGAAGAGCACTTTAAGTTTACCATCATGGGCCAATGTCGTCACGCTTTCAGTTCTACTCATTGTGCTTGCCTCGCCTCTACTAATCGCGATAAGCGCACACCGAGACAGTATTGAGAAGCCATTATCACCTGTTTATTCTCCTCTGGTAGACAATCTGGAAGCAACGACGATCTCTGAGGAGATCTTAGTGCTAAATGAAGACAATAGCTTGAATCTTTTTCAAGCTATGCGTAATGTAGACTTCTGGCTGTTGTTTCTCGCAATGGTATGTGGAATGGGATCGGGGATTTCGACGATAAACAACATTAGACAAATAGGTGAGTCTCTTAGATACTCTAGCATCGAGATAAGCTCATTGTTGGCTTTATGGAGTATATGGAACTTTATTGGTCGGTTTGGAGGCGGTTATGTCTCGGATCTATTGCTACACAGTAAAGGATGGCCACGTCCGTTGCTAATGGCTACAACTCTTGGAACTATGACTATAGGTCACCTAATCATAGCCTCTGGTTTTCGAGGAAATCTTTACCCCGGTTCGATTATCATAGGCATTTGTTATGGCTCACAATGGTCGTTAATGCCAACAATAACGTCAGAACTATTCGGGGTCAAGCACATGGGCACAATCTACAACACCATTTCGATTGCTAGTCCTATGGGTTCATATATCTTCTCTGTAAGATTGATTGGGTATATCTATGATCATACTATTACGGGAGAAGGTAACACGTGTTACGGTCCTCATTGTTTCCGGTTGTCATTTGTGATCATTGCGTCGGTGGCTTTCCTTGGATTTATTGTCTCATGTGTGTTGGTTTTTCGCACAAAGACGCTATATCAACAGATCTTCGAGAAGAGGTTCCATCGTCGATAAGAGGTGTGACTTGTGAATATTATAGTGTATAGGTACATAATGTTACTCAGTCCCACTTGAGTTATGTATTTACATTTGTTATAAAAAAAAAAATTGTAAGTAAGCTACTTACTTTATATACGTTGCGTAAAAATACAAGCACATATATATATATATATATGTGTGAGGTTCTTTGTTTTCTTGGAGAAGTTTGTATTGTAAATTGTAAATAACATTAGTTATGTAAACTCGTTTCATATGTTTGTAATTTAGTTCTTGGAAAATAGTAATAGTTTGTGTGACATAAATGAAGTATTAATAATGTAAAGAACCAAAGTTAGATCTTTTTAAACTCATTGGACCGATTGAGAAGATCATAAATGATCAACCTTTGCTATTTAGAGATGCCTTTGCTTTAGATGGTAGTCCTGTTCTACTTTTACTGAGTTACTTCAATTGTCCATGTTATTCATAGTTATATTTCCCAAATCAAATAATTTTAATTTTTTTTTTTTTTGCAAATTATGATAACATTTTAAATAAAATAGAGAGTTATTTTTTAAAACAATAGTCATAATTATTTTTTACTCCTAATAGTCATAATAATTAAATTTGATAATTGTAAAAAGTGTTTTATTAAAGAAAAAGCCATAAATAAATAAGTGTCGAGAGAGCCCTAATTAATAAAAACTGTGAGCCCCCATCGTCCTCTCTCTCCCTATTTCTCCTCCCATCGTGTTTCACTCTCTCGCCTCTGATCAAATTCTCAGAAGAGAGAGACCCTATTTTGACATTTATTTTACCATCCATTCTCAATCTCTCTCTCTCTCTCTCTCTCTCTCTCTCTCTCTCTCTCTCTCTCTCTCTTTTTCTCACTTCCTTCCTTCGTCTCTCAACTCTCAAAACGACAGCGTTTTCAACAAACCCAGTCGACGCTTTTTTGGAGAGCTTCCTTCCCTTCTCCTAAAACGATTTCGATTTCCCCAACAATGCCAAAAGGGTTTTGATTCTCTCTCTCTCTCTCTCCCTAAAAATCTCAAATTTAACAAACCAAACAAAAAAAAAAACCCTAATTTCAATCTCTTCGATGGGTTCCTCTTCCGATATCGTCCCTGACGGATCTCCACACTCAACCCCCGAAGATGCAGCTCCGGTTACGGATACCACAATTCCAAAGGAGGAGCCTTCCACGCTTAGGAGAACGCGTCCTTCACGTGCCTGTACTGTTAGGGCACAGCAGCGTCTTCAAGAACTGCAAGCGGCGGAGAGAAAGCTCAAGCAGCCTAAGAAGGAGCATAAACGGGAGCAGCATCGACGGAGAGAAGAGGTGGTCGAGGAAGATGAGGATGCGGATGGCGATCAAGAAGATGATGATGATGAGGAGGACGGAGACGGTGAGAATCTTCAGCAGCAATGCGTCGCTGGAGGGAGTTCGAGTTCTGGTAAAATCGTTACTTCTCTTGTTCCTCCGCCCGAACCTTCGCAGATGCCGCGGTGGAATCTTCGTTCTATGTGGGAACTTGCTTCTGTGCTCAATTTTTTGCATGTGAGCTCTCTGTTTTTCTTTCAATTCTCTGATTATTTTCTTTCTTCAGCTGCCCAATGAGTAAACTCACCATTTCTCCTTTTTTTTTTTTTTTTTTTTTTTTTTTTTTTTTTTTTTTTTTTTTTTTTTTTTTTTTTT
>NC_025687.1:8600517-8620963 GCF_000633955.1 Camelina sativa
TTCTCCTAACGATACTTTGAGTGATATACATATTCCTCTGCTAAAGGTTGGTGCTTTGGTCCAACCATTGCTGTGTTCGTTCTTACTCTTTTAGTGCACTACTCGTGTCTTTTTTTAATTGTTTCCTAATTCTTGTTTGTTTCCTTTGGTTTCTGTTTGTGTTAAGTTCAATGTAGTACTAGAGGTTGTCTCATTGATATATACAGCACTTGTTTCTGGGTTCTCTAAACCGAGTGCTGGCTCTTTTTAGTACGAAAACTAGTGATAACACTTTTGTTTTGGGTTAGAAGAGAAAATTTGCCTTGGTTTTGAGTGAGAAGATTCTGATAAAAGTTTAGATGTTCGTTATATGTAATCCGGGGTGCTGTGGCCAGTGAGAAATAGAAGGGGTGCCTGTTAAAGATGTGTTAATATCTTCCCGTTGAAACTGTGTTTCATGGCTGCTGCTGGCGTATCCTTGTCTGCAATTCAAGTTAATATTCCGACAGAAAAACTAAAAATTTTTGAAAGCCCCTCTGTAAAGAGGCTTGGCTAGACTGCCACCAACTTGTTCAACTGTATCATGAATTTACCGAATTGAAGTGACTCTTAGTTTCAAATCATTTTGGCTGAGCAGCTGATTGACCAACAGATAACATCTCTGTTTTTGACTAGCTTCCGTCCTAGGCACCTTATAGGCTTGTATTGCCCAGTTCAGATCACTAATATCTCTGAATCGATTTCTTGAACTATGTTAGAGTTCACTGACTGAAATCCTTGGTCATTGTCATGATATCATGATTTATTTGGTGTACTAGTTATTATTGCCTTTTTACTCTAAAGTGCTGATATTTCCTTTGGTTTATGTGGATGCTAATCAACCATGATTTGGAATCAAATAGTATCCTTCGCTACTATGAAATGTTAAAATTGCTTTAACTGTTTCTCTCTATGAGCAATATACCATTTACTTATTTTCAATTTGCAGGCCATTCCTCCTGTAACTCGAATGGCCCTCACACGTGATACCTGGGTCACTGTCTTGTGCAGAAAAATAAGAGATTGCTGGCATTGGGTAGTGATTGCTAAACTTCTTTGTCGTGATAAATGAAGTACTTATTTTTCATTATATCATGTTCTGACGTGAACTTCTTATACTCATTTAGGTCGCAGAAGGGGACCTTCCTATTGTTGCCTCGCAAGGGTGAGTTGTTATAATTTTCTGAATATCATGGTAACTGTAGTAACACATTTTGAGCTTCTCGGCTTACTCTATAGGAGGGAGATTGAAGTGTACAAGAATCTTGATCCAGCCATTCGTGTGGTGATTTTGAAAGCTTTATGTGATATCCGTGTTGAGGTATGGTTGCTACTGTATGTCGATCTATTATCTAAATATCAATAGATAGTACTTGCATTGGTGTACCACGTCTGTATTACTTGCTGTTCTTGTTTCGTCACTTGAAAATAAGATGGTTTTAGCACTTACAGTTTCGATTGGTTTTGTGAATTTGTACAGCAAGAAGATATCAAGAGCTACATTGACAACTCTCTTAAAACTGGCGTTCATCTGTCAGTTTTCCGCAAAGATCGCGTTGGGGGTGATTCACATGGAGTTAATTTTTGGTCTGTAGCAAAGAGAAAAGACCTAAATAGGACTCCCTTGTTTGCATATCTCTGATATAGCACCTGTTTGTTTCTTATGTAAGGTATGAGGATGATCCCTTAATTGGTCACCGTTTATATCGGGAAATAAGGAAAGCAGAAGTGTTGAAGGTCAGAACAAAGGGTTCCAAGATTCTTCCTAACATAACATACCAATGGGAAACTGTTGCCACTAATTTCGATGAATTCCAAGACGTTTCTGTAAGTCTCTTTTTCATTCAATAAGTCAGTCTAGGTAGTCTGTAATTAATTCTTGCTATGGATTCTGGTAGCTTGGTTCTGAAGTGATTGTGATGGCTAGACGGCGTGCAGGCTAGTACTACCTTGCTTTGAATATTTATCTTCTTTACTGATAGAATTCTACAGATACCAAAAAGGGAATTATACTCTATAGGTTGAGAAAAATGTAGGTGGCGAATCAGTTATTTCAGAGGATGGTGCATACCTTTAGATTGCTTGAAAATTATCATTGAAATCTTTGGTGACTGTGAGTGAATAAACTTAAAATGTTAGTAGTTCTAAAAATTGGCTGAAAAGGGCTCATGTGCAAGTTGAGTCTACTTCGATGTAGGTACACAGTTGGATATTTAGTGAGTTAGTAGTATTGTTTTTGTTAAGTTGTCCAGTATCTTAATCTTGAGGGATGTCCTTTCTGGGAAAATTTTGTTGCAGTGAACACAAACAAATTTATGTTGTGGATCTGTCTCAATGCTTTAGTACCTTCTTTCGGACTGAAGGACTAAATTAATATAATGAATAATAGTTATAACTTTCCATGTCTTTACTGCTGATTGAGATGCTGTGTCTCTTTGTTTTGCAGGAAAAACTTCTTCAAAGTACTAGTAGAATTGAAGTTTCTCTAGGGAAGAAGTTAATGAAAGATATGCTTCCTGAGATAGAAAAAGAACACAAGGTTCCAATCTGCTCTAGTTTTTTTTTCCCCTGTTTTCCATCTTGGTAGTAGAATAGAACTCTATTAGACTATTACCAAGCGCATATTCATGGCTGAATAATTCTTATTAACGGCATCTTTATATAATGGTATATCTTTTCCCACTGTCAGAGGAAAGAAAAACTGTTGAAAAAGCAACACAGACAGGCTCTTCTCCTTGATAACTTTTTGGTTGTTGACGGTCTTGGTGCTGGACGTTCTCTCCGTGATAGGAAGCCAGTTAGATACACTTTTGGTAACGTTATAATCTTGTTGGAAATCCTCGCTGTGCTTCTTATTTTTGGCATTAAAGATTCATCTTGGTCAATTCTGGGCTGAAGAGGTTTACTAATTTTGAATCTTATTGCAGATGATTATGACAAGTCCATAAATGAAGCTATCAAAGTAACAAAGTACGTCTGAGTTGCCCTAGCATTTAATCATCTCTGCTATTGGTTTCCTTTAACGTTGTTATTCGGTGACTATTATCTAATGTCTTTTTTTACATTCTATTTGTTTTTCGTGATAATCTCAGGAAGAAACATCCATCACCAGAACATCTTCTCCACAGAAGAGAATCTGCCAGATTGGACGCTCTTGCGAATGGCAGATCGACCAGTTCATCCTACCCTACTGAGCCTGTGAACGATACAGCATCTGCGAGATCTTCTGATTTTGCTGATTATGATGATTTTGATGAGCAGCGAGATGAATCTCTGGACAGAAGGCAAGACGCAGTGTATTTCTCTTCTCTCCTTAAATTTCCCCTCCAGACTTGCAAAACTTTAGGTTGAATTAACAAGTATCATTTCATGGCAGTAACAGGCGCAGACAACGGCCCCAACGGTATTCAGCTACAGACTTTGTTGAAACTGTATCAGACAATGAGGTAGAGTTTCAAAGTGACGATGACATTTATGGGGAAGCAGTTTATGATGAAGAATACCTGAAGAAGCGCAAACAGAAGAAGCTCTCTAGTGGTTCTGAGGGAGATGAAGAGTACAAATGGGATGAAGACAATGCCGAGTATGAGGAAGAAGAAGAAGAAGAGGAAGAAGATTCTCTAAGTGCAAGCGAAGAAGATAGTGATGAACCCCGGAGGGTTAAGAAAATGCCACGGAGAGAACCTAAGGTGAGATCAAGGTCAAATGATTTTCGGCCAGGCCTGAGACGTAGTAAAAGAGCCACAAGAATCGATTACCAACAATATGAGTTCTCAGAATCAGACAAAGAAGCAACAGGATTGGCGAAACGTAAGCGGTTGGTTGAGCCAGATGAACATTCTGATGAAACAGGGAATGGGGATTTCACAATGGGAAGTCAGGACTCTGAAGAAAATGCAAATGACCCAGAAACAAAATCTGGTGAGGAAGAAGTAGAAGAAGAGCCGAGAGAGGTCAATGACAATGCAGATACAGCATATGGTAAAGAGAATAATCAACTTAACAAATCAAACGGCACAATAGACCAAGAAGAAGTTGAGGGCGTAGTAGGCAAAAGACGTTACCTCGACTTAAACGAGCTTGCCCCTGTATCTGGTTTTGATGATGGTCCTAGTACAGTATTGAAGGATGATGATAAGACGGACCATTCATAAGCAAGACAGTGAGACCTATGTTTGCGTCTTAAAGCTCCCTCTGGTCAATCACCATTGTATGATAAGAAAGATTTTCACGAGTTATTTACTGGCAAAAAAGCCCTTGCAGAGAAAAGTTAAAACGGTAAGAGACACTTCATTGGGTTTTCCTTCATTCAAGCATATCTGCCTTCTTGTTGTTTTAAGTACTTCAGGCAAATTCGGCTGATAACTGAAGAGGTGAATGTTGTTGTGGTCTTGTGGAGGCCGAAGAGGTATGTGTAGATTAGGTTAGTCATTTTTTTCTTACCATGAAGAAAGAAACGATGAAGAGGGTGAACCAGATATTCCTAAGAGCTGTTTAATGTTTTTATGGAATTATTATTATTAGTGTACAAGTAACTTTCTCTAACTATTGTATTGACTATTAAGAACGCGTTTAAGGTCTCTTAGATTTTGGTAAAACGACGCAGCTTTGAGACTTGCTGAACGCGATTATCAGATTATGATGGGTACATAAAGCAAATCTTTTTAAAGGCTGTGAAACTACTGTGAGCTTCAAAGCCCATGAATCTTAAGTTAAGGTTAAAAGGGAGCTAAGCTTTCAATGTTTCTTAATTCTCAAGCAATAAAGAGGTTCATAACAACTTGGTATTAGAGCCGTTCGATCTGATGACGGGAGAAACTAATACCTTGGCGTTCCACTTTGATTCACTGTCGACACAAATTGATGAGATGAAGACAATCCTTGATGAGATAATTGAGGTGGTGAAGAACATGCAAGCGAAGGCCGAGTATGGTTAGAAGGTTTTAATTAATTAGTTTTGGTGGTTTAGTTTATGAAGTTGGTTTTCATATTTTCCTATTTATTTTAAAGCGGATTTGCTATATCTTAAAAAAATATATTAGTTATTGAATTAATTGGTTTTACAAGCACAAACTTGTTGCAATCACCAATTAATATTAGTTAGTGTTTAATAATAAAAAAAAAGTTTTTATTGTTACCATTTTACTACTACTAAAATAAACTTTGTTAATCATTCACTAAAAGATGGCTTATTTTAGAAAAAAAAAATATATATATATTGTCTGTAAACTTCAAGACTTGTACCCACTTTTTATTTCATTAAAAGTTGTCATGGATTATATTAGGAAACATTTTTATAACCTATAAATGAGTTGTGATAAAGAACTTGGAACCAAATGTTTATTCTTTGATAAATTTAATTTTGGAGATGTGGGAAAATAAAGATGAAAATAATAATTTATATATAATTAAAGAATCATGCATATGTAATTTAAGAAAGATGAACAAATATATTCATGCCTTTCTTGCCACACACGCTTCTTATACCTCCAAACCCATTTTGCCTAACCCCTTCCTTCTTCACAACACTCCCTTTGTATTATTATTACATGCCTCATTCTTCATCTTTCTAAAGAAAAGCTTTTAATATATATCTCCTATACTATTAACTTAATTTATTTTTTGTTTCTTTTAGACGAAAATGGTGAGATCTTGCTCTTCAAAATCAAAGAATCCTTGGGCAAACGAAGGAGAGACCACCCAAAAATTTGTGTTTGCGTCTGCGTCTAAAAACGGATCTGCAGCTTATCCTAAGAAAATAGGTTACAAAAACATTTTTCTCTTTCTTTTTAATTATAGGTATATATAAGATATTAGTATGATATATCTATGTATATGTGTTTGAACGTTTATAGGACTTAGAAGATGTGGGAAGAGTTGCAGAGTGAGAAAGACTGATCATTCAGGAACAAAGCATGAGAGCTTCACTTCTGAAGAAGAAGATCTGATCATCAAGATGCACGCAGCAATGGGAAGCAGGTTGTGCTTATATCGAGAATTACTCGAATACGTACGTTGAGGAATTCGCAGATTCTGATTATATCTTGTTTGTGTGGATTTAGATGGCAACTTATTGCACAGCATTTACCAGGAAAGACAGAAGAAGAAGTGAAGATGTTTTGGAACACAAAACTAAAGAAGAAACTGTCTGAAATGGGGATAGATCATGTCACTCACCGTCCCTTTTCTCACGTACTTGCTGAATACGGCAATATTAATGGTGGTGGGAACCTAAACCCTAATCCTTCTAACCAAGGCGGACCTCTTGGACGTAATCACTCGCTCAACGAGGATACTCATCAACAGCAACCTGATGATTCAGGAGATCTTATGTTTCATTTACAAGCAATCAAGCGTATGACCGAGTCATCGAACCAAGTCAAGCCAGAGTCTACGTTTGTGTACGCCTCTTCGTCTTCTTCTAATTCGTCTCCTCCATTGTTCTCTTCAACCTGTTCCACCATAGCTCAGGAGAATTCAGAGGTTAACTTCACTTGGTCCGACTTTCTTCTTAACCAAGAAAACTTTCATGAGAATCAACAGAATCATCATCCTCAAGAACTAGACAATTTGTTCGGCAACGACTTCTCTGAGGTAGCAGCAGCTACGATGCCTAATACATCGACAATAGCTTCTCAGATTGAAGAAGAAACTTCGAGCAACGGGTTCGTAGAATCGATTTTAGCTAAAGAAAAAGAGTTGTTCTTGGGATTTCCCAGCTATTTGGAGAACCCTTTCCATTTTTAGTTCTTTCTCTTCCTCTTCTCAACTACTAAATAAAGAAGACATTCTAATAACGAGAAAGTGAGGTTCATCTTCGATTGTTGTCAAATTTAATTGAGAATGATTTCATAAACATAAATCAAAGAGAAACTGAAAATTTTGAGTGTATGGTTGTGCCAACGTAAGAAAAGATGTTATGATCATTTAATTACCTGAACATAAAAAACTAAATTATTAAGAGGGGTATTAAACTTGATATTTTAAGGATTTGGTAGGATTTTAATATTTTAGAATGTTGAAATATTTAGGAGATTTGATTGTGTTTTAGAGTTTTTCTATTTTTCTATATGAAAAAAATGAAATGTGATTCTATGAGATTTTATTAGTAAACTTTGGGTGATTAAAATATTTTATAATACAAAAAAAAAAAATTATGCTTATTTGTGAAGCTGTAGGAAAAACTAACTTTGTCCCTACCACCTAATAACATATTTGATTGTTGAGATTTGAGTTATTGATTAAAACCTGCAATAAAGAAAAAGAAGCTTCAAGTGAGATGAAGAACAGAGGAAGAAAAAGCTAAGCAAAAAAGATGAGCAAAAAGGAAGAAGTTCAACGACATATGAGGGAGAAGAAGGAAGAAGTCAACAAGGAAGTGATCTGATTTTTCAATTGTGGTGTGGCTTTCTGTAGAAATTTGTGAGCTACGGAAATATCGCATTCCACTTCTTTATTTGTGCTTTTCATTATCATAATTTGTATTGTTTGATATATAATCATCAAAAGCTAATTATGCTCCTGTTTTAACATATATGGATTCTAACCAATGATTATTCACAACCTGTGAATTTTCCATGATATTTGTGGCCACACANAAAAAAAAAAAAAAAAAAAAAAAAAAAAAAAAAAAAAAAAAAACAAAAGACATTCATATGATTTATTATAGATCCTGGATCTTAACAAGTATTATTATAAATCAACATCAATATGTTTCTAAGCTTAAATTGAAATTGCAATTGTTGGTATCTACTAACTATCAACATGTTTATCTTATTAATTTTATGATACAAAAAGTGGAAATAACAAAAGTTAAAAGTAAATTATGAATACCTGAGGTTACTTTGAATGTTAAAAGTTAAAAGTAAATATGAGTAATAAACAAGCACTATATTTGCCTGAAAATGATGAGCTTCCAAACTCTATCATTCCATTTAATCATTTTCAAAAAGAACGGATTTAGGATATAGAAACCTCTTGAAGATTTCTGATTCTGTCCGACAAAACCTCACACACATAGGCTCCCCCATCCATTTCTATGAGTGTGATCCAATTACTGCTCAAAAGTCTAGAAGTCCTTACTTCCACATTGCAATGGAAACAACAATGCTGCTGCTGTAAGCAACCACAACAATGTTGCTGCTGGCCCTCAGGCAAACAACCACAACAATGCTCCCAATCTTCAGCCCAATGTTGGTCAGGCTAATTATATCCCTGAATTGGTGAAGTTTAATTAGTTCATTAAAGATACAGCATTCCCACACACATGGGCAAAAAAAAGATGGGAGAGGTTATCAAATAAAAACTTAAACCTTTTCAATAAAAGGAAATTACACTGATTGATACCAAAAGTATTGCAATACCAAAATTAGGTAATTTAACAACCAAAGAAAATTCACACAAGATTAAAAAAAAAAAGAGAGAGAGAAAGAGATCAATCTTATTATTGTTTTTTCATACTGATTAGTTAATTTATCATTACAGACACTGTATACGATTAATGCTATAAAGCGTTATTGCAAAAGATCGTTTCAGAAAACATAGAATAAAAGATTCAACCAGCAAACTTGGACTTGAGATTGTGCACAGTTGTATCATCAGTCCTAAACGCTCTGGTCAACACTGCGTTTGGAATCTCAGGGTTCGAACCAAACAGAGTATTAGGCAAAAGAACTGCTCCTGGGAGCTGGCTGTTAAAAGCGGTTATCAAACGCGCTTTCACTTGGCCAACGTTCCATTGGAAATGAACCAATCCTCTAGGGATAACAAACGCCTCTCCGGCATTCAAAACCTTTGAGAACAGCGTGTTGTTTGTGGTCAAGAACCCGACAAAGACCGAGCCTTCGATCACAGTTCCTACTTCGGTTGCACGCGGGTGCGAGTGAGGCGGGTTTACACCTCCTGGAGCTAATTCAACGTTGTTCATCGACAGTCCTAAGGTGTTAAGAGCTGGAAAGGTAAGGACGTTGGCGGGAGCCACATTTACGCCGTTAGGGTTCGAGGTGTCTAAGGGACCACCTAAGCCGGAGTAGAAGAAGTCAGAAGCAGAGACGGCTGACTTGCAAGGGACGCCATTAATGGAAGGAGAAGCTTTGAGATCGCCAACGCAGAAGTCTTGCAAAGGATCAGAATCAGATGAGAGTGATGGGATTACGAAGAGACAAAGCGTTAGAAAGAAATATCTGAAAAGAGGAGAAGTCATAGCTATTGATGAGAATGATGAAACAGAGCATCCTCTGCTTTGTTGATATATAGTGGTTTTACTCTGGTCTTTGGAAAATTGTAATTTGACTCATTCTACTTTTCTTTGTTAAAAATATTAAAATTTGGAGAATTTGAGGTATATGAGAAAGAATGGTTCAAGTTTGATGCTCTGTTTTCTTAAACTTTGTATTGATTTTGTCGTAAGAAGCAATGGAAAAGACAAGTAATCAGCAGAACATTTCAACCTTCTGGTTATAACGTAGGAAGTAACTTGTAATAAATTAATTAGTTGGTATGAATCTAAACAAGAGTTGATTTTCTGAATTTCATTGACAACCATTTGTTGATAATGATGTCTCCTAAGGTTTTCTTGACTCAATATAAATGTTGTGAACATCCAAATCAACCGTTGGTTTGTACACCAAATGGGGAGGTACAATCATCCAAAATAGCATGATAAATCGGAAAAGATGAGGCCGTTTTGGTTTCTTTAGATTTGAAAGTGTATGATGGCATTGGCATGAGATGCCTTCGTTTTCTCTTTAAGATCTCCATCTTCAGTGAGGTGAGCTATGAAGGTCTTCTAATACCTTTATCATTGCTTTGGAATGTTCAGTGCCAAGGTTGTCAAGACAAGGAAATCTCCCATTAAAGTGCCACTACTTCAGCTTCAAGGCAGATTCCAACCGAGGATATGTCTTAGCCACAAATCCCATTTGACAGTGCCTTTGTCATCTCTTAGCACCCATACAACTCCACAAGCTTCTATGTCTTCCTCCCATGATGCATTTGTATTACATTTTTAGGCAATGAAGAAGAGGACGAGACCGCTTCACTTGAAGCTTCTTAGGCTACTTCTCCGCACTGTAGCCTATAAGAATATCATTATGTCTCTAAGGTTTTTAAAGAGAGACTTGTGCACAATTGATTTAACAAGAAACGCTGCTTACTTGGCATCAGAATTATACTTTTAGTCTTAGATAATCAACAAAAATCCCCAAAAACTGGTAAACAGGATAGATAAAGCGTTATTGCAAAAGATCGTTTTAGAAAACATAAATTAAAAGCTGCAACCAGAAAAGTTGGACTTGAGATTGCGCACAGTTGTAAAATCAGTCCTAAACGCTCTGACCAATATTGCGTTTGGAATTGGAGGGTTCGAACCAAACAGAGTATTAGGCAGAACAACTGTTCCTGGGAGCTGGCTGTTAAAAGCGGTTATCAAACGCGCTCTCACTCGGCCAACGTTCCATTGGAAATGAACCAATCCTCTAGGGATAACAAATGCTTCTCCGGCTTCTAAAGTCTTCGAGTAAAGAGTGTTGTTGGTAGTCAAGAACCCGACAAAGACCAAGCCTTCGATCACAGTACCTACTTCGCTTGCCCGTGGGTGCGAGTGAGGCGGATTCACACCGTCTGGATCTAATTCAACGTCGTTCATCGACAGTCCTAAGGTGTTTAGACCTGGAAAGGTAAGGACGTTGGCGGGAGCAACAGCATAACCGTCAGAGTTCGACGTGTCTAAGGGACCACCTAAGCCGGAGTAGAAGAAGTCAGAAAGAGACACGGCTGACTTGCAAGGGAAGCCATTGATAGATGGAGAAGCTTTGAGATCGCCAAAACAGAAGTCTTGTAAAGGATCAGAATCAGATGAGAGAGATGGGATTACGAAGAGACAGAACTTTAGAAAGAAATATGTGAAAAGAGAAGAAGAGATTTGGAGAGTAGTAGTCATAGCTATTGATGAGTTGATGAGTGATGGTGAAACAGAGCATCCTCTGTTTTGTTGATATATAGTGAAACTTACAAATTATCATTAAGATTACTGAATACAAATGAACCGTCGGTTTAAACACAAGATAAATCGGAAAAGATGAGGCCCTTTTGGCTTATCTAGATTTGAAAGTATATTATGGAATTGGCATGAGATGCCTTTGTTTTGTTCTCCAAGATATCTCCATCGTGACACTCTTCAGTGGGTCCAGCTATAAAGGTCTTCTAACGTTTCATGTTCAATGCCAAGGTTGTCAAGACGAAACTGCCACTACTTCAGCTTCAAGGGCAGATTGCAACCAAGGATATGTGATAAGCTCTTATCATGTGCATTTCAGAAAGAGGAAAAAGTAATGAGGTGGCACCAAGTTTTGAAGCTCACACGCGTGAAGGGCTGAAGTATGAAGACTCCAAGAGTATACGTGCAGAGGGTTAAGAAAATGGGTACAGGAGAGTAAGAGGAGGTTATCTATATATAAGTGAGGGATTAGCCGTGGTGAGGCTTCTACAGTTCTATGGGAGTGAAGAATCTGAAGATATGCAATTTCATATGTATTAACTCATTTCTCATTTGTATTTGCAATTTCATTTTTTTTCTTAACTCTGATTTTGTTTTTTTTGTTGATAAGGAGTCCCTTTTTATCTTGGAAAAGCTTTCATAATTATCATCTGCATTCAAAAGCTTATCAAATTGGTGCCTTAGTGACAAATCGACTTGGTGTAGAGAGAATCTTTACAAACAAACAAAAGGTTGAGTGGGTGAGAGTGTCCTTCTTCCACACAACGCTATGATACCCTTTTTGGGAGAGTAAAATCATCCAAAAAAGCATTGATAAATAGGAAAAGATGAGAGGCCCTTTTTTGCCTATCTAGAACTGGTGGAAGTATAAAATGGCATTGGCATGAGATGCCTTCGTTTTGTCTCTAAGATCTCCATTGTAATGCCTGACGCATTGCCTTGGAATCGCTCTCAAACATCACATATTGCCACTACTCCAGCTTCAAGGGAAGATTGCAACCGAGGATACGACTTAGCCCCAAACCATTTGACAGTGCCTTTATAAGCTCTTTAGCATCCATCCAACTCCACAAGCTTCCATGTCTTCATTCCCTGATGCATCTATATTACATTTTAGGCAATGAAAAATAGATGTGATTGTATTGGGTGACTCATTGAAAGATGCTTCTCATATCCACTTTCTTCTGTCAATCATACGACAATGAGACCTCTTAGGCTACTTCTCCTCACTGTAGCCTAAGAATATCTCTTAAGGTTTTTATGAGAAACTTTTGCACAAATTATTTAACTAAGAAACACTGATTACTTGGCATCAAAATTTATACTATATGAGAATCAACAAAAGTCCCCAAGAACTGGTAAACATGATAGAGAATGAGTTCTCTTAATCAAATTGTTTACATTGCAACCAAAATTATATCTTCAGAAGAAAAATTCGAATAGAGATCGAGAAGAAAAAAAAAGAGATAAGAAATGAATCTTATTAATGATTTAGTTTCAAATTTTCCATACCAATTGTTACACATAAGTAGCTATATGCTATAAAATCGAATTGAAAAAAGATCATAAATGAAACAATTCAAACAGCAAACATGGACTTGAGTTTGTTCACAGTTACATCATCAGTCCTAAACGTTTTGGTCAAAACAGGATTTGGAATCGTAGGGTTTGAGCCAAACAGAGAACTAGGCAGAACAGCTGATCCTGGAAGCTGATTGTTAAAAGCGGTTATCAAACGCGCTTTCCCTTTACCAACATTCCATTGGAAATGAACCAATCCTCTAGGGACAACGAACATCTCTCCGGCATGTATAACCTTCGAGAACAGAGTGTTGTTAGTAGTCAAGAACCCGACAAAAACCGATCCTTCGATCACAACTCCAGCTTCGGTTGCACGCGGGTGCGAGTGAGGCGGGTTTACACCTCCTGGAGCGAATTCAACGTTGTTCATCGAGAGTCCTAAAGTGTTTAGACCCGGAAAAGTTAAGACGTTGGCGGGAGACACGGCTACCCCGTTAGCGTTCGTGGTGTTTAAAGGAGCACCTAAGCCAGAGAAGAAGAAGTCAGAAGCGGAGACGGCTGACTTGCAAGGGAAGCCATTGATTGAAGGAGAAGCTTTGAGATCGCCAACGCAGAAGTCTTGTAAAGGATCAGAATCAGATGAGAGAGATGGGATTACGAAAAGGCATAGCGTTAGAAAGAAAGATAGGGAAAGAGTAGTCGTCATATCTATTGATGAGAATGATGAAACAGAGCATGCTCTGTTTTGTAGATATATAGTGGTTTATTTTGGTCTTTGGCAAAGTTTCTTTTGACTTCTTCTACATTTTAGTCTATAGAAAAATAATTGGAGATCGGCTGAGGTATATAAATGGGCATGAAATTATTGTTTGCTTATTACTAATGGTTCAAGTTTGATGCTCTGATCAAAACTATTACTATTTATTTTTAAAGCATGTTATTGATTTTGTCGTAAGAAGCAATTTGAAGAACATGTCAAAGTTAATGGTTAAACTGTCATTTTGCTAAACAGAGAAGCTTTCTTACTTAGCCATAAGATACATCTTGACTTCCAAGACTTAATGATGTCTTTTAGAAAAAGAAAATGAGAAGTTCAGAGAATTTTAGTATGTAACTGAGAGTCATTGGTCGATAATGCACGATTTTTCATGATGGAAATTAGTGGGTAATAAGGATCTAAAATATGATATTGTTTGATAATATTTGTCTTGGTCAAGTCTTTATGGGTTTGTTAAAGTGGGATTTTCATAAATAATGTTTTTAATTATGAAAAAATAATTACTTGGCGTCAGAGTTTGAGATTCAATGAATCATCAAAGAAAGTATCAACACTAGTTCTAAAGTAAGAGAAGTCAAGGCAGAAAAAAAATGTTTTTTGCTTGTTCTGTTATAAAAAACTTCAGTATCAATTACATACAGATTTTGATACAAGGATGTTGTTTTGATTTCTTCTGATGAGAGAAGAAAGTAAGTAAAACAGAGTCATGATTCTGATGGCATTTCGATGAAACTACGAAGCATATGCAGATTCTGAGATATCTGTAATAGAATTGCTTCTCCTTCACTAACATCTAAAACATCTGAAATTTGCTGCAACAGTTCACCTTTTGATTCAATTGCATTTAGTCTCTCTGTAATCTCTGATATCTCCTTCACTAACATATCTTTTCTGCTTCCATTTTCTGTTACAAATGCACACAAAAAAAGAAGAAGATTCAGACAGTTTCTTAAAGAAAGATTCTTAAAGAAACATATAACATAATGAGACTCTTACCATTTTCTTCCTCTATGATCACACCATTGGTAGTTATAGACTCCTCAACTGAATCTTTCGTCTGTTCCAAATCATCTTCATGATTTGAAGAACAAACAGGCAAATCTGATACCGGTTTAGTTTCATCTTTTTCTTCATCAAGAAACTCTTCTGCTGCTTCTCCTCTTTCTTCGTCTTCTTCTCCCAACAATCCATATCTCAATCTATAAGCTTCGATTTCAGCTTCAAGCTCTTTCATTTCCTCTTCTCTCTTAACCAACAAACCATTCATAGACTGCAACGCTTCTTGATCATATTCAGCTTGCTCATCCATCATTCTCTGATACTGCAATGCCTCCATTTGGACCGCAGCTTTCTCGGCTTGCAGTCTCGTGATCATAGCCATTGCGTTGTTTGCTGCAACAGCTGAAGCACTCCTCTCTTCGTCTAACTCCATATACAAATCCATCAATGACTTGCGATCCAATCTAACCTGTCTATTTAGATGATGAAGTATCGAATCTCCATCCAACACTTCGTTCTCCGAACCATTCTGATCAGTCAGTGATTTCTTCATTGATCGAACAGACCATCTTGGACTGTTCTGCACCGAATCAGAAAGTGGAATGCCAAAGAATTTATTGCCTCCTTTTACAAAACTTGGAGTTCTATCATCGACTGAATCCACCAATGCACCTTTCGTGTTAAGAGCATCTTCATCCTCGGTTAATTCCGTGTATTTGATGTTAGACACATCCAAGGTTCTTTGATTGAATGAAACTCTAGGAGAAGGACTAGGAGCACCAAAGAAAGATTGGTTATTATTCTTTGGTTTATCAGATTTCACCTTCAATAGCTCCCCACAACAAGAACAACGTTGCTGTTGCTGAAACCTGTCGTTGCCATTGTTAGTTCTGTAATCAATCTGATAGAAGTTATCCTCTCTCTTAGAACCCGTAACTGGAAACGCCAGTTGAAGCTCACGTTCATCATCGATAAGAAGCTCAAGATCCTTATGTAAGATTCCAATAAGAGACTTGTAAGTATCAACATCTGATTCTTTCTCGGTGGCGAAAGAGAGAAGACAACCTTCACACATTCGTTTGATCTCAGAGAGTTTCTTGTGAACATGACAGTAAGCGAGAGATGAGACATTCTTCTTGTGAGCATCGCATATCGAGTCGTTGTAATAGATATCAGGGTTTGTTCTGACAAGAACATGGTCTAGCCTAGTGCAAAGAAGACAGGGGATTTTGAGATCGAAGAACTTAGCCATTTGGTTGGAGAAGAAAGCGAGGAAGCCATCGATGAAGAGGATAATGATGAGGATCCATTCAAGAAGAGCGTAGATTAAAAACTGTGGGAACGTTCCAAGTTCTTTTTCTACGAAACTCTTGAAGGAACGGTTAGACATTATTGTGATTGCCAAAAGCGATCACGAAGCAAACAGAGAAATCAACAGGAATCTAAAAAAGAAGAAGAAATTATCTAAAAAGGTTACATGAAGATTGAAATGGAAGCAGAAGAAGGGGGAAAAAACAGAGCTTATGACCTTTATTATTTACTCTTCTATATTTGGATAGGGGGAAGAATTGAATTGACCAAAAATTACCTGAAATAACGGCTAATCGAAGATAATGAAACTTGACAAAATTAGAGTTGCTCTTGTGTTCTGTTGTTTTGGATTATCATGTCCCTTAATTACCATGTACTACTATAAGGAAAAAAAAAAGTGTTTGCTAGCGAAAGTGAACAAAAATCCACCAAATTAAGTCAAAATGGCATATGACATTATTATGACACTATAGATAATGATAAAATATTCGACGAACCCATACATACAGTTTAGCTTATCTCCAAAAGATAAGAGTATACAAAAGCCTATAAACCCCCACAAATCACCAACCATTGATTGAGATGGGCCACATGAGAATCACGACTTGTTTGTTTTTTTAACTTACACATACCACAAAAACAAAACACACACAGCAGAAAACGACTCAGAACAGTGTGTGTGTGTGTGTGTGACCAGAGAGTTTTTACAAACAAACGAAAATGATGAAGAACACCTAAACACAGTTCGTCCATCCCTACAGCCTTCATCTGTTATTTGTTCTTTTTTTTCCCCTGAATATGTTTTTAAGACAAAATACATAAAAGTTTGACACAGTAAGGCCTAACGGAAAGATCAAAAACAAGACTGAAGACGGTTCTTTTTCTTATCTTATACCTAATATGTACTACTAGTACTACAAAAACGGAGAAACAAAGAAAGAAGCAAGGTCTTGTAGATTCACCTTGGCTTTTTAGGTCTAACCAACTCTGATGATGCTGCTATTGCTATCTCCATCACTGAAGCTTGGCATCATTGTGAACGCTGAGTGTCTTGAGTTGGGTTGCTCGTTAAGATTAAATGAGGTGGCCAGAGAAAGGTTGAGAGAAAGCGGTGCAGCATCTGTGTTTAGATTGAAAGCAGGATTTGCTTGGAAGGTTACTGGGACCAGATATGTATCGTTGAGATTAAACGTCTGTTGTGGTGAAGTCTCAATTTTTGTCGGCACAGCAACTTCAGGAAAAACTTGCATAACTTGATCATGTCCAGAGCTGATGTTAGTTTCAGGTAGTGGTGAGCACTCCTGAGCTTGATCTTGCTCCATGGGCATATCTGTAACCTGATAAAACACCAATCAAACCTAACTGTCACACAACTTACCATTATTGTGATAAATAAAATCTCTCCCTATAAACCCCCAATCTTGAATTTATCTACTTACTAAGTACAGCTTGAAAGACATATACCCAATTTGACCAAAATCATTATGCTACACTTCTTTGTCCTTCAATTCTAAAGAGGAAATACTAAAAACAAATTGACTTCTAAGAAAGGAAAGCAGATAAGGAAACAAAATGAATCAGGCTAAGATAAGAGAGAGTTACCGTATCGGTTGTAATGTCAAAAAGGCTAGATCTTCGGCGACGACGGTTGAGATTGGTTCGTCGGAGGAAGTACTTCTGAGCGTGACTAGCAACTTGAGTAGGAGTCCTGCTCTTGACAAAGTTCCTTGATATGCCTTTCCAATCTCCTTTTCCTACTTTCTGAAGCCCAATCAAGAACCTCTTGTGCTCATTCTCAGTCCACGGAACTCCTTAAATCAACCCCCACAGATATAACAAATCAATCAATCAGAGCTAAAGCAAATCTCCAACATGCATAGATTCAATCACAAAACTTGAATAAAGATCAAATTTTTACAACAAGATTGATAATACAATCATCAGAATCTGTTCAATCAAACAAAAAAAAAAAACAGAGGAGTAGTACCTCGTTTCCTCTCGCGGTTACCCCCGGATGAAGAAGAGATGTGAACCGCGTCATTGGCGGAGGCGTAGCCGTCGGCGAGAATCACCGTCGTCGCGTCCGCTTCGTTCTTATCTTCTCCGGCGACGAGAAGCTTAGGGATCTGATCATCATCAGGCGAAGACTTTTCTTCGTAATCAGAGAGATTGTTCAAACTCACACACTTTCTCATAGGATCAACAACAACCCTGACTCCAAACAACATGATCTCATCTCTCTTCACGACGGCGCCACTGCCTCCTGTCTCCGACGAGCTGCTTACGGCGGCCATTAAGATGAAGAAACAAAAACTTTTTCCGATTTTGCCCTTGCGTCGCTTTTTGGATATGTTTTAGTTTACCCTTTCGTAATCTTTTAATTTGTTTTTTCGAAGAACCGAACATACAAATAAGGGAGAGACGAGGTGTGTGTGTGTGTGTGGATCTGATGAGCTTTAAAACTTGTTGCTTCTTCTTCTTGTCTTTTATTTTTTATAAAAACACACGATAGAAGCCACGTGGCATTACTGACACTCTTGTGTTGTTGTTACGATAATGTGAGATGTGTCTATTTGTTATTTGTTCGTCACTTGTTTCCTCAGTGACCTTCTTGTCTCTCTATAATTATCTTTAATTTTTATTTGTTAGTTTTATTTTTAATTTTTTATGATGATCTCTCTTTTTGTTAATTTTTTTTGTCATTTAAAATTGAAAGTGCCTTTTTTTTTGTTTAATCAAAATTGAATGTGTCGCGACGTACTTCTCAGTTCTCACACGCAAAGAAAGAAGAACAAAAAGGATTTCTAGTGTGTTTTTTTTGTTGTTGTTGAACATTTCAATATAAAAATGAAAGAAGGTTGGTAACGGACTTGTGCCGTTGTGCGGATGATGCATGAAACTTTGTTCATAGAGATGAATTAGGAATTATAATGGTGGTTCATAAAAGCTGTTGATTGTAGTATAAATGGTGTATTATTATTATAAGTGTGTTTTATAGTTTGTAATGTAAGTTATTAAACGAATCTGGTCAACTCCATGAGTGCTATTCCCAATTTACATCCAACCTGTGTACCTTTATAACAAAGAAGAACCATTTCTTGCTACGAATCATATAAGCAAATCAAAAGTTACCTTGGAAATTTCAAATCTGTTGGAAGAACACTTCATCCTTATTTCGTCCTTAGCTTTTCAATCTAAATAAAGCCCCGGCCAAACCCCTTTTAAAATATTAAATATTGAATGTGTTTTGACGATGTCACGATAATTTTACTTCTGGCTACAATTAAATGATTGATAAACTAATGAAAAGAATATTCCAAATTGTGGCATCAAAATATTTAATATAAGCAAAAAGGCCAATGGGAGCACATGACATCCTCATCTTTTTAATACTGTACTAGTATTTGATGTGTCCATCAATTATTTATCTTTTTTGTGCCCATCAACTAATTGCCTTTTTAAAGTTTAATTTCCCTTACAAGTTGTCCGATCCTATCAAAGTGTTCGAACTTGAAACGGATCAATTCACATTGCATACCACTATTATCTCTAAATCCCATCTTAATAAACAAAAAATATTACAATACGTATTTCTAACCGCATTCTTTCAAATAAAAATGAAGAAATGGTTGAATTCACATAAATAGAACACATATGACTCTCGTAAAGAAAAATCATTCTACTCGTATGTATTCATATAAAATATGACCAATGTACGTTTTGATCAGTCGGTTAGATCTACTTATTACTTATTAATAAGTACGTAAGAGATTATAAGTATCAATATAAACCAACTTTCTTTCAAATTCTGATGATCATAAAACTTAAAAAAAATTGGAGTCTAGTAGAATGTAAGAGCCAACTTTTTTTTTTTTTTTTTTTTGTAAGAGCCAACTTCATTGTACTAGGTGTAAAATGTTTAAAACGATTTAAGAAACTGAAGAGTATATATCATGACGTGGTTCGTCCAACCTTGGTTAATCATACAAAATTAGCCTTGTATCTGTATTCGGCTCCCTCTAATTTTTTTGCTCCAATCTTTCTGTACTCTGCGTTGTCGTAATTTGTCTCAATTTTCTTCTAGTTTTATTGATAAAAACCTAATTAACTAAAAAATCGTAAAGAAATATATATGAACTATTGAACTTTTTACTTTATATTCTAGCTAGTGGTTTTTACTTAAAAAGCATGGTGTCATGATCATCCCGTTCAAGTTTAAGCATGGGGATTCAACTTCAACAACATGCATGTTAACAAAGATTAAAACAAAAAATTAAAAATATTAAAATTAAAAAAATATCCTAATTATTAATCAAACATTCCCGTGAAAAGGAAAAAAAGGAAAAGGAAAAACACAAATATTGGTCAGGAATGAAAGCCACCATTAACTTTTCTTGGTTGCACACAAAGATGATGAAGTTAAAAGGAGTAGTTTATATAAAGCCATTAGAAAAGCAGACTTTTCTCCTTTTAGTTTTCGCTTTAACCAATTTGGATGAGTATGGGACTTTCCTAAATCAGGATTTTTTAGAAGAAGGCATGGATCATGAGAGAGTACATGATTGAGTACTTAAACAGAAAAAAAAAAAAAAAAATTGTTAAATATAATTAAAGAGGTTTTAAAAGATGGAATGATATGTTGTTCCACTTCCCACTTGACAAAAGCCCAAGCCCTTTTTATAAGTTTATAATATATTTTGAAAAACCTTCAGAGTTGCTCTACACCCACACGGCAACAACAAGACAACAACATTGACTCATACCATATTGTAGAGTTGTGAAGTCGTTTCTTTGTATGTTTGCAACAGATTAATCAGAATTCT
>NC_025687.1:8620983-8646795 GCF_000633955.1 Camelina sativa
AATAAAATGTAAAATTTATTCGAAAAAATACTTGTTTACAACAGAGTGCAGCATTTGTATATGAAATCTGTGATTCAAAAAAGTTTAAAAAAGATTTGTGTTAAAAGAAACTAATAGTATTGTGAGTGCTTGTCTTCATCTTGAAGCGAGCCAGACTAGCAGAAGATCGTTGCCTTGGATAGAGAGCAGGCGATCCCGAACTTGTCGATCAAGTTGTTTGGTGAGCAGAGAGGGTGGGGTCGGTGATTCCCCATGACGTCTTCTATTCCGCTCCCTCCAGAGGGAGTGAACCGCAGCTTGAAAACTATACCGTAGCAGAAACAGAGTGTTCTTGCCAAGAGATACATCTGTGAGGAGTAATAGGAGTGAGTCTCAGTCGGTAGAAAATGTACTTCGTAAGAGTACCGAGGTGAGCCTTGTCCAGATTTCCTTGGAGTAAGAGCAAGCAAAAAACAAATGGTTTCGCGTTTCCTGCGAGTTACTGCAGAGAGCACAAGTACCATCAATCTGTGTGTTCCAGTGCTGCATTCGATCACTAGTCGTAAGCTGATTCAATATGGCTAACCAGACCAAAAAAGAGTACTTAGGTGTGGCGTGAGAGAACCAAACACCTGCATACCAAATCCTTTGTTGCTTGACAATGCGAACAAAGTCCCATGTGTCTTTTGTGCAGAAGGATCCTTTGTATTTGTCTCTTTTTCCTTTCCAGAGGACAATATCCTCTGTCTCTACCAAACCCCTGTTGCGCAGACTGTCAAGGACTTCCTCAATTTTATTGAAGTGGTCTACCCTGTGTCTTCTCGGCCTATTAAGCAAAGCTTCAGCTACAGTGGCATGTAAGCTTATACCCATGTCAATGCACCCACGCTGACCTACAACACCAATTAGGCAGCCGAACTGCGACCAGTTATCATGCCAGAAAGAAATGTTCTTTCCATTATGTACCTCATATTTTACAAAATCAGAAGCCAACCTGCGACATTTCAACAAATTTTTCCACATCCAAGAACCCGTAGTGGATTTAGGAGGGATCGACCAGAAAGAACCTTTCCTGAGCAGATAAGCTCGAATCCAGTTGGTCCAAAGTGAGTCGCCTGAAAGAAGTCGCCAAATGAGTTTTAGGCAACTTACTTGATTAACATCATGCAGAGAATGCAATCCCAATCCTCCTTCTTCCTTGGGGAGATAGACATCCGACCAGGCTACCTTTGTCTTTTTCGCATTTAGTGAGGGGCCAGACCATAAAAACGCAGAACACAGGCTATCAATCTCTGCAATGCACGCTTTAGGTAAACGATAAGCTGACATCCAAAAGTTTGTAAGGCTGTGTAGAACCGAAGTGATGAGTTGCAAACGTCCCGCAAAAGAGAGATGTCTTGCAGTCCAACTCCCGATCCGCTCTCGAATCCGTTCTACTAAAGGCGTGTAATCTGAGGTGGTCATACGTTTAGTCAAGAGAGGCAATCCAAGATATCGGACAGGTAGAGTGCCATTTGCGAAAGGGAAAGAACGTAGGCTTACTTCCCTGTCACTATGTGAGACTCCTGCCATATAGAGTGTCGATTTCTCGAGGCTAACATTGAGACCTGAGAAAACAGCAAACTGATCAAAAATTTGTAAAATACCCTCAACAGAGCTCTTAGTCCCATCCGTAAATACCAAAAGGTTGTCTGCAAAGCACAAATGTGTGAGTTTGACGTTGTGGCAATGGGGGTGATATCCAATTTGTCGTTCCAAAGCTGCTCTATCAATCATTGCAGACTTGACTTGCATACATATTACAAAGAGGTAGGGAGATAGAGAACACCCTTGACGAATTCCTCGTTCACTACGAAACAGTCCTGCAAGCTCACCATTTACCTGCACCGAAAAAGTTGATGTGGTGATGCAGAGTTCAATCCATCGAATGAAACGTTGTGGAAATTGCAGAGTCAATAGCACGGATAAAAGGAAAGGCCATTGGACTGAATCAAAAGCCTTTGAGATATCAATCTTGATGGCACTTCAAGGAGAAACAATGTCCTTGTGGTAATCTTTGACGATCTCTGAAACTAGTAGAACATTTTCCATGAGCAAACGACCCTTGACAAAGGCAGATTGATTGGGAGCAATGAACTCAGGTAGTAGCTTTTTTAATCGAGTAGCAAGAATTTTTGAGATCACCTTGTAAATGACATTACAGCACGAAATTGGTCGATAATCTCTCAGTTCAGTAGCCTCCTTTTTCTTTGGGATTAAGGCTAAAATTGTAGCATTAACCCCTTTTGGCAAGAAGCCGTATATGAAAAAGGACTGAATGGAGGAAGTGAAATCCTTCTGCACAATAGACCATGTCGATCGGAGGAACTCAACGGTATAACCGTTAGGGCCTGGGCTTTTGTCAGTAGGCATAGAGAAAAGGGTATCTCTTATTTCATTAGCCGTAACGATCACAATTTACAAACAACATAAAAATGTAATAACGTAGTAGAATCTAACAATCCACAAAGGAACGACACAAGCTGCATCACAATTCACACAATATATGGTTTTTTGGTATCACGTAGTGTAAGAAACGAAAACACGACGGGAAAACCGGGAAACCGCACCGTCGGTTTACTTTACACAATGTGGTGTTTCCGTAATAAACTGGAAAGTAAAGGGTAATAAAGTAATTATACCATTTCCGTTCCTAACTGACAGATTCTTTCAAGGCGAAAGGCAAAACATAAGGGGAAAAAAAAACACAACAAACCACTTTTTTTTTTTTCTTCAACTTCGTCTTTTCTTCTTCGCGACTTCGGTCGGACAAAAAAAAAAAAAAAAATCGCCTCTCCGCAACAGCATTCACAGCCCTAATGACCGACCCAGAGGTAAAAATCCCATTTTTAATCCCTAAATCTCCGTCGTTTTCGACTTCACATTCCCAATCGAAATTAAAAAGTTTTGCTTTTTCGTTTTTCTCTGTTTCTTTTTAGGTTTCATTTCTCTTTTACGAATGATTACTGTTTCTGATTTCGTTTTATATTACCGTGTATTGATCCGAATCGGTGTTTTCGGATATGGGTTTTTGTGTTCTTTGGTTTCTGGGTTTTGCATCTTTGCGATGAATTGTTTCGTTTTTTTTTTTTGTTTTGTTCTCAGCAGAAATTAACCGCCTTGAAGAAGGCTTACGCGGACACTATACTGAACACGGCGAAGGAGGCGGCGGCGCGTGTGATGATATCCGAGAAGAAAGCTCGTGGGTTTCAGCAAGAGCTTGCGGCGGTTAGAGATGAGGCTCTCCGTACTTGTCTTAGGCTTAAACAGATGTATGATTCCAAGGTACGTTCTGTCAAGTTGTTTCATTAGCTGATGTTATCACATAAAGTTTCGACATTTCTGAGTTTTGTGAGACGACAATGAGCTTTTAGTTACATCCTTGATAAAATCTTACAGCCACGTTCAGAATTTATATGCTTTGGCCACTGTTTCTTTTTTGTTTGTTTTGCTCCATTGAAAGCGCTGTAGAGATAGTTTTTTTGTGATTTATTTAGCTGAGTCAGGTTTATGACCTGGAGACTTACACCTTGCTTAATTCTTATGTACCTCAAACTCAATTGATATTGAAATTTTACATATGATGGATGAGTTAGCCTTGCAAGGATATCATTTTCTGATTTCCAAATAGACTCACATTCCCTAAATCTCATAGTACTTCAGATGTTGTTGTGGAAAGAGATTTTATTTCTTTGAGCAGCCGTCTATCAACCTATAATAGTCATTATAGTTGAGAAACATAGTGTGCAAAACGACCTGTGTATTTTAGCAGTGAATTTTGAATCAGCCATAAAATTGAGGAGTTTCTTTTGTAGGGAGGACCTAGGTAGTGTGAGAGAACTTGTTCTCTCTTGTTTACACTTATTACAGTAGTAACTCACTGTTTGATCAAAGCTGTTTAACTTGAGACTGTAGCATAATCTTCTTAAAATCTGTGGTTATAGGTCAAGGAGGCAGAAATTATTTCTTTGAAGAAGCAGCAAAAGATTGAGGAACTTGAAGCTCAACTTGGAGAAGCTGAAGATATTGTAGGAGAGCTAAGGACGGAGTTACGAGAATCACGTTCTCTCCTCGAGAAATTGATAAATGATCGTCAAACAAATCTTAGCAACGAGGGAAAAAACGCCAACGAAGCAGTTTCTATAGAAGTGCGTGAGGACTCTAGCAACCATGAGAGATCAGTAGTGGCTAATGGAATCAAACCACATATGAGTGACAGAGGTTTTAGTATTAACCATTGTTCTTATAAAGAGAATAAAGAATCTTGTCTTCATACTCTTCCTTCCATACTGAGTAGACGCAGAGAAGCTGAGACGGTGGAAAAGAAAACGGCCAGTGGGGACTGTGCTGATGTGGGATCACTTACAGAAGCAAGGAAGGAAGAAGAGAAAGAGACTGATACTGAGCTTTGTACTACACCTTTGTCGCCTTCTCAGAAACCGTGTGTCAAATTCTCATATAAGAGGAAGCGTAACATGGATGGAAGAGACAGCAGCAGCTGCAGCCCTGAAAGAGGAGGTTCCTCATCACAAGATGATGATGACAATGAGATCAGAAACCGGAGACAAAAGACTGGTGAGAAAGGCAACATTTACTTGGATTCTTTCACCGGTACAGAACCAGCTCGTGATAGTCGACGTGTTGCTCAGGTCGCTCGTCAGGTTAGTTGTAAATCTAAATAAGTTAATATCAATTGTTTGCTTCTGGATAATTTTTTGTTTCTTGTTGATGTGAGAGTTTCTGGTTTCTCTGTAGTAAAAATTGTACTGAAAATTTCCAGAAATATTCAAGATTCTAACCTCTCTTCTTTTGTTTGTTGTTGTTTCTTTGTTGGCATAGCTTTTACCATTCTCGGAGAAGAACGTGTTGCAGCAGAGTCAGTGTGATGATGTTCCTTGACTGACAAGTATGCTTCGGAGATCCTTATCATGAATTCCATTTGATCCATCCGGAGGAGAAATTAGTTGTAGTGGTACAAAGATAGCATAGATACACTCATTGTCAAAAGCTTATAAAGCTAATTTTTTGTCGTGAAGTTTTAGAGTTTGTTCTCACACTTGGTCGTCCGACGTCGTTTCTCTACACCTTGACTAATCCAAAAACCACCAATTGTACGATCACGTCACGTTATTCCGAATCAAAGGGTAGTTTTGGAATTCAACAAGCATAAATTAATTTTTATTCACAAGCCCGGCTTCGATTCTCCGAGCCTGGAAAAAAACATGAGATATTTCGCATTATCCACCTTTTTGTAACTTATTTCTATCTAATGAGAAGAAAAAAAGCAGATTGCACTAGTTTTCTTCGAGAACCTTTTTAAAGAACGAAAAAAAAAAAAGTCTTTTAGATTGGATATGGCGACTTCATTCAGGGTCTTGCGTCTTGTAACGGCGAATTAGAAGAAGTTTCCTCAATACGGTTAGCTTTATTCTAATAAAACTTTGCTATTTTTCCACGAGAGATTCTTTTATAAATTAGAACAATATCAATCTGTGTGTGTTTTTTCTCCAGCGAAGGTTCCAAATGATTATAAAAATAAAGTTAAAATAAGAAGCAAATCAATAGAAGTCATATTCGTTCACGAATCACGAACACAACGTTTGACCACACACTAAAACACGTCTCTTGAACTATGAATGTGCATGTATATATATAAACACAACATAGAAAACGAGAGACAATCACAATACTAATTACTTTTGGTTATATACAGGAAAAAAAAGTCATTTATTTCGTCTTAGAATCATCAAAGCTTGATTAATGGACGGAACATCGTGGGCAGACCAATGGGACAACAGTGCGAAAGGAGGCCGGATAGGAGGCGGGGCCATCGTCAGTAGCGGCGGAGGTGGAACGAAGCCGTCGAACTCAAACACGGCTAAGTACAAGGAGAAGATGGGACAAGGGTTGGAGAAGACGAAAGCTGTAGCTTCTTCTGGTTTCAAGAAGCTCAAGACAGGTTCTGCTATTGGTTTTCGTTGGGTCAAGGACAAGTATCACAAAACCACAAACAAACATTAAAAACTCCTTGTGTATGATGTATATGGTTATGTAGTGTGAATTTATTCACTTGGCAATCTTATGTCTGATGTTGTGTGTTAGTCGATGATTTGTATGAGTTTTCGAAGATTTGTATTCATGTGATTAAATTAAATTGATTTTTTTCGTTAAATGATTAGTAAACGTAACGTTTTATATTTACCAAATTAAAAATGAAATAATTTGCATAAAGGTGTAATTAAGATCATCAAATTAAAAATGAAATAATTTGTATAAAGGTGTAATTAAGTTCATCAAATTAAAAATGTTACTTTTAAGAAAAAAATTAGGAGGGAAAAATTCCCTCGCCTTTTGTGGACAAATCCGCCATTATTTCTTAATCACCGGCGAAGAAGAAACCCTAATTAGCGGCTACCCTTCATCGCCGCCGCTGTTAGAGTGAAATTGACGGCGGTGGAGGAAAGAAGATGGCGATAGAGATGCCAAGAGGTTTACCATTTGCGGTCGACACATTTGGACCGTACACGACGACGACGATGAAGAGAAGAAAGAGACATCATTTCTTAACGCACGCTCACAAAGATCACACCGTTGGGATTTCTCCTTCTAATGTCGTCGTCTTCCCTATTTACTCTACTTCCCTTACCATCTCTCTTCTTCTCCAACGTCACCCTCAGGTTTTTTTGTTTTGTTTTAGTATATGTTTCCTCCTCTCTTGTCTTCGTGTGTGTGTTCTCGTTCTCTGTTGTCTCAATATAGTCGTAATTGTGTGTGTGTGTGTGTGTGTGTGTAGCTTGATGAGTCTTGCTTCGTTAGAATTGAAATTGGTCAATCAGTGGTTGTTGATGATCAAGATGGTGATTTTAAAGTTACTGCCTTTGATGCCAATCATTGTCCTGGTATGTTGTTGATCCTCGTTTGATATGTAGCAGCTGTTCCAAATTGAAAGATCTCTCTTTTGACGTTTTTTTTTTCATAATTGGAAAAATGCTTCAGGAGCGGTCATGTTCTTGTTTGAAGGGAGTTTTGGTAACATACTACACACTGGTGATTGTAGGCTTACACTGGATTGCCTACAGAATCTACCTGAGAAATTTGTTGGAACTAGACATGGCCTAGCTCCAAAATGCTCTCTTGATTTCATTTTCTTGGATTGTACTTTTGGGAAAGCCTCTCACTCTCAGAGGTTTCCTAGTAAACATTCAGCTATTAGACAGGTGATTTTGGACTTTTGATCATATCACTTCTCTTTATGAACTGGAGTCGTTTCTCACATTTTTCCATTGTTGATTTCTTTGTGTAATGAAATCAGATCATCAATTGCATATGGAACCATCCAAATGCACCAGTTGTATATCTTGCGTGTGATATGTTGGGCCAAGAGGATGTTCTGTTGGAAGTTTCTAGAACGTTTGGCTCCAAGATTTATGTCGACAAAGCTACAAACTTGGAGTGTTTCAGATCGTTAATGGTTACATATTCAGTGGGTTCCCTAAACTGTATGAAAGAACAAGTGCAAAGCTTGCTGAGGCCAGATCGAAACTTCAGAATGAACCTCTTATCATCCGCCCTTCAGCTCAGTGGTATGTTTGTGATGACGAAGATTATTCAGAAAGTGGAAGTCAGATTCAAAAGCAGAGGAAAGTTAGGTTTAGTGAAGCTGTCAAGGATGAGTTTGGTCTTTGGCATGTGTGTTACTCTATGCATTCATCCCGTGAAGAATTGGAAACAGCGATGCATGTTCTTTCTCCAAAATGGGTTGTATCAACTGTTCCTTCTTGTAGAGCAATGGAACTGAACTATGTGAAGAAGAACTGTTTCATCAGTCGGTTCTCGCCTGATGATCCTTTCTGGAAGCTTCTAGACATCGACATGGAAGTTTCTCCAGTTGCAGCAGCTGATACTCACACAGTAGCTCTTAGTTGCTGTCTCATGAGAGAAGAAATTATTCTTGATTCTGCAAAATCGAAGCTAGAACCTGTAATCGAAGCATCTAGGACAAAGAAGAAGCTTCTGAGTTTATCCCCTGAGAATAATCTTCCTGTAACTCTGTTTGGGAGCGCAAGGCTAAGTTCTCAAGAATCTAATCAACTACACGAGAGAAAAGTCACACACACTCAATCTGTATACACCAACAAAACCTCGCCGGTATTGGAAAAGCTGAATGTGAAGGAAGTAACTGAGTCGTTACAAGATGATACTAAAGAAGAAGCAGTAGAGAAGGAGTCTTGTAGAAGCGTTTCTTCTTCTTCAAAGGAGATTTGCAAGGATCTCAGTGGGGATTTGAGAAAGCTATACAGATCAATGAACGCACCTGTGCCTCGGCCTCTACCATCATTGATGGAGCTTATGAACGCTAGGAAACGCTCTCGGAATCACTTGAGTTTCTAGCGCAGTAAGGATTTTGTGTTTGACATCTTAGCCTGATCACACAACCTTACAGTCTCAATCCCTCAAAAAGATATATAATATTTTCTATGTTTGAGAATAGTTTGTAATAATTTTAACATTGATTATTTTTCCATTGTAACCATTCATTTCAACTTAATCACAATTTTTTATTTTTTAAATAAATTCTAAGATAAGCATGGCTTTTAAATAATTATTAAAACAAAATACAAGATAATCATGGTTTGATATATACAATCTTGCACCTCTATAAATATAAGGAAACACATAGAAACCAGAAAAAGGAAATTGTCAAATTCCTATAAGAAATAGAATAGGCAGACCTAGTTCTATAAATAGGGTGCTAAGGCTAATTGTCTGATTGTAAGCTCTAGCACAAACAAGAGAGAGCTTGAGGTTTCTTTAGGGTTCTAAGATTTGTGTTATTATCTTATAAAGAGAGTTTTGAGAGAATAGGAAATTGTTTAGAACAAACTTGTAAACAGATTTTCTATTAATCAAAAGAGAGTTTAAAGAAATCTTTATTCCATTGTTCTTAAGTGATTCAGATCAATACTTATCACACTTTCAGTTTGTTTCATAAGACAGAGGCTTTGAATGGTTGCATAGTATGCTCTAGACCGGACTAAAATTGGACTGGTCCGCACTTAATTTACCATTCACCATTGCGTACCAGTATGCAACAATGCATACTAAAAATCTCCATACTAGTACCCATTACAGTATACAACTTCATACCATTGTAAATTCACTGTTGGTCTGCATTTTTTATTCCGCTCCTCAAGTGCTCCATAACATTATAAACTCCATACTAGTTTGCTCCATACTACAGTCTAATATAATGCATACCAAAATACTGGTATGCATAGTCCCATCTACACCATACTGTACAACCATTCAAAGCCAGAATTTATAAATCTAAAGAAAAGTTGTTCTTTATATGTTTCTAAGTTCTAGCAATATTTGCTTTGAAATCGTGCACCTCTATACATAAAAAGAAAAGCATAGAAACCAGATCACATTATTCGTTATGGTAGGTGGATTATCTTTCAGCCATGAAATCGACCGTAACCCTGCGGTCTCGGATGCAGGCACAATCAAAGCATATGCAACCATGGTCACGTTGGATGAAACTGTACGAACGTTCTCGATTACGTGGCTCGCGGACTACGTCATGGAAGATGAAGGACTTAGTAGTAGAGAAGACCTTAACGATCTTTTGATGGAAGCAGGTTTCCCTGTCGAACCCAGTTTGTTTACACTGACCGAATTTGCCAACGATCGTATCATTGAAGTGACTTCCTCAGGTGATCATACCACAGATTGTGCTCTGTTTCTCAAATTGACCTTTCGTGATCATCTTTCCTTTGACGACACTGTTACTTGTATACGCTTTAGACCCGCAACGGAGCTCGCTATGAGGTCTCTTACCAAAAAAATATACTACAAGACTAGCTCTATAGGTGATAAGTGCACAATTTGTTTGGAAGAGTTGAAGGATGGAGCAAAAGTTGTGACGTTACCATGTGGACATGAGTTTGACGATAAGTGTATTGTAGAATGGTTTGGGACTAGTCACTTTTGTCCATTGTGTGGTTTCGAGCTACCTTGCGAAGATCAATGAAGAGATGGAAGGATTCGGTTACCAAATTGTCTAACGTTTGTTGTTGTTAATTTAGTTTATATGATTCGTTTTTTCTTTTTCTTAGTTTTGTTTAAGAAACAAAAGCATGAGTTGTAAGATGACTCTCTCAAACATTGTCTTTTGTATTAACCCCAAAACAAAAAACGAATGAGCAAAAAAACTTAGATGAGGAATATTTACAGAAGATGTTAGCTAAGGGTTGGCTCTATATTTATATTCAAAGAAGACAAGAAAGGTTTTCAGATTCTGATTTCATCCGTTTTGAAGATTGAATATCCTTGACAGAAGAATCATCATGACTTGATGATGATGACGATGTATCAATGTTTTCTTCAACAAGCTTCCTCTTGCTAGAAAGGCTTCTTAAGGTTTTGCATTCCTCAGCTTCGTTTCTCATTATTAGTTGTTTTATTCGCTTTACATCTGCTAGTTTCACCGGTTTTAACAGGAATTCCTCTGCTCCTTCCTTGAGACATCTGTAAAGAAGAAGTAGATTATTAGACTGAATAGTTTAAAATATGATCTGATTTGTATGATAATTATACATTAGACGATCACTTACTCTTCTATACGAGGTAAGATGTTCTCAGATGACATAATCACTACTGGTACTTCTCTGAATGCTGAAGATTCCTACAAATATCAAAAAAGGAGTTTTGCATGAGCATCAAAGAAGCTTTTTATTCAAGTGTTTAAACAGATTGATATATCAAAAAGACGATTATTGTTATTAATACCTTAATCTTCTTGAGGAGATCATAGCCTGTTAGTCCTGGCATTGAGTAATCTGTCACTATCAAATTCACCTTCAAATCCTGTTATAAAACGAATCACAGAATTGTTAATAAAACCACACTTTGACAAAATCAGATCTTATTACCAAAACAATAACTAAAAAGGCTGATTTAAATTGAAATCCGTATGATCATAGAGTATCTCTTTCTCTATCCTTAGGATTCCTCAATAACGTAGATATTAAGAATACAAGGGAAGAACTTTTATTAAGAACCTTGAGATTAGAAGCTCCTTTGTCTCCATCTAAGCCAAGATACTGCAAAGCTCTGGTTCCACTCTCTACAGTCGTCACTGCAATAACAAAAACAAGAAGACATAAGTAAAAAAACAGAGGAGAGTTTAACGCTTTTATAACTAACCATAAAAACAGAGCTGAGTGAGCTAGAGAGAGATTATACCTTTACAAGAAGAGATTCGAAGCAACCTCTCGATGACTTTACGATCCACAATACTATCATCAACAGCGAGAACATGTAACTCCGGGGGAGTAACGGTTAAATCTCCACCAGCGGGAATCTCCATCCTCATAACATCACCGACCGCCATTGTCAAACTCAAAAGAAGAAAAAGAAAGAGAAGAAGTAAATAGGTTGGGAGGAGAAAAGAAAGAAAGAAAGGTATGGATTTGGATTGAAGACAAAGGAAACTAAAGAAATCAATGTGATAAAAAGGAAGAAAGAAAAAAGGTTAAGGTTAGGTGGACATAAATATGAAAGAGATGATGGGATGGTGGGGTTTACTATAAGTAAGTACTATAGAGAAGAAGAGATTCGGAAGATCGGATCTTGCGGGTAAGATCTTTGAAGAGGAAACAAAATCTTACAAAAGAAAATTTGGGTCAAGTGTTTTGATGTTATGTGTTTGGGAAGTGTCAGAAAAAAAAAAAAACCAAAGGGAATGGTTTGTGTCTTCAAAGGTCAATATCTTTGGGCACGGAATCTTTTTTTAAGATTTCAAAGATCTTTGTTTGGTCTGTTTCTTTCAATCCGACAGCGACAACTCCCTCCTTACGTGGAACTTTCCTTCTTCTTTTAGTAATTTTTTGACTTCATCTTTTTTTTTTTTTTTTTCGTTGTCTACTATACTCCTAGTTGTTGTTGCCTTTTTTTTTTTTTTTAGTTGTTGTTGCCTTACTCAATCAATGTTCTCTAAACCAGTGGATATTGCGAAATTAATCGACCTTTATTGATTCTAATCTATACTACTAAAGAAGTTTAATGATTAACATTGTGTTATATTATTATACTGTATCTTTTTGTGTGGATAATCATATAGCATTACTTCTTTAGTTAGTGATTCATCAATACTATTCATTAATAAGTAAACGTAGTCGACCACTTGTGATATTTTTTTTTTAGGTTAAATTATTACGAGGTTATCTTAATTTTTTTTTTTGGCGACAAAAGAGACATTTTTTTAAAATCTATTGTTGACATCGTTTTCAGTTGAGTTTCCTTTATTAAATTGAATTTTATTTGTATGCAATAAAGGCGCTCTGTTTAGTGGACCATTGAGTGATTTTGTGAAATCTCTTTTGCTTTTGGACAAAATCTATAGAGAAAAATATGGACAAAGTATTTTCGGGTGGATCCTTTTGTCCCAGTTTTAATATTTTTTAGCCAATTGCAAGATGGCTTAAAGGCAACAACAGGATATTATATTTGGTTTGAAATTAGTATAAATAATGCAATGTCGGTATGTATTGATATAGTATATTTTAGTACTGATAATAGATATCAGTTTGGTTATTAAGTTAAAAGTATATTATAATACTCGGACAACTTAATCTATGTCATATAAATAATATTTTTGCCGATTTACAAGGTTTTTATTAGGCAACAAAAGGGAATATTGTTTTCATCATTTCATTTTGTTAATTGATTTTGTTTGTTAAGTTGACCATTGCGTGATATTGCGAAAACTTCTTTTGGACAAATCAAGACATAGTAAAATCTTCAAAAGTTGTGGAAAAGGTTCCTTTAATATTTCATAACATCTTTTAGCCGACTGCGATAGGACATTGACAACATTTGTTTTCTTAGCTTTAATTTAGAATCTTGCTTGTTTTTTGTATCGATTTGATAGCTACCTACAAAATCCAATATGATTGATGATAGCCATCACACCTAACAGCTCTGAGAACATGATTATTGAAAGAAAACCCTTGTTATTTGAAGAATATAAGAAAAGTAAAATTAATTATTGCGAATTTGCGATGTTTCTCCACATGTATAAACATTGGATGATCGTGCCAAAAAAACATTGGTGATAAATGATAAACATTACCAAGAGGAAAAGGAAAAACCATCAATATGTTTCACATTTTCTTACTTTTCAAAAAGTTGATTCAATATCACTGCAATTTCATATAGAACAAATCTTACTTTCAAAAGTTTTTTCCCCACAGATTTCATAATGTCTTGTAATGTTTAAAAATTTCACTGCAAATTTATGCACAAGGAATCTAAGTTATCAAGCATAAACGGTAATACTTAAAATAAACAAAATCAACTCATCATAGTCATCATATAAGATTTTAACATTAAAATCATAGTCATCTTTGCTCCGTACTTGAGATTTATGAAGAAAAGCTCCATTGTTTTATGTTTTCAGTTTCATGATAAGTCAATAATCTGATTAATGATTTGTCTCTTACTATCTAAAACTAAACTTGCTCAAATACAGCTAATCAATCTACACATAGGCAGTTTAAGAGCGAAAATAAAATGTTCTTCTCCCTCGGTTGGTTTTCGTTATGACTTATGACTAACATTTTGAGAAAAACAAAAAAAAAGTAAAATTAAAATAATGCCTCATCTCACTTACTGACTTTTTTATTATAAAAATATATTGTATTTTTTCAGGTGCAAACAAAATTGGTTACAATCTTAAGTAACGGTGGCCAAATATATATACTTTTTTTTTTGGTTATTTTCAAGACTCATATTATTATCGTGTATGATTATCATTTATTTCCAGCGTATTGTTAGCATGCTTATATGTGACAGTAATATATAGACTAATACATAGTTTTAGTCAAACTTTTGTTTTATCAAATATAAAAATAATTAATTAATTTATTTATATGCGATAGTAATAAAGTTTGACTAGAACAATTGTCTGAATCGATATCACCAGCCCAAAAAATTGGGCGAATTTTGATTACCACTAACAATGAAATTTGACTACCAGAGAAGATTTTTCAAAACCGAGTGTTAATAAAATCATTGTCATGAAATTGAAATATGTTAGAGTAAGTCCTAAGCAAGTAAGCAACTCTATAAAAGATATGAAAAACATCCTTAAAAATATGTTACTTGATTCATGTAAATGTTCTGATTATTTTTGTTCTCATTTGTTCGATAGGTTTCAATATCTCCAAGAGTCTATGTATAGTGATTGAAGAACTCTGTTTATTGGTTGCTTTGTTTTCTTGTATTGGTTTAATCCCAACAACTTAGTTTTTTTTAGATATTCATTTTTTTTTTTTTTTTTTTTTTTTCTTATTAATTTTAATTTTGCTTATTATCTCTTTTTATTTTTAAAATTGCATTTGATAAACTTCAAAATGTGTATTTTAGGAAAAAAAAGGAATGGGGAATGGGGATTACGGTATTTGAAGAATAAGAAAGATTGTACAGAAAATGGATGATGAAAAATGGTATACACATATGAAATAGAGAAATCGATTCGTTTTGTAATGAACCAAGAGAATTTGCAATATTTCTGATTAGGTTTTCCTAAAAACCACTCTCGCAATATTTTGATTCACTTACCTTAGTAATCTCATGCATTGTATTTTGGTTACAATTTACAAGTGATGAGATGAGTTAGTAATCTCATTGCAAACTATACAAAGAAATTACAAATTTGCTTATACTATTAATCTTGTCGGTGAACTACTTTACTCTTCTTACTTGAAATGCAAATAGATACATTGTTCCGGTTTATTTCTGGTTTATTTTAGTAACATACCATGCACTTATCTGCTGACACATATCATTGGCTGAATTGATAATGTTTTTTTTTGTACAACCTGAAAAAATAGGCTTTACCAAAATCTCATATCTCTATCCATCAAAACAATTTCTCAAAAACCTCTCAATGGTATAAAGACAATATTAGTTTTAATGAAGATTGTTAAAAATTAAATATAATTAAAATAGTAAGTGTACTAAAAACACAATAGCTCAGTGGTTGCAAGTTCCATGCACGTGCGCGCGCCCAGGGTTTCAATTCCTCGCATGGGTTTCACTACTTGTCCTATTACCGACGGTGGGCTCTTCTTCTTCTTCGAAATCTCTCCTGAATTGTCAACCTTTATTAGATCATCAACACCACCTTGTAAACCCTAGTCGCCGCCACGTTGATCTCCTCAGAGCTATGCCTTCCGTCTATGATCTCATTACCCACGACAAGCTTTGGGTCCTTTCTTCCTCCTCCGCTGAGAGAAAATGCTCCGGTTCGGCTGGTCAAGTCTACTGAGCTGCAATTCAAGCTGGTATTGATAAGCTTGCTGATGCTGTTGGTCTCACTCTTGGTCCTAGGGGTATTACCAATATCTCTTCACTTTCAACCTCTACCTCTCAATGTGTCTGTACAAATTTTTGCTCTCTTTTGCCGTATCTTGGTGTCTTCATTTGTTATCTTAAGGGAGAAAACGTTGTGGTGGATTAATTTGGTAGCTTCCATCTCTGCTGGAAATGAAGAGCTTAAAGGAACAATGATTGTTGATAAAGTTGGATGTGATGGTAGTTTGTCCATTGAATCATCATATCCTCTTTTGAGACCATGGTCGAGTAGAAGCGATAATGGAGGTCTGTGTTTAATTTACTGCTCCATTCTAATTTGACCCAATGGCTAACTTTGATATCTTTCGTTGACCTACAGAATGACAGAAGTTACATATCTCCCCTCGTTTTGTAAAAACCATGAGTGATTACTAGATGAGATTGAAAATGCTAGGGTGCTTATCAAAAGACATCATCCCCATTTTTGAGAAGGCCACTCAGCTTCGAGCTCCATTATTGATTATTGCAGAGGATGTTACAGGTGAGGCCTTACCAACCCTTGTTGTGGAAAATCTCTGTGATTTCCTCAATGTTGGCGCCGTTTAAAGCTCCAGGATTTGGAGAAAAAAGGAAGGCTATTATGCTTCAGGATATCGCTATGTGGAATTTGATTCGGTTGAGTTTTCTTATCTTCTCTTTCTTCTGGTCTGAACTGACTATCTTTTTTGTATGTTGTTTTCCAGGAGCTGAGTACCAAGCTAGTGACATAGGCTTGCTGGTCAAAACAAAATACTAATCAATTGGGTATTACCAAGGTCACAGTTAGCCAAAGATTCTTACCAAGGAAGAATTACAAGCTTAAGAAAAAAGTATTCAAGAAGGATTGTGTGTATGACTCAGAGAAGCTTGCTAAGAGAGTGGCTAAACTATGGTGGTGTTGCTGTCAGTAAAGTCGAGCAGCAACTGAAACGGACTCCCTGTCGGCGATGCGGGAAACATGACTTTAGCGAATGGGAGCTCCGGTTGCGGGTGCAACGGGATGAATGATACATATGAGAATGAGAGAATCTGTTGGAAGCTGGACTATTGATCCCACAAAAGTGACGAGGTGTGCGCTTCAGAATGCTGCTTCGGTTGCGGGAATGGTACTGACCCTCTCAGGCCAGTGTTTCCAGTTGGCGACAAACCGAAACCTAGGCTCCTCTTCAGAGGCTCATGGTGTAATGATTAATGAATGAAACACACAACATTTGATCTTCTTAGCATATAGTTGTGGGAAATGAGTGGTTAGTTGTTTGGTAACGGTGACGAGGAATAATTATCTTAGAGGAAATTTTACAAATCTCTTTAAAAATATTTGTATTCATGTTTAGAAAATATTATTCAAAACTGTTATATAGTTTAGTTAGTTCGATATCCCATCCCTTAAATCTTTGAAACTTATTCGGACGTAAACCATAATTAATGTATATCATCATTTTGACTAAAATTTATATAGCCACATTAAATAGTGATTTATAATACATGTTACCGTATGTCTCAAGTTAATAGCAACAGTAGTAATCCTAATCCAATATGTAAATTAGCCGTTTTAATTATTAGTTTTTTATATAAAAAAAAGAAAAAATAACTGATAACGAACCCTATATAAACCGGTAGTGGCTGTTAAAGAGAGACTCCCGAGTTCTCTGAAAGTGGACGAAGAAGTTTCTTGAAATCCAGAAACGAGAACTCTGAGATTCTTCTGTGCCGATGATGGAGACGAACAAGTGTATCGGATGTGGTTCCAACACCAATCTGGGGTTAATCAACTGCAGGCACGAGAGTGTTTGCTTGAAATGTGCCAAACCAATGGCGGAAAGGAAAGAACAGTGTCGCGTTTGTGGAGTTGCAGTCACCATTCTGCATAAGGTAATCTTTTGACGATCGATTTGTCATATATTTCTTTCTTCCCAAGATCGAATCTAACAAAAGTCCATGCCATGCCAACGTCGCAAATCAGGAATTTGCTGTTCGTCTTTGCTCGGCCGACGATAAGAAAAAGTACTTCGCTGGTTCATTCAAGAATGGTGCTCCGGATCTCGCAAACGACCATCAATGGTCTCTGGTTAAACAATCCCAATCTTCTGATGCTAATGCGGAGGTGCTGAATAAGGATCCGTGGATCTTGGAGAATCAAGAAGGCATCAAGTACAAAGGAAATCTTGTTGGCAAAGCGAAACGCTTTTTCTTGCAGGAGGAGGATGATGGTTCTTCTGTGCTTATTCCGTGTGATAATTGGTATGGACGACGAAGATGATCGATGCTTCTTCTTTCTTTCTTTTCTTGGGATGATGATAAAAGAAAAGTAAGCTAAGTAGTGTACTTGGAGTGACATTCTCGCTTTTCTTGGTACATTTGACAGGTTTGGGTTTGATCGAGTTCCTCCTCCCGGTACTCAGCGGCTGACGACTGAACAAGCAGAGCAGATAATGGACAAAAAGCGTAACCGAATTGAAGAGACGATTCAGAAACGCAATAAGCGCATGAGGACGACGGGCAAGGTCATAAAGCCAACAACATCCACATCCACATCCACATCCACCGGTGAAACAGTTGAGAAAGGTACGTACGTAAAACCCTGTTTCAATGAATCTGTTTCGTTCCTCTCTTCAAAATTTTCTCTCTACTTTAACGGGGACATATGTCTTGCTGTAGGAGAGCCCTGGGATCACGACGCAAGATTCTCGGATGACGATGTTGGCAGCGATAGTGAAGAAAGTATTTCTGTTCCAAGTGCAATCAAGGTAAAATTAATTAACTACTGTTTCTCTCTCTCTCCCCTAATGCTAAAAATGATTTAGTTCGTACGTAATTAGAGAAAAATAAAGAAGCCTGAGCTGAGCATGCATGCATGGGTGTGTGGATATATATAGGAGTTTGAAGAGAAAGACAATGAGCCTTACCTTAGCAATGCTGGAAGAGACCTGAAGAACATACTCCGAAAGTATGATGATGGATCTGATAAAGATGATGGAAAAGGAAGCGGGAGTACTGGAGGAGCCAGTACTAGTACTTGACAGAGGATATAGAATACATAAATGGAGCCGAGGAGACTACTGGAGAGTAATAGCTAGTGATATATAGATAAATTTTCTTTTGGTTTTCTTTTCTTCTTCTTCTTCTTCTCTTCTGATTTGGTCAATGAGATTATGACGACACATCATTGATTCTATCTCAATTGACGATGATGTCTTTGTTCTGCTTTTGGAATTCTTGTGTGTAGTACATAAACACATAGAGCATAGAGTCTCAATAATCCAAAGTTTTTTTTTTGTTTTTTTGTTTTTGGCATAGATTTTAGTTTTATTCTCATTCTATTGCATCATTTAGATAATGCAAAATTTGGATTCTCTTAATAATCGGAATGTGTCATTACAAAATTAGAAGTCACATTCGGAGAAGAGAGTTAGTTCAAAAGATGTCTAAATTAAGTAAAGCAAAACGGCAAAGCTCAAAGAGATGCAAAATCTCTGTCAATTTTCTCGGATTCCCAAAACAGAGTTTTTCTTTTTCTTTTCAATCTGTCAAAAAAAAAGCTCACAATGAACTTGAATTACAGAGATATTGACTCGTCTTCCTCGATTCACGACAAAAGTATCTATTTTACCTTTTTGTCCACCCACCCGCCGCCGTTGTGGAGAGAGAGAGACACACGGCGGGGTTGGAGTGGCTAGGGAAGAAGAAGAAGAAGCTGAGAATTTGAATCATCGATGTTATACTCTATCAGAAACTGCAGAGTTGCATATGGGAGCAGTTCTTCACGATTCATGATCACGCGCCGGTCGGTTCCTGATGCAAATTTGTGCGTCGATCGCTCAATTCCTCACATGGGTTTCACTACTTGTACTATTACCGACGGTGGGCTCTTCTTCTTCTTCGAAATCTCTCCTCAATTGTCAACCTTTATTAGATCATCAACACCACCTTGTAAACCCTAGTCGCGGCCACGTTGATCTCCTCAGAGCTATGTCTTCCGTCTATGATCTCATTACCCACGACAAGCTTTGGGTCCTTTCTTCCTCCTCCACAGATGTATCTCCACCCATCTATGTCTTTCTACAGTGCCGCGAAGATCTCTCTGTTTCCCATTGTCGCCGTTGCTTCCACGAGAGCAGAGTGGAGCTCGAGAGAAAATGCTCCGGTTCGGCTGGTCGAGTCTACAGTGATGAATGCTTCTTACGGTTTGATGATCGAGATTTCTCTGAGGAATTTGTTGATCCTAGGTTCGATCGAGCCAAATGTGACGTAACAGAGTCTGGGTTTGGAACGTTTTGGAAATATCTTGATGATGCTTTGGTTAATGTGACCTTAAAGGCTGTGAAGAATGGAGGGTTTGGTGCAGCTTCTGTGATTAGAGACGTGGCAGTGTATGCCTTGGCTCAGTGTTGGCAGACACTTGATGAGAATTCGTGTCGAGAGTGTTTGGTTAATGCTAGATCGAGCTTGAGAGATTGTGACGGACATGAAGCTACAGCTTTCTTTACAGGATGTTACTTGAAGTATTCCACACACAAGTTCTTTGATCATGCTGCAGAGCTTGGTATGGAACATAATGATTGTTGGACACTTCTTTATCTACAACTTTGGTAATAGAGACTCTTCTTCACCCATCGAACCTTTTGTCTCTTTCTTGTGCAGATCATAGAAACTTTATAAGGTCATCGTTTTTTCCAAATTTGAGTGATCATGATGTTACGAAATTAGCAATTGCTGCGATTTCGTTGTCTATTCTTACTTCTCTTGGTGCCTTTATCAGTTACAGACGGTTTTCAAGGAAAAGAAAAGGTAAAAATTGGGAGTCTACAATGTCTTATAGCACCATAGCTATCTATGAGGTTCCTTGTTTCGTTGATTCATGATCTTCTTTTTGTTTAGCTCAAGTTCCATCGTGTTCAAATTTCAAATACGAGATGCTTGAGAAGGCGACAGAGTCTTTCCATGACTCTATGAAACTAGGCCAAGGAGGGGCTGGTTCTGTGTACAAAGGGATTCTTCCAGATGGCAGAATCGTTGCAGTCAAAAAGCTCTTCTTCAACACACGTGAATGGGCGGATCAATTCTTTAACGAAGTGAATTTGATCAGCAGAGTTCAACACAAGAACCTTGTGATACTACTTGGTTGCAGCATTGAAGGTCCCAAAAGTCTTCTTGTCTATGAATATGTTCATAATAGAAGCCTTGATCAAATCCTTTTCAGTAAGTTGTAACATCTTCTCTATAAACTAACCCATTTGTCAAATCCATCATGTTAGCTAACTTATGTTATTTGAATTGCAGTGAAGAATACGGTCCATATCTTGAGCTGGAAGCAACGGTTTAACATCATTATAGGAATATCAGAAGGTCTAGAATACCTTCACAGAGGATCTGAAGTAAAAATCATCCATAGAGACATCAAAACCAGCAATATTCTCCTTGATCGAAACCTAAGTCCCAAAATAGCGGATTTTGGACTCGTACGTTCCATGGGTACTGACAAAACCCAAACCAATACTGGCATTGCTGGAACACTGTAAGTGTGTGTGTACTTCTTGATCAATTCTTCTTTTAACAACATTGCGTTTCAGAAAACTAGAGTATAAAGTTTTCTAATTTGATGTTGTTCTTTGGAACTTGTAGTGGTTATTTGGCACCTGAATATCTTATCAAAGGCCAATTAACAGAGAAAGCTGACGTATACGCATTCGGAGTTCTCATAATCGAGATAGCAACTGGCAAGAAAAACAACGCATTCACGCAAGGAACTAGCTCGGTTTTATACTCTGTAAGTAAGCTTTGTTTCCCATGTTAAGTCGCGGATATAAGACACGCTCACAATTTTACATTTTAACACTACTGTAATGGTTTCGTCTTGACTGGTTGAGAATAGGTATGGGAACATTTTAAAGCAAACACATTAGAACGCTCGATTGATCCTCGGTTGAAAGAGAAGGTCACAGAGGAAGAGGCCTTGAAGGTTCTTCAAATCGGATTGTTGTGTGTTCAATCATCAGTAGAATTAAGACCTTCGATGTCTGAGATAGTCTATATGTTAAAGAACAAAGATTGTAAATTTGATTGTCCGAAACAGCCTCCGTTCTTGAGTGCCAGTGTTCTAATGCCAGATGAGGAGACTAGAGTCTGATATTATCAATCAGTTTCTTAGGATTTTTAATAATTTTTGTGCTAACAAATATTATGGAATAATGATGACAATTTTTTTTCTTTAGTACTACAATTAGTTAATTATTACTCCTTCTGTTTTTTATTACTTGTCATTGTCATGAAATATTTTTTTGTTTTAGATTACTTGTCATTCACATTTACCAATGTAACTTTTACAATAAAGTTCTAAATATAACCCTATTAAACTAACATAATAAATAAAATAATAGATTATTTGTGAGATTAAACTTGTTAATTTATACATAATTTTTTAATTTACGTGAAATTCTCTAGAACGACAAGTAAATAAAACAGGAGGGAGTAGTATTGTTTTAGAAACTGGCTCTGTCGCATCTCTTATTTGTTTGGCGCAACGTTGGCGTTTTGTTATCGGATCATTCACCTCTAAGTTCATTGAGGTCCAACAAAAACGAGATTCTCCGAGGAACTCATCATTACCAACCCGATTGGTCAACAACATTTGACTTCCATAATACTGTGGACCTGTGGNCGAGATAGCAACTGGCAAGAAAAACAACGCATTCACGCAAGGAACTAGCTCGGTTTTATACTCTGTAAGTAAGCTTTGTTTCCCATGTTAAGTCGCGGATATAAGACACGCTCACAATTTTACATTTTAACACTACTGTAATGGTTTCGTCTTGACTGGTTGAGAATAGGTATGGGAACATTTTAAAGCAAACACATTAGAACGCTCGATTGATCCTCGGTTGAAAGAGAAGGTCACAGAGGAAGAGGCCTTGAAGGTTCTTCAAATCGGATTGTTGTGTGTTCAATCATCAGTAGAATTAAGACCTTCGATGTCTGAGATAGTCTATATGTTAAAGAACAAAGATTGTAAATTTGATTGTCCGAAACAGCCTCCGTTCTTGAGTGCCAGTGTTCTAATGCCAGATGAGGAGACTAGAGTCTGATATTATCAATCAGTTTCTTAGGATTTTTAATAATTTTTGTGCTAACAAATATTATGGAATAATGATGACAATTTTTTTTCTTTAGTACTACAATTAGTTAATTATTACTCCTTCTGTTTTTTATTACTTGTCATTGTCATGAAATATTTTTTTGTTTTAGATTACTTGTCATTCACATTTACCAATGTAACTTTTACAATAAAGTTCTAAATATAACCCTATTAAACTAACATAATAAATAAAATAATAGATTATTTGTGAGATTAAACTTGTTAATTTATACATAATTTTTTAATTTACGTGAAATTCTCTAGAACGACAAGTAAATAAAACAGGAGGGAGTAGTATTGTTTTAGAAACTGGCTCTGTCGCATCTCTTATTTGTTTGGCGCAACGTTGGCGTTTTGTTATCGGATCATTCACCTCTAAGTTCATTGAGGTCCAACAAAAACGAGATTCTCCGAGGAACTCATCATTACCAACCCGATTGGTCAACAACATTTGACTTCCATAATACTGTGGACCTGTGGTAAAAGTTGATCAACATTTATGTTACACGTGTCGTGTGGACATCACGCATATTTGTCTTGGTTTATTTTTCCAAAAACAAAAATATGATACCTTTATAAACTAAATTAGTTGCATCATATTCATATATATTTAACATACTTTCTTTTTTCTTTTTTTTGTTATACTTGTGAATAATAAACTTTGAAATCTATCCACTTAAATATGTTTTCGGTTTTTTTAACTGAATTTGAATTTTGAATACTGTTGGACATGGGCTGCGCCCCAATATGCCACTCGGCCCAACAAGACGAATTCCGTGATTCTGGCCCGACCAAAACAGATGCAAGTCATTAATAATCCGTAAAGGGCAATCTCGGGAATTCACGATGGGAACCCTAGAAAACTCTCGGTCTACAGTCCACTATATAAAGAAACAGTACTTACTGGAGAAAGAGGGAGGACTCGCATACAATACCCTGAGAGCAATACTTTGCGTCTAAAGACTCTTGTTATTCTCTGTATAATTTTCTGTTAGCTTCCGAGCTCGTCGTGACTCACTCGTGAACTGACGAGCACGATCTTGACTCGTTTTAGTGACGACCTCGCATTCCTATCGTTAATAAAGAGCAAACTTCACTCTTTCCCTCTAAAATCGATATTTACTTAGTGTTGTGCAATCCCCAGTACAAACAATTGGCGCCCACCGTGGGGCAAGAGTAGAACACTTCTTTTTGACGAATCAATACCGACGGTCCTCACTTCCTCGAAATTTCAAGATTCATGACGAACCCTAGCGACGAGCTCAACGAAGCAACGGAGCAACCGACGGCGCAACTAACGGAGCAGCGATGGGGGCGAACGAGAGCACGAACCGTACCACCTCTACCTTCTTCAACCATCTCAGCCGAAGGCCCCTTGCCGAGCGCGACACCTCCGCCAGCGCCCGACGCGCCCTTCGAGCCTCTTACAACTGCTGCAGCCGGACCCGGACCTGTCACCGACCAGCTGGTAACCGACGCCACCGCTCTCCTCAGCGCCGCCCTCACATGCACTGCCGCTCACCCCAGCGCCACTCTCCCCAATGCTTTGCCCATCCAGAGGAGCGGGCTCGACGACCTGATGCAAGTCATACTCGATCGACTCGACGGTCAGGAAGCGCGAACAAATGAACGGCTCGAAGCAATCGTGGCGGCACAAGAAGCATCGCAAAATCAAATAAGCAGGCTCCAGCAACGACGGAGCGAGCGCCGGAGCGAGAACGACCATGGCGAGCAGCATGCGAATCCACCGCCCCCTGCGCCGCTGTCCGTCGAAGAACGCTACGAAGGCCACAGACGCCGCCCAGCGTCTATAGTCGTAGGATCCATCGATCGACGTAGCAGGCGGGAACCAGCTGACGAACACCAGGACCGTCAAGGCCAGCGGAGCCGAAGCCCACGGACTCCGACATTACCGGCCCGACAGTCTGAGGGAGACCTCAAGGATGAAACAATACGGCGCCTCGAGACGATGCTCCACGAGCTCTCCTCGAGAGTACATCGGGCGACGAGCTCCGCTCCCAATCTCGATCGAGTACTGGAGGAAGTCCAGCGCTCGCCATTTACAGCACGGATCTCCCGCGTTCGCATTCATTACGTGAACAAATTCAAGTTCGCCCCGTATAATGGATTGGATGATCCAAAACCGTTCTTAACTTCAATGAGTGTTGCGATTGGCCGAGCTCATTTCAGCGAGGAGGAGTACGAAGCTGGCTGCTGCCAGCTATTTGTTGAAAACTTGGCCCACGAGGCCTTAGGATGGTTCTCCCGACTCCCGCCGAACTCGATCGGAAGCTATCACGAGCTAACAACCGCTTTCCTACAACACCATTCCACGTTCATGATTCGAGGTGCCTCGAATGCCGACCTCTGGAACATGTTTCAACAAAGCAACGAGTCACTCCGGGAATTCATGGAGAGATTCAAAAGAATAGTCTCGAAACTCTCGATCGCCGACGACACAGCAATCTCAGCTCTCCGTAATGCTCTTACTCACGGTTCCCGATTTCGGGAAGACATCATCATCCACGAGCCCCTATCCCTGGACGACGCGTTACACCGCGCCAACAGGTACATCGAGCTGGACGAAGAAAGCGCATCGAGAGCGAACCGACCATTGCCAGAACCGCCAACCTCAAAATCGGCCAAAGGAAAGGAAAAGGCACAGGACGAGCATCATGAGCCTCGTCAGCACTTCGACAAGGAATACGCTGATAAGCTGGAAAAAGCAAAGAAAGCTCAAGCGTTCGCTGTTAGCGATCAGGACCCCCAGGCGTCATCATCGAAACCCTGGAATAACAAATGGGTCCGGGACCCATCGGGTAAGGGTGGAAAGAAGTACTGCAACTACCATAAACGAGCAGGGCATACCACTGAAGAATGCCGCACCCTCCAGCAAATACTGCTGGATAAATTCAAGGGAGGCCACATTGACGTCGAACACGAGCGACGACTAATAACGGCCCACAGAGATAATCAATTTTTTAACCCTGAGGACGAGAACCCCAGTTGGCAGTACAGCACAGCTCCCGCGCCACAGCACATCACAAGGGCCCTACCCCTACCACCGCCCCCAGCACCAACCCTTAAAAGGAACCCCGAGCCGGTCGACGACCCAAATGCTCCAGCTCTGCGCCGAAGAATTAATATGATTATGGGCGGCCTAACGACTTGCCGAGACTCGGTGCGTTCCATCAAAGCTTATCGGCGGGGACTAGAAGTGAAGCGGGACTGGATGGCTCAAAGTACACCGCCGACTACAACCT
>NC_025687.1:8647963-8649744 GCF_000633955.1 Camelina sativa
GAACGATGCACTGCATCAATTTTGCCATCATCGATAAACCAATCGTCTACAACGTCATCCTGGGGACTCCATGGTTGCATAAGATGAAAGCTATGGCGTCGACGTACCATCAGTGCATAAAGTTTCCAACCTCAAGAGGAATATTTACGCTACGAGGAGACCTGTTGATCGCCAGATCTTGCTTCATCATCGAACGACAACAGTGCAGTGCCCGCACCTTCGCAATCTCAGACCCTGCCGAGCAGCCAGATGGTCGCGTCCGTCCCAACACCGAGCTAATCATCCAGGTAAACATCGACCCTTCCGACACGACTCGTTGCGTGGGAATCGGTGCCGACCTGCCGCAGACTATCAAGGACGAGCTCGTAAAGTTTCTGTCCCAAAACGTCGAAACCTTTGCATGGAGAGCATGAGCAGTATGACCGGAATCGATCCCACCATAACATGTCACGAACTCAATGTGGATCCAACGTTTAAACCGGTCAAGCAAAAGCGAAGAAAACTCGGGCTAGAGCGTACGGCCGCCGTTAACGAAGAGATCAAAAAACTACTCACGGCTGGGTCCATCAGAGAAGTCAAGTACCCCGACTGGTTAAGTAACCCAGTAGTTGTGAAGAAATAGAACGGTAAGTGGCGGGTGTGCGTCGATTTTACCGATCTTAACAAGTCATGCCCAAAAGACAGCTTTCCTCTACCAAGAATCGACCAACTGGTCGAAGCGACCGCGGGGAACGAGCTTCTATCGTTCATGGACGCGTACTCCGGGTACAACCAGATAATGATGCATAAAAACGATCAAGAAAAGACGGCCTTTATCACCGATCAAGGCACTTACTGCTACAAGGTTATGCCGTTTGGCCTGAAGAATGCTGGTGCGACCTACCAACGCCTTGTCAACCGGATGTTTGCCGACCAGCTCGGCCGAACAATGGAAGTGTACATCGATGATATGCTGGTGAAATCAACTCACGCTGCCGACCACGTTTCACATCTCGCTAAGTGCTTTGAAGTTCTCAACCGATATAACATGAAGCTGAATCCAGCTAAGTGCTCGTTCGGCGTAACTTCTGGAGAGTTCCTAGGATACCTCGTCACCAAGAGGGGTATCGAAGCTAACCCGAAACAGATTTCGGCGCTTACCAACCTACCATCTCCAAGAAATACTCGAGAAGTTCAACGACTTACTGGGCGAATCGCCGCCCTCAATCGATTTATCTCACGATCTACCGACAAGTGTCTACCGTTTTACCAGCTGCTTCGCAGCAACAAAAAGTTTGAGTGGGATGATAAGTGTGAGTCTGCCTTCCAGGAGCTCAAAAACTATCTCGCTACTCCTCCAGTCCTAGCTAAACCTGATCAGGGGGAAACGCTTTACCTATACATCGATGTCTCCAGCTCGGCGGTCAGCGGTGTACTCATTAAAGAGGACAGGGGAGATCAGAATACATCTCGGAATACATCTCGATGGTGCGCAGAGAAACGGCAGAGAAATGGTCGTTACACGTCGATGGTGCTTCCTCCCGACACGGCTCTGGGATCGGAATACATCTCGTTTCGCCGACAGGAGAAGTACTCGAACAGTCATTCCGGCTCGCCTTCACTGCCTCAAACAACGAGGCCGAGTATGAAGCCCTGATCGCAGGAATGAGATTGGCAGGTGGAATCGGGGTTAAGAAGTTACAAGTTTTTTGCGACTCGCAACTAGTAACTCACCAGTTCAGCGGCGATTACGAATGCAGGAATGACCGAATGGACGCTTACCTTAAGGTTGTCCAGGAACT
>NC_025687.1:8653188-8653806 GCF_000633955.1 Camelina sativa
TCCAGAATCAGCGGCGACGATCGCTAGGGCATCAGAAGCCTCGCCACGCGACTTCTGCGCACGCGGAACGACAGCAGGAACCTTGGCAGCCCTTTTGTCGGCGCAGGTAGCGGCTACCTCCGCCGATCTCAAATCTCCTGCAACTCGCAGATTGACATCTCCGTCGGCTGACGGGTCAACGACTTCAGTGTCGGCAGCGCGCGAAGAAGACCCAGCATCAACGGCCTTCTTGAACTGATCGGCGTATCGAGGAAGTCGAGTGTTAACTTTTCCCATCCCTAAGCGTGGTAGACGTAAAAAGGAAAACAAAAGTGTGACGACCCAATAACCACCGAGGAGAGCAACAATCGATACAACAGAATAAGCAGGAAACTCACGAGATCTCTGAGTAATCGAAGGCCAATCAATCGCCCCTCTCGCTCTGATCTTCCTGAGATTGTCGAAAAAACTTGGAGGATGAGCACGCGAGCGAACGACAGGCTCTGCAAGCAACAACAAAAACAAGATAAGTGTTAGAAGCCAATCAAAGAAAATCAACAAGTAAGGATAAGAAACAGCAAAGCTACCGGGAACCATATTCCACTCAGTAGCGTAAAACATATCGAGGTTGTCAACCGA
>NC_025687.1:8655805-8656726 GCF_000633955.1 Camelina sativa
AGTTCACCATCGATCCCATGACCGCCGAGCTCTGGGCCACTGAATCCGCCTGTCCCGGAACCACCGACCTCGTTCATGCCTCCTCACCGATCTCCCATCTCAACTGTTCCGCCCTCGAAATCGATCTTATCCTCATGATTCCTCGCGGTTGTAGTATCAAACCCACCGATAGGTCTGCCGACCTCGGGTACGCCGACCTCGGGTACGCCAACCTCGGGTATGCCAACCTCGGGCCCGCCGACCATATCGATCCCAAAAGAAGTGCCGAACGCGTTCGAATTACTCCGTAGATCTTCATTTTCGATCTCATCTCGCCGGTCCCTCCCAACCACGCGAGAACTACCTAACACCGGATCCCGGATTCCATCGTCGCCGACCTCGGCCCGCCAGCTCTCCATGTCGAGATCGATATCCCTATGCCAATCTCCAATCCTCGAGCCGACCTCACCAACGACTCGACCGCCGACCTCGGCGTCAATCTCCGAGGGACTACCTAATGCCTCACTCATAGGAAACCTCGCAATCCGCCGAACCCTGAACTCGCCGAGCTCAGATCCACCGAGCTCAGATCCGCCGACCTCGGATCTCTCCACTCGAATCTCCTCGCTGAGCTGGGTCTCACTCCGGCCGACCCCGAAATCTCTAAGGTCGTTAGGCGCTGATAGCTCAACTCGACGGACGACCAACGGCGGATCCGGCTGATCAACCATTGGCGACCTCGCAAGCAGGAATAATCGACGGGCGGCGGCTAGGGTTTTGGGTATGCAATTTACCAAAGAAAGAAGTAGAGAAAGAAAGAAGTAAAAGCATGAAAGTAATAAATGAGAGAGAGAAGAAATTACCTTTATGAAGAGGAAGGAGCAAGTGAAGAAAATGGAAAGGAAGAAGGTGCATAAATAAGTAAATAAAATGGAAAAATTA
>NC_025687.1:8656786-8674337 GCF_000633955.1 Camelina sativa
TCGAAAGGTCTAGTGTTAAGAGGTTCAAGATCACCCTCTTCGAGATCGGGAATCTCCACTGCAATCATTGCCGCTTCACGACGAGAACGCTCCTCCAGCAAACGATCCCATCTCCATTTCGGAACGAAGAACCCCTCTTCGATCATAGTTTCGAGATACGCAACAGTCCCATCCACACGATCAAACTGGAAGCATAGCTCGAACTTACGGCGCAAAGCTAGAGTGTAGGCTCTCAACCTCTGGATCCAAGCACGATAAAACTCGAGCTCGGAACGAATTACATCATCCGATCTCGCAGCAAGCCGCTCTCGCGCTCTCCTTAGCCAGGCCGCTCTCGTGGTTACAGGCATAATGCCAACCTCAAACCGCTCAAAACCAAAAGAGTGATTTTCTTTTTCTTCTTAAAAAAGGAGAGAAATGGTTGGAAAAGCGGAATGGCAAGAAACGAGCATTTGAGGAGCAACTTATAGAACAAAAGATACAATTTTCAAGGTGAAGTGGCCAATACAGTGACCCTCGAAGACCACATCCATCAAACGATCAACGCATGTCAAAAAACGAGAGGATAAAACATAGCAAAGTTCCAAAAAGGAAAAGTACAACGCCTAAACGGCTCAATATCCGGTCAATCCAACGATAATGCAAGGTCCCAAAAAGAAAATACATCGCCTAAACGGCCCAACATCCGCTACAAAACGGGAATAGGTTCTAATAAAACAAGACAAAAGCAAGTCACTGCTCGGCAGCAACCTGAGCGCCCGAGCCCGCAGGTGCCCCTGCCATGACGACCTCCTCTCCTACAACCACGGGAACCTCCACCGCCTGAAGGTTCGTAGGAACGATCGCGGTCTCTGGAAGAGCCTCGAGGTCGCTGTCCAAAACATCGGCAATATCGAAACCAAGAACCTTGTCCTCCCACATCTTCACGTCAGCCTCCAAGCCGAGCAAAGTCTTCGACGGAATGACCGTACCACTCTTCACCAGCTCCTGAAGACAATCATAGGTGCCGCTCACCTGGCTCAAAGTCAGAAGAGACTCCTGCGCCGCTCTGTTGTCAATAATATGCCTCCTCATCCTCTCAATACGAGACTTGTAGTCGGCAACCTCGACATCGATGCCATGCCGCTCTGCTTGCAGCAGCTGCAACTGCTCAAGACGAGAGTGGGAAGCGTTAAGAGAAGCCTTGAGATCGGCCACTTGCTTCCTGAAACCGGCAGTTTGCTTCGTAAGAACAGCAGAAACCCCTCGCTCTTTATCGAGATCCTGACGAAGCTCCTCAGCCGATCTCCTCGATGGTTCAGAGGTACGAGAATCAGCAAGTTGCTTCTCCAGCTCGGCAATGCGACGCTCGTACGAGACGACCATACGATTCACGCCACCACCATCCTGAAACACAAGAAATAAAGAATCAAGATAATAATTGGGAAAAGCCAATCAAGAACATAAAGAGAAATACCAACCTGGAAGTGTTTCCGAGCCCACGACCGATACAGCTCGGGATCATAGAGAGAACCCACAGAGGGAAGCGGGTCGAAGGAGCCGCGAACCTTGCTAGCAAGCTCACCACAAGCAGTAGCGTTGTTGATAAACAACTCATCCTTTGTCTTGTAAGAAAAGGAGAACGAATCATCAATCTCAGTGGTGTCGCGCGGTATGCCATCCCTCCTAGATCTCTTGGACGATTCGGGATCGGGAGCAACCACCTCACCATGAGAAGCTCTTTTCCTCGATGGAGTAGGACGTCCAGAATCAGCGGCGACGATCGCTAGGGCATCAGAAGCCTCGCCCCTCTCGCTCTGATCTTCCTGATATTGTCGAAAAAACCTGGAGGATGAGCACGCAAGCGAACGACAGGCTCTGCAAGCAACAACAAAAACAAGATAAGTGTTAGAAGCCAATCAAAGAAAATCAACAAGTAAGGATAAGAAACAGCAAAGCTACCGGGAACCATATTCCACTCAGTAGCGTAAAACATATCGAGGTTGTCAACCGAAGTCTCATCTAGCTTGACAAAGAAAAAGTAACGCTGCCAATGACGAATCTTCTTCTCAGCTCCGGTGACGATCTGATAACCCGATTTAGCACTAGTATAAAAGTACCCCGGACTACCTCTGACTTTCGTAAACCTGGTAGCCTCCTCAAGGAAATGTACATCAACCTCTACGCCACAATCGGTACCCAGTATCGCCAAACCAGCTGCGTTGCGGATACCTCCCACAGAAAGCTGGGAGATAGCTATCTTACGCCTCGCGCAGTAACGCGTCAAAAACTCCGGCAGAGGAAACCAAAGACCGCAATCAGTAAAATAATGCTCATAGAGGGCGATAAAACCTGCTGGAGGCGTCCAAGGACGCTCGCGGGGTTCAGGAGATCGAAAAACCAAACCCTCGGGCATCTTACACCACCGCATCATCTCGGCAATAGTATCCGATGTGCACAACGAAGGACCGAGATCGGCCGGACCGGCTGAAAGACTGGCACCAATCGATGCCGCACTAAGACCCAAAACAGCTGAACGAGGACCAGTATCCTCGGCCGGGACAACGTCCATAGGACTCCCACCAGAACCACTGTCGCTATCTTCGCTGAATTCGAGAATATCAGCAAAATCGTAGTCGTTGGCCAAACTGTCGAAATCTCCACACTCTGCTCCAATGTCAACACCAACGTCATCGAAAGCATTCTTATAGCCAGTACCAGATTCCCTCGTGAAAGCGCGTCGGATCCCCGCAAGAGTCTTACCACGCGCACGTGCGGGAACACGAGAACTCGTAGAAGGTCGGCCAACCTTCCTGCAAAGCGAGCCGACCTCGCGACCCCCCATCATAAGATCGAGATCGCCATCGTCGGAGTAAGCGTCAGAATCAACGCGATTAGAATTATCAATGTGACCTCCGAAATCCTCCATGCCGACCCCAGTTCCGCATGAACGAGACCCATCTAGCCGCTTACTTAGCTCGGCACCAACCACGGTCTCATGAACCTGCGAGCTTCGAATTCTCAGCCGAACATGCCCCATGCCGAGCTCACTACCACCTGACGAATCCGCGTTTATGCCAAGCAGCGATTTGCCACCAAACTCTTCAATGCCGAGCTCACAAGTTCGCCGAGCTCCATCGAACTCATCACAGCTGAGTTCACCATCGATCCCATGACCGCCGAGCTCTGGGCCACTGAATCCGCCTGTCCCGGAACCACCGACCTCGTTCATGCCTCCTCGCCGATCTCCCATCTCAACTGTTCCGCCCTCGAAATCAATCTTATCCTCATGATTCCTCGCGGTTGTAGTATCAAACCCACCGATAGGTCTGCCGACCTCGGGTACGCCGACCTCGGGTACGCCGACCTCGGGTACGCCGACCTCGGGCCCGCCGACCATATCGATCCCAAAAGAAGTGCCGAACGCGTTCGAATTACTCCGTAGATCTTCATTTTCGATCTCATCTCGCCGGTCCCTCCCAACCACGCGAGAACTACCTAACACCGGATCCTAGATTCCATCGTCGCCGACCTCGGCCCGCCAGCTCTCCATGTCGAGATCGACATCCCTACGCCAATCTCCAATCCTCGAGCCGACCTCACCAACGACTCGACCGCCGACCTCGGCGTCAATCTCCGAGGGACTACCTAATGCCTCACTCGCAGGAAACCTCGCAATCCGCCGAACCCTGAACTCGCCGAGCTCAGATCCGCCGAGCTCGGATCCGCCGACCTCAGATCTCTCCACTCGAATCTCCTCGCCGAGCTGGGTCTCACTCCGGCCGACCTCGAAATCTCTAAGGTCGTTAGGCGCTGATAGCTCAACTCGATGGACGACCAACGGCGGATCCGGCTGATCAACCATTGGCGACCTCGCAAGCAGGAATAATCGACGGGCGGCGGCTAGGGTTTTGGGTATGCAATCGACCAAAGAAAGAAGTAAAAGCATGAAAGTAATAAATGAGAGAGAGAAGAAATTACCTTTTATGAAGAGGAAGGAGCAAGTGAAGAAAATGGGAAGGAAGAAGGTGCATAAATAAGTAAATAAAATGGAAAAATTACTGTCAAATCCATCATCTCAATCCGCGACTCTCTTCTCTTTTTCGGGGATATCATTGAAAACCGCATTCAGAATAAAGACCAAAGGATTTTTCCCAGTGCCTCTCGAAAAATGAATCTGGAAATTCTCGAAAAATGAATCTGGAAATTACAGAAGAAATTTCAGAAGAAGTTACAAAAGAGATTGTGGAAGAATCACTGTAGCAATTTCATTTCCCAGAAGCAATCCGAGACGATCTGCGCCGAGCAGGCATATTACAAATAAATCAAGCATGCCCGCCGATCGCAGAAAAACTGACGCTCTCCGGACTAAGGGGGGGACTATTGTTGGACATGGGCTGCGCCCCAATATGCCACTCGGCCCAACAAGACGAATTCTGTGATTTCGGCCCGACCAAAATGGATGCAAGTCATTAATAATCCGTAAAGGGCAATCTCGGGAATTCACGATGGGAACCCTAGAAAACCCTCGGTCTACAGTCCACTATATAAAGAAACAGTACTCACTGGAGAAAGAGGGAGGACTCGCATACAATACCCCGAGAGCAATACTTTGCGTCTAAAGACTCTTGTTATTCTCTGTATAATTTTCTGTTAGCTTCCGAGCTCGTCGTGACTCACTCGTTAGTTCTCCTGTGAACTGACGAGCACGATCTTGACTCGTTTTAGTGACGACCTCGCATTCCTATCGTTAATAAAGAACAAACTTCACTCTTTCCTTCTAAAATCGATATTTACTTAGTGTTGTGCAATCTCCAGTACAAACAAATACTAGTATTCACTAAATTATACTGACTGTTACAATATTATTACTAATCAAAATTTATGTTAATATTGTACAAATATGGAAGTTAATAAGTTTATAATATTTATTGGGGTCAAAAATAAAATAAGCATTAGCTGGGACCCAGATGTTTCTTCCCCAACCTCCTTCCACGAGAAGCTACTATAACCCTTTCCTTCCCCAATTTTTCCCACTCTCCTCCTCTATTCTCTCAACCTCTCCTCCTCAGATTCCGTTCTATCTCCCTCCACCGCCTCAGATTCGACTCTCTCTTTCTCTGTCTTTTCTTTTTTCGATTAATTTTATTTATTACTTTCTCTCTCTTCTCGAGGAGTCTTTGATTTGACCGGAACATTGTTCCGGAACCTTACCCAAGACCTCACTCCTTAATTCTCCGGTTTTCATCTCCGTCGTTATCTCAACGCCGGCATTAAAAAATTATATTCAACAGTAGAGTGCTAGTTCGAAGTGACACCGGAATTATAATCGGTGTACCGAGAGAAGCCCTAAAAGTACCGTCCGTCGATCTCTCTGCTCTATCTTCGTCTTCTCTATTTATATCGCGCGCATTGTACAGTAGGAAGTAATTGTCGTTCTGCATGAGCCTAATTTTCAGGTATACTTCAATTCCTTCGTAGCGGAGGAGATCTTCTCTGATTTGTTATTCCCCTAATTTTTACTTTCTAGGTCGTTTTAGCTGAGTTTCCTTACTGGGATTGTTACATATTGAGAGGTTTTGGAAAATTTTCTTAGGGCACATACACACAAGAACAACGGATTCTGTAAATTATGATCTGTGTTTGTCATTATCTCTGATAATTCGTTTGTTATTTGCTTCCTTCTAGATAATCAAAGATGAGCTACAATAGAAGTATCAGCGTTTCTCATGATGATGTGGTTGTTAAACCCGAGCGCGGTAATATGCTTCAGAGCATATCACCTAGAAGCCATGGTTCCAAAGGACATCATCTACCTCAAGATTCTGAAGAAAATAGAGGATCGATCGGTCAGAGTAGCACTAGTGTGGTTGATCAGGTCCGGTCGCCAGCTGATGATGCTGGTGTCACTTCTTCATCCACCATATGTCCAGCTCCTGTTTGTAGGCAATTCTGGAAAGCTGGAAGCTATAATGATGAATTGAGTTCTAAGTCACAGCAGCCAAGTATGTATTTCTAATCATCAGCTATTTATTACTCTTTTGCTTGGATGAGTTGGTCTTTGTCTCTGGAGGTTATAATGTTTTGACGTTTGAGTGATACACGCCAGAGTACATTGTTTCCTTTGACTTGGTTCCAGGGTTTTTCTCTTTACATGTGGACGCTTTCTGCTTATAGTTCTTGACATATATTTTGCAGATGGAAAAAATTATCTTCATGTGCACCCTATGTTTCTTCACTCCAATGCTACCTCACATAAATGGGCTTTTGGTGGTATGCTTATATAATCATCATTTTCCCGTTTTTATATGTGGCTAAGTAAACCTTATTCAAGCGTTTTAACAAGACTTCTTTGGTTCTTGCAGCTGTTGCAGAACTGCTTGACAATGCTGTTGATGAGGTGCGTCCTTTCTCTTTAATCTTACTACCTGCTTCTTCTTTCCTGCAAATAATTTTCAATTATACTCTTCGCTCTTTGAACCTTGTTTCTACTTTCTACATATCTTAATGTCTCTTCTTAACCGAAAATGTTTTGAATTTTGAATCTTTAAATTCTTGAATACTTGTATAATTATATTCTTGATAGAGAACCTCTCCCTTCTGGGACCCGAGCGCTTCGCTTTCTGACACCAGTCTGTCATTTTTAAAATTAAGGTGGAAGTATGCCCTAAATAAATGTAGATAATCTCAATAGTTCTGGATGATAATTTATTAATATTGCTCTGTATCTTCATCACCCTATAGATCCAAAATGGGGCCACTTTTGTCATTGTAGATAAAACCACAAATCCAAGGGATGCTACAACAGCATTGCTAATTCAAGGTATTTGCATTGAATTTTTTGGATTAAGTTTCGTGCCAATTACTAGAGGGAATATGCAAAAGAAAGACTTTCTAATCTTCTCTCATAAAAATTTTAGATGATGGTGGTGGGATGGATCCTCAGGCAATGCGGAATTGCATGGGTTTTGGCTTCTCAGATAAAAAATCAGATTCAGCCATTGGAAGATGTATGAATCTTTCTCTTTATGCTCTTAGCAATTATATCTCTAATTGTAATTCTGCATCCCATATCTATAGTTATGATGTTGAAGCTCAGATCGTTAATGATGATTCTACATCTTTCACTTCGTTATAATTCTTTAGATGGAAATGGTTTCAAGACTAGCACAATGAGACTTGGGGCAGATGTCATTGTTTTCAGCCGCCATTCAAAGAACCAGTGAGTGGTCATTGTTGGTTATCCTATGCGCCAATGTTCTAACAGTTTTCCATCCAAACATTTGCTTTCTGAACAAGAGAATATTGGCTAATTGTTTTCTTTTCCATCTGACTAGAACATTGACACAAAGTATCGGGCTCCTTTCTTATACTTACCTGACACGTACTGGCAATGATAGAATAGTTGTTCCCATTGTGAGTCTCCCTCTTTCACACATATAAATGCACCTTGTTTTTCTATAATTTAACCGTGTTGCCTTGTTAATATTCAGTTGGATTACGAGTTTAATGCATCAGCTGGCGAGTTCAAGCCGTTGCAAGACCGAGAACATTTTATATCCAGCCTCTCCATTCTACTAGAATGGTCTCCATTTTCAACAGAGGCAGAACTTTTGCAGCAGGTAAGGCCAACTTTTTTATTTTATTTTTCTTTTTATTTTATCCATGCAACCCATGTTGTCTACAGTCTGTATATTTACTGGTTACTTGGTTTAAAGATTTTGGGGTCTTTCAATATTCCCTGTCATGGCGCACAATTGATAAAAGCTTTTGATGAGCTTTAAGTTCTGTATATAATAATTTGATCATAACCGTGAAGCCATGCACGACTGTTCTCCATTTCCATAATTCCGTATTTCTTGGATAGATATGGATGAATGAATGCTTAGATAAGACTAGAGCAGTTCAATGGAGACTTTAGTGTGCGCTTAAATTAGGCTCCTTCATGTTGGTCTATTCTCCACTTGTGTTTGCCCCATTTAATAAAGTTTTTCCTTTTATCTAATATGTTACCAAGTTCCTCTCTTCAGTGACATTTTATTTTCTTTTTTTTTGTATCAGTTTGACGACGTTGGACCACATGGGACAAAGGTTATTATCTATAACATGTGGCTTAACAGTGATGCTAAATTGGAACTAGACTTTGATTCGGTTGCAGAGGTGAATTCTTGATCTTTCCTATATCTGATCTTTTTTCGATCCCATGTATTATCATTTGATTGAGATCTTGTTTTGTTCCGTATTTTTTCTTTTGTAGGATATTTTCATTGAAGGCAGCATAAAAAAAACTGGATCTAAGATTGTGAATGATCATATTGCTAGCCGGTTTTCGTACTCTCTTCGTGTGAGCTTCTATTTCTTTTGGTCAATAATGTGTAGGGAACATTGAATCATAAATGTATGTGTGAATGTACTCATGAATAATCTTGGACAATGCATAATACACATAGACACAGATTATAAAATGCTGCAGACAACTGTATATAAAAAATACATGTGTAAACTGTGTGTATACTAAGACTAGATAGCTGGCATGCAACTGAAATTCTTCCCCCTGCTGATACCTTTGTGCAGGTTTACCTATCCATATTATACTTGCGGATTCCTGAGACGTTCAAGATCATTTTGCGTGGTAAGGTTGTCGAACATCATAATGTTGCTGACGATCTCATGCATCCGCAGTACATCTTGTATAAGCCTCAAGCTGCTGGATCTGGAGAGGTGCGTAAAATATCTGAAGGCTTTTGTTTTTCTTCTTTTAAAAACTTCTTACTCTTTTTTCATTATTATGATTTGAATCGGCGTTCAATGATCAGGCTGTAGTTGTAACGACGATTGGATTTCTGAAAGAAGCTCCCAAAGTAAATCTTCATGGGTTCTGCGTTTATCACAAAAACCGCCTTATTATGGTGAGTTTTGAAATGTTAAATATGTTAGTTCACATTCAGTAGAAAAGGATTATCATAGAGTGGGGTATAGACTGGGATTTGAATTAAATTTTTGTTGTTAGACCTCTCTACACTGATGGTGGCATGCAGATTTAAAGGTGTTTTTTTAAAAATCTTCTGAACATAGTTAAAGTTTTCTTGCACCAGTTAAAAACTCAGTATCCGTCAAGTTTCTATCACAAATTCTACACATACTCTTATGTGACACTGTGACCTTGTCTGATTGTTTTGCTATTTTCAGCCATTTTGGCAGGTCATAAATTATTCAAGCAGTCGAGGAAGAGGGGTTGTTGGTAAAAAACTGCGAAATGGATAAATCAATTAAACATTAGATTTACACTGATTGTTGTTTTTAGAACAGTTCTTTGAGGGGTGAATTTATGTTAAGTTGTATGCTGTTTGCAGGTGTTCTAGAAGCTAATTTTGTTGAGCCAACCCATAACAAGCAGGATTTCGAGAAAACTGTTCTTCTTCAGAAGCTTGAAAACCGTTTGAAGGAAATGACAGTGGAGTATTGGTAATTTCCTTAGCCTTGTCTTTTTGGTTGCTGTTGTGTTGCTACATTTATATATTCCCTCGCCAAAGTAGATAATACAGAGTTTTCCTAGTGTATGGTAGAAGACCACATAAGATATATTGGGGATTTCAGTCCTCTGATTTGTCTTTAAACGTTCCCCTATTACCTCTGGACTGGCCTTGTATCAGTTTCCAGCGTTTCTTACTATTTCAAGTGATTGAAAATCTTTAACAGGAGCTGCCATTGTGTGTTGATTGGGTATCAAGTAAATAAGAAGCCTCGTCTTCAGATACCTCAAAATGTTCAATCTGCCGGTAGACAAGCAATAAGTCCTCCCCCAGGCTTCAAAGCAGTTTTTCCTCAAGGAAATTTGGCATCACTGCCTAGAGTTTCAGCTGAGCCAGGTAAATGTTACTAAAACTTGAACCATGATGTAAGTGGGATCGTAGTTGGTCTTTGACTAGAACAAAACTTGAGTTACAATATTAGGCTACCCGGTCTGACCTGGATTGGTCAAGGATTATGCTCATTTTAAGAATCATTAATATGATAGTGCTGCGAATTCTCTATAGAGTGACTGCAACTTGCAGCTAGTTAATCTCCTTACTTAAGAATGAGAACAAAATAATCAATATCTTACTAAATAAAATAATCAAATATCTTACTGAAAAACTGACACACTTTGTCCAAACTGATTACGAGTGCGTCTGTCTATTATTGTGATGATGTGGAAGGAAGAGTTAGTTTCATACAATCATTTTGTTGGGCGTCGTTTTGTACTGTATATTCCCCTTTCCAGCATTCCCAAAGTCTCTCTGATGCTGACTTATGGTTTTATTATTATCGCAGTGCTATTGGAGAAGAGGAAAGAACATCCTAATTCTGTTGCAAGCGCAGCGTCAAAAAGAAAGGTTGGGAATGATGGCTTTACTGTCCCGGGGCAGGATCGGGTTGAACAGGTACCTCAAGTTATGTTTCTTTTCTTTCATTTCCTGCTGAACATGTTTAACCCCATGACTGTTCCCAATACCTACATGTTATATAACTATGATCTGTGAAATTGCGGACTAGATTTTCATGTGAGCACTGTTTGACATATATATGACATTTCCCTTATGTGATATCTCACGCACATGTGTCCACGTAGAAAGCATGATAGTAACTTTAGGTTGTAACTGCATCTCTACCCATTCCGTTTCTCTAACTTCATTGGCTTTTCACATGCTGTGAAGTGTATTCGTGGATCTGCAAGTCAGTCACAAGATAGTGAAACTGTCAAGTTGATGGAAAAAAACAAGAAGCTCCGAGCAAAGTAAGATAAATTATGTAATTTATATTGCCAATTTCCGCATTTGTTTGTGATTTCTGCCAGAAAATTTATTATAATTCTTATACTCAGATGTTTGGACCACAAGGTGCGAAGTCAGAACCTTGAAATCAAGGTACGTCCGTATGACATTAACAACCCTATTGTAGTACTTGTTTCTTTCATTTGCTTTGGTGGTTTTGACTCACCGTTGTTCCTGCCTAATCCCAACCTCCTCTAAAGACATAAGATATATGGAAGCTAGTTTAGTATCTCTCATGAGTCTTGTCTCCTGTGTCTTTTTAGTAAACTATCTATTTTAATTGGTTTTTAAGTTGCTTATTGCGATTGGTAATTTCCATCGATCACATCATTTGATTAGAAATACTAGATTGGCCTATGTCGTCATAAGTTCCTCCATAGACTGGTTGAATAAGATTCGACAGTGATTTTGAGTCAAATGATTGCACAAAACGACCTTCATTTTGTGGTGATACAATTGGGGTTTTTTTTTATTTGTCTGCGCAGGCCATGAATATAAGGAGTGAGATCGAGAACGCTAAAAGTGAATATGAAAGGTTAATGGGAGAGCTACAAGCTTTGGGTATGGTGAAAGGGGAGCACAGAAGAAATGTAAATGCCTAGAAATATTCTCTGCACTTAACAACACTCTTTTTGCCTTTGTCATATCCATCTTCTAGGTTTGAAAAATAGGGATCCTTATTGGTTTATCTGTCTAGTCTCTACTAATGAGTTGCCCTAGGGTAAGGCAACAAAATGTGAAGTAACAGGGTCCATGTTTATGAAATCAAAGATCCTTTTTGTCCATGAAATTCACCAAAAGTCAATGGGAAAATATTTAAATTTCTACATATTTTAGGTTGTACTTTGCGAAGGAGCCTCTTTAAACGAATGACCATGACTTGTCGTTGTGTGTCTGTGTCACCCCATCCGAGAATAATAAAAAGAGATATTTGGTATTTAATTTCCAAACGGTTACAATATGGTGACAATCATCACTGATTATTAATAATTTACTTAATTAGATTGCAAATTTGTAATCCAACCAATTGATTATTAAAAACTCCACGTTAACTATTTCTACAATTGTATAACAATCCCAGCATTTATTTAATTTATCATATACCTCCACAGACATATAATCAGATTATAAAGTCTTTGATTTGTTTTAGAACATACAACCAGAATACTAAATCAGGAAATAATACAGCCAATTAAAAAAATCAAACGAAGAGTAATCCAGCCAAAAAGCAAGTGTAAGTGATACGTCCACCGCTGATGCCAACAACCACAATACACATGAGTCATAAGTGCATGAAAAGGCCATGAGCCAACGGCTAAGTCGCGTGAGAGCGCACAAACATCCATGAGAGATTTTACCGTTGAAGGCTAGGTACGAATCAGATGCTTCAACCCACAATTCCGCGGGTCCAACACGTTCTCTTCTACCACGTGGAGAGAACTGATTCGTTCACACGGATCTCAGCAACAAAATGAGAAATGTAGCTGATTCGCGCCACTTTGTCGGTATGCTTAAGTGACTCTCAACCGTTGGATCTCGATCGCGCCAGAAAAGGAAAAAGGTCACTTTGGTCATTAACTTGAATGGATTATATAAATATAAAGTTTTTATTTAGTGACAAGAAAATAAATGCGCTGGAAAATAGTCAAAAAAGACTCTCTCTGATTTGTCTGAAGAACTAAGAAACCGAATCGCTTCATTTTGTTTTCCCGAAAAATTTTAGGAAAGAGAAGAGAATAGAGAAGGCAGAGAGAGAGAGAGAGAGAGAGACCGAGCAAAAATAAAATAAAAGAGTTTCTTCGCCGTCTGAGTGGGAAAGATGGCGGAGGATTTCGCTAGAGCGGTGGACGATGGGCTTAAACTCGCGAAACGGATTTATTTCGGGAAAGACAGGGCCGTCGCGGCTCCGAGACCACCTGCGCCGATGGAGAGATCGGCTACGACGCAGCCTTACCTTCCTACGGCTCCCATGGTTTACGCCGTTATACCCGACCCGGGAATTGTGGATAACCCGGATTTACCTAGCTATCAGCCTCACGTGCACGGCAGGTGCGACCCACCTGCTTTGATTCCTTTGCAGATGAATTCGATTGAGCTCGATGTTGATTGTTACCTCGATACCGCTATCGTCACCGTCACCGGATCGTGGCGGGTTCACTGCGTTATGGGAAGCAAGAGATGTGATTGCCGAATCGCGATTCCCATGGGGGAACAGGTCTGTGTCTTTTTTTTGTTTTTTTGCGGGAAAATTTGAGATTGTTCTTTTGTAATTTATTAGATTAGTGTCACTATTAGCCCTATTAGGGTTACGTCTCTCAATTTGATGAAGGGGTTTGGTGATATCTCTTTCTTCAATGTTGATTGATGCCCTTTTGTTTTCACTTTAAAGTTTTGGTTCTCTTACTAATAGAGTGTATGGCTAACAGGGTTCAATTCTAGGTGTTGAGGTTGAGATTCCTAGAAAATCTTACACAACTCAGTTGATAACAGCCGACGATGAAAATGAATTTGAGAAAACGGCACATCCTGAAACTGGAGGCTTCTTGAAACCAAACATATTCACTCTTACAATACCACAGGTGATGTGCAATTTTCTTATGGTGTTTGTGTGTGTGTATTTTTGGCCTCTTTTCTGATTATTATATCTGCCATCTATTTTCAGGTTGATGGAGGTACCAACCTCTCTATCAAGATGTCTTGGTCTCAGAAGTTGACGTATAATGAAGGGCAGTTTTTTCTTGATATTCCTTTCAGCTTTCCTGAGTATGTGACTCCTGCGGTTAAGAAAATCTCCAAGAGGGAAAAGATTTATTTGAGTGTTAATGCTGGTACTGGAACTGAAGTTCTCTGCAAAGGATGCAGTCATCAACTTAAGGTCTGCTTTTATATACTTTTTCTGAACACGCCCCATCATCTTTCAGGTTTTTTTTTTTCTTTTGGTTTCTATTCTGTAGCTCTTATTCCTTTCATCTATTACAGGAAAAATTGCGGAGTGCAGGGAAGTTGAGGTTTGCATATGAAGCTGATGTTTTAAAGTGGTCCAACACAGACTTTAGCTTTTCTTATACGGTATGAGTTCTCTCACTAGTGCTTTTAAATCTCTGTTGCTGCTTCGACGTCTCGTAGGCCCTAGACAACTGGGCTTGCATTGAATGTTGTGAAGAGTGCTTATGCTTCTTTTTTTTCTTTTGACCAATCGTAGGCCTCTTCAAGTAGTATAGTTGGTGGACTATTCCTTCAATCTGCTCCTGCTCACGATGTTGATCAGAGAGACATATGTTCTTTCTATCTTTTTCCAGGAAAGCAACAAAAAACAAAGGTTTGATTTTGAACTCTTTTTTTATTTTCTGTGCAGTAAATGCCAACTGCATTATAATCGTAAGTTTCTTTCTGTCAACTTCAGGCATTCAAGCGGGAGGTAGTATTTGTTGTTGACATAAGTAAAAGCATGACTGGAAAACCTCTCGAGGATGTAAACAATGCGATATCCACAGCTCTATCAAAGCTTAATCCTGAAGATTCCTTCAATATTATCACTTTCAGCGATGATACTTCTCTGTTTTCGACTTCGATGGAGTTGGTCACTCCTGATGCTGTTGAAAGAGGCATTGAGTGGATTAACAAGAACTTTGTCATCGCAGATGGTACAAACATGCTCCCTCCCCTAGAGAAGGTATTTCCACAACTCCCTTGTACCTTAACACTTTGGTGATTATACCCCTTCAAATTGAGTCCTGACATTAATTTGGCCAACTTCGTTCAATACTTCCAGGCTGTTGAAATGCTTTCGAATACTCGTGGCTCTATTCCTATGATCGTTTTCGTAACAGATGGGTCTGTTGAAGATGAGAGACACATTTGTGATGTAATGAAGAAACATCTTGCTAGTGCTGGATCAGTGTGTCCACGAATACACACTTTTGGATTAGGTAAACTTGTCTACATGTAAAATAACCGGGATTATCTTTTGATTTACCTTTTCATATGTGGATTCTTTGAATTATTTTCAGGTGTGTTCTGTAACCACTACTTCCTGCAAATGCTTGCAAATCTATCCAGGGGCCAGCACGAATCAGTTTATAATACAGGTGAAACTTTGACTGCGTTTGGTGAATTTAAGGATAAAAGTTGTTATAATCTGTACTATAGTTTTCTAAACAATATTTTCCTTTGTACAGATCACATTGAGGAACGACTGGACAAACTGTTTACAAAGGCTTTATCCACAGCTCTTGTTAATATAACAATTGAGCCTCTGCAGAGTCTAGATGAAGTTGAGGTGTGCCTCTGTGCTAAGATTGCTTGCTTGACTTTGTTGGAATTTTTGTTTTGTTTCCTCGGATTCTATGAAGTTGATATCTGTAATACTGAAATTGTTTACTTGTGGCTACAATAATAGGTATACCCCTCAAATATTCCGGATCTGACGTCTGCAAATCCATTGATGATATATGGAAGATACCGAGGAAAGTTCCCTGAGAATGTGATAGCAAAAGGTCTGCTAGGAGATTTGAGCAGCTTTTCTGTAAACTTGACTGTACAAAGTGCAAAAGACATGCCTCTTGATAAAGTAAGATCACCTTCCTTTCATAATCATTCCCAAAGGGGTTTTCTTTGAGAAAGATATCCAGGTTTACATTAAGTGTCAATCCCTAAATATTTTCAGGTATTTGCAAAGAATGTGATCGACTTGCTTACTGCTGAGGCATGGTTCTCTGAAGACAAACAGCTAAAAGAGAAGGTTTGTCTACATTTCACACATATTCAATTGTCCTTTTCAGGATTTGCTTCTTCAATTTGCTTTATCTTTTTCTTCTCAGATTGCTAAACTAAGCATCCAAACCAGCGTACCATCCGAGTATACTATAATGATCCAATTAGAGCACACAGAAGAATTGAAACCCAGCGACACTGCCGGAAAGAAAAAGGTATTGTATTGATGCATATCTAGAGGTTATGAACTAAAACTGCCACATTGAACGTAATACTGTTCTGAGGACCAGATAAGATTCATATTGACTCATATATATATATATATATATATATATATATATATAAACAGACATCAAACAATGGCGAGAAACAGAAGATGATATCAAGAACGATCCCGCTACAAAGCCTTGGGATAGGATTTGGTGATAAAACAGCCACCAGAGAGAATGTTCCACCAGGATTTGGTGAACAGAAAGCACCTGATGCTGCTGAGAAGTTTGTCAAGGCTGCTTCGAGCTGTTGTGTGTCATTGTGCAACAAATGTTGCTGCATGTGTTGTGTCCAATGCTGCACTAAGCTCAATGATCAATGTGTCATTGTCTTTACGCAGCTCTTCACTGCGATTGCTTGCCTTGCCTGCTTTGAATGTTGCTCAGCTATTTGCTGCTCTGGAGACGACGGGTAGTTATAATGTTAAAAAAGAAAACCGGTTTTGAATTCAAGTGTAAAGCTTTTTAAGTTTCAAAGTAAGTTTGTACATTTACATACACATTGCATGTACGGCCTCATCAAATATAAAAGCTGTGTTTTTTTTTCTTTTTTTTTGTAAAGTTGCTTCAGGGGAGTAAAGTGTAAAAAGAATGAGACAAATCCACGTGTTTCTTTCACAATTTACTCGAGTTCGTTCTCTTAAACCGATCCATATATTGTAATATTCAACAAAGTCCACAAAGATGGGATCAAGTGGTAGAAAAATGGTGACTTGAAGTCATAAGAAACTGATATCGAGGGGGTTTATAGGAACTTGAACCCCAATTTTTGAATCGCTGGCTTTTTGCTGGCTTCAGGGATTTGTGTTTACTGTGTCTTTAAAAACATGGGACCACTATGATCATCTTTTATCTTCTAAAGCTATTCAAGGAGATAAAAAGATCATTGACAAAAAGAGAAAATTTCTTGGAGAAACACACATACATGTGTTCGCTCCTATATATGTCTCTGAAATATGAAGGTTTGTTTTCATATTCTGTTTATTTTGACTAGATTTTGTGCAGTGTTTGATCCTTCTTTGATCGTGTAAACATCTCTTGATCTTGTTGTTCTACACAGATTTTTAGTTGGGTTCAAAGAAAGCTTAGCGGAAAGAAACAGGATTCTACTTCAGATTCTTGTAAGTAAAGTATTCGTAGACTACTTGAACAATATTTGCATTAGATTATTGAGCTATATATTCATATTTGTTTGATGCATATACATAGCTCAAGAATCATTAGGACCTCCTTTGAGTAAAGAAGTGCAAGGTTGGCCTCAATACGAAGAAACCTTCTTAGCCATTGGAACACTTGGAAACAATATCTGCCCCAGGGAAGAAGAAGAAGTTACAGAATCTAGCAAAGATCTAACTGCGGTTAATACAGATGTTACTATTGGGAAGAAGAAATCGCTTTCTTTTCTTCTCAAGAAGATGTTTGTTTGCACAAGTGGCTTCAAAACTCCACCTCATCTTCTTGATTTGTCTAGAGGAGATACTATGCCCAATACTCGAATGGAAAAGGTACTTTATCTACCTAGATATATGTGACCAAATTATCCGATTAAGAGCAATGATGAAATCTATATATTGTTTGCTTGTGTGCAGATGCTTAGGACAATACTCAACAAGAAGATACATCCACAACGTTCAAATTCCATTGCAAAAAAGTACTTGGAGAATAATCATAAGATTATAGATGAAGCTCGTTCAAGTGTTGAGGCCAACAAATGGGTCAAGACTGACTCTGAATGTGAGATTTTCTAAATACATAACTTTGGTTATTCAGGTCACA
>NC_025687.1:8680754-8694271 GCF_000633955.1 Camelina sativa
GAGCAATGATGAAATCTATATATTGTTTGCTTGTGTGCAGATGCTTAGGACAATACTCAACAAGAAGATACATCCACAACGTTCAAATTCCATTGCAAAAAAGTACTTGGAGAATAATCATAAGATTATAGATGAAGCTCGTTCAAGTGTTGAGGCCAACAAATGGGTCAAGACTGACTCTGAATGTGAGATTTTCTAAATACATAACTTTGGTTATTCAGGTCAAAAAAAAAAAAAAAAATTCATCATAATAACATGTGATGTAATTAACCAAGTGTATATATAATGGCTGACTTTATTGCAGTATTTACTTAGGCCAAAAGCATATAATAAACATCAGAAGGACAGATTAGAGTGTAAGAATTTAAAAAATAGATGAATAAATTATTAGAAAGATGTAAAATAAGAATCATGAGATAGGGAAGCTTAATTCAATTTCTTTGATGATTACAGATATTGTCTTGGAGATGTAGATATCAACCAATAAGCTAAATGGACCTGATTGATAGTCATGGTAATAATTAATAGAATGTAATTATATAGAACCAGTTTTTGTTTTTTTTTCTTACTAACAGTTGAATTGTCTTCACTAAAATATAAATATAAAAAAGTAATTTACTGATTTAAGACACTTAATAATCAAAATCTCGTATGTTGCAGGTATCAGATGAGTAATGGTGGTGTGTATGTTCAAAGTGTTCAAGAATATGATGAAGAATAACATGGAGATGGGTCATGAAAATATCTCTCTGATAATCATCGTTTACAGTTGTATATTTTACTTGTCAAATTCCAATTTTACCTTCTTCTTTTTTTTTTTGTTACTCATTTCATTATATGGATTTGTTTTTTTTCTTTTCTTTTTTCAGATTTTTATGTTGTGAAGAAATCTGTTTGCTCATATGTACTGCTGTAACTATAAATATATTCATCTTATCAAACAAAAAAAAATCAGTTTTACTTGTATTCATATTTCATACTATCTACTAATAAGTGAATTTTGATGACTGTGATTTGGAGTCCATTAAAATGATGTAAAGGAACTCAAATGTAAAATAAAATAAAACGGGGTTGATGTTGTAATATTTACAAAGTTTGAGGGGTTTAAAGTAGTTTTTTTTTTCGGGTCGGATCTCGTCTGAGCAAACTTGACAGAAACAGAGGAGTCGTCAAACATAACGAAAACGATCCGATAGATCTCAAAGTCTCTCTCTTTCTCAGTGCAAATTAGGGTTCTTTAGATTCTCCTCCGTTCGCACGGTCAATTTCATCGAGGAGAAGAAAAAGGGGGAGAGTTGGGAAATTGGGAAACTGAGAGAAGTCAAAAAGGCAAATGCGAGTTGTAGAGTTGTAGAGTTCCAATGTCTTGGGCTGCTCCTGATGATATCTTCTTCTCCACTTCTCTTGCTGCTTACTTAGATAGTAATCTCTCTTTCTCTCTCCTCTCTCTCTCTCTATCAAATCTGTAGAAAAAAGGATAAACCTTTACCAAATGAAATGGTTGATAAAGATGTTAGCTTTGTCTTCTACTGATTCAACAGTCTCTTTTATGTCTTTGCAGAGAAGCTTCTTGTGTTGCTTCGTGATGGTAGGAAACTGATGGGTCTACTTCGGTCCTTTGATCAATTTGGTACCTTTCTTTCTCTCTTTTGCAAATGAAAGTCCAAAATCTCTGAAGCGATTTGATCTCTCGAAGTGTTTTTGTTTTCATTTTGATTGAAGCAAATGCTGTGTTAGAAGAAGCTTATGAAAGAGTCATCGTGGGTAATCTCTACTGTGATATTCCCTTGGGTCTTTACATTATCCGTGGAGAAAATGTCGTCTTGATTGGTGAACTGGTAATAGCTTTTTACCATATACAAACCAATTCCTTTTTTGCATTCTGAAATGAAAGAAAGATTTTGACAATGGAATCGGGTCTTTTTTGTGATCTTAGGACGTTGAAAAAGAAGAGCTTCCTGCTCAAATGGTTCAGGTTTCAGAAGCAGAAATCAAAAGGGTTAGTAGTGCAATAGCTCTTTACTTCTCTGATTCCCTTGTTGATTGCTTTAGCTTTTGAAGTTTGTTTGATTTGGGAAGCTTCTTGCAAGAATGAATCCTCAGCTGTGTTGCTTGTGTTTGTTGTTTTTGGATTCACTGACCCCTCCTCGATTACACTCTTCTTCTGTATAATCAGGCTCAGAAAGCAGAGAAGGAAGAAATGCTTCTAAAGGGCACGATGCGGAAAAGAATGGAGTTTCTTGATCTCGATTAGGGCATTTTACATGTGTTGCAGCATTGTAGAAACTAGAAAAACTGAAGATGGGGAATACAGAAGATCCTTAAATTATATAAGTCAAATGTTAGTTGCTATGTGTGTGTGGATGACATTTGGTTGAATCCTCAGAACATAGTCTCCACAGATAATGTGTATGGAATGAAATTGTTGCAGAAATTGATCTTGTTCTTTTTACTGACCATTATTTGATCATATCACAGTTCAGAAAAACCAAAGGTACAGAGATCAAAAGTGAACTCAAAGTACAACTTCAACCTTTGTATGGTTCTTAAATATGAAAGGAATTGAAAGTAACAAAACAACATAGTAAAACAAACCACTGAGCCATTAAAAGGCATCTCTCTAAGACCTCTCACTCTGGGTAAGATAGCATTGTGATAAGTGACTCGTGTTGAGGAAACTGCGACACGAGGTCAGACCGTTTCGCGAGCTCAAAGTCTTCGAACTGGAAACCCGGAGCGCATGTGCAGCCAACAAGAGAGAAATGGTTCTCAGAGTCTCTAGGCTCGGCCTTAACCAGAGTCCCATCATGAGAAAAACGAACATCCTTTGTAGGAAACGAACCAAACCAGACATTTGGAGGGACCGTGTACTGAGGCTTCTGATCACCTTCTATCAAGTCAGGGCCAAGACATGTGAATTTCAACTTCCCATCATCGTGGAGTTCCACCACCTGATCAAGACATGAAGAAGAAGCCATATTGAAAGAACATAAATTATATTCGTCTTCACATTCTATGGTTTTGTTCATTGCTAATGGCAAGAGATTCAACTTACAGTAAGGGGTTCACCCAAATAGAAGTGCCAGGTTTCAGCCATTGGTATGCGATGAAGATGAGATACGCTCCCAGATGGAAGCATGAAGTAGATACATGTGCTCACAGCTCTGTCAACCTTAACTGCAGAGATTCATAAAAGACAAAAAAAAAAGGATCAAACTTGTGAGACGATCTGCAGACAAAGAATTAAGCATGGTTGAATATAGAATCCAAGCAAATTCACAAACCAAACATACTATCATCTATCAGAATAAGAGGAACAGTAAGAATTTTATGGGAGCCATGAGTAATGGATTGAAGCCGCTAAAATTGATCATCTTCAACAAATCCAATAATAGTGAGATAACACAACAAATTCTATGTCAGATGAGATTTCGGAGGATCTTACCGCTGAAATCTCAAAAATGCAAAATCGGAAACTAATGACTACATACTATATCAATAAGATCCCAAATCAATGGAAGCGATTGATGCAAATAAACGAGAAAGAGAGAGAGAGTTACAGGTTGGAGGGAGCTGAGAGGTGGAGAGGAGAATAGAAGTATCTCTTAAAGTTTCAGAGAAAAAGCCTCCTTCTGGGTGAGACAAGAGGTTGAGCTTTCCGACGATTTCTGAAGACTTCACCATCTCTGAGGATACCCACTCACTCACTAACCGATCTCTCTCAAAGTCTCAAGCTTTGTCCACCAAACTCCAAATCAGTTCTAACTTGGTTTGGGCTGCGGTATGTTAATTTCTCATTTTTGTTATATATATAACTGCCATCCAAAATTGACTTTTCTCTACTAACAGGACCACAGCTTTCATTTATCTCTACAATATAAACACCCTACCAAATTGATAACTTCGTTAACAACTTACTTTTCTGTTCACTTACACAACAACCATACACAGCACACGTTTCATCCGCAATTACAAAATCAAGATTCCAAACTCAATGGTTTATTCAAACGTAGAAGATAATATCTATAGTTCATATCCCTTTTACTTCAAGTCATACATGTTCATATCATTATTATAGCATATCCCAACTTAAAATATTGGAGAGTTCTAAACAAAATGAAGCTGAATCATGTCTAAACGTGTGATCTTTCAAAACGTCGAGCCACCACTTCTTCTGGACATCGTCTGCATAACTCCATTCATTAGTCCTTGAACTGATTTCCCAACTCCAGCTCCTATGTCTTGTGCAAAATACTTGGCCTGCCACAAAATGTGATATTGAGCATGAGAAGTTTTCATTTCAATTCCAATGTTGTAGGTTAGTAGCAACAAGTATGAAGCATATTGAAAATGGTTTTACTTTACCTCTTGTATGCTCTTCTTCAGATCAAAAGCATCTTTGACTCTGTCATCCAAGAATGCCCATGTATCGCGATGTTCTGCTCAAAACAAAACGATATCAAACTTTGAATAATTTCCTTTGATGGCGTAGTAGCAATGCATCCAAGGGAGGAGGACTAAAACCAACCTAAAGAGTCATCCGTGAGCATGTAAATCTCAGTGGTTGAGTAAACACCTCCAAGAATAGTGCGCTTGACATACCAATCTAAATCTGAGGCTCCATCCCCAACAGCATGCCATACCTCATCAACTAACATTGCCCGTTGCTTAAAACTCGTTGCAACATTCAGAGGATGCGCCTATTTCACCAAAAGGATAGATATCAGGAGGAGCTTGTGTTTATCATGAAACAGAGAGAATTCGAAAAAGAAACTTACTTGGATGCTTAGAGCTTGGGGCCATTTCGACATGTAAGGGAGTTGCATTTCTAGGCGAATTCTAATGAGCTTGGCAATGCGTGCACTTGGAATCAGGTTTTGCAAATCCAATCCAGAATCTATTTTATCCATAAGCAGCTGAAGGCATTCATCCATGAAGAACTGAAACACAAACATGAAACTCAACAATACAACCACCAAAACCCAATCTTTTAAGCTCAAAAATCTACAAAAGTTTTAGTAATTCAAAAGACCGCATTACCTCAACAAGTGCAGCTTCTTTCCTGGAGAAAGAGCCAACAATGGAAGGAGACACACCAACATCCCTTGAACCAGCCATCATCGCTTCCTCAGTCCAACCTAATCTCGGCTACACAAAACTCCCAAAAAATACGGAAACTTATTAATCTCCCCAAAAAAATTGAAACTTTTTGAGGCAAATCTATGAAAATTTATACCCACCACATGACGGAGAGACGCAGAGAGAACACGAGCCTGCTCTTCCTGAAACTCAGCTCTCGGCTTCCTGCTCTCATCTCGACGTGGTCCTTCCCCTGTACTCGTTGAAGAAGAAGACGCCGTGTGACCCGATTGATTAGGGTTAACAGACTGATTACCACCCATCGGCGATTCAGCATTACCACCCACCGACGAAGTGCAGAGACCGGAAGTGTAATAGGAAGGGATGATCGTGGACCTGAGCTTGGGAAATCGGAGGAGGCGGGTGGCTGTAAAAGCACCACCACCGCCGAGAAGACGCTTCGCCGCCGTACGGTACATCGTTCGCCGGAGTTTGAGGGATTTTGAGTATTGTGTGACACGTAGATGAGATCGTTGCCACGAGAAAATTAAAAAGGCCCTTCCTTTGATGATTGCTCCTTAACCGACCCCTGCTTTGCCCAAGTGAACTGATTTGATGAACAAATCAATTTGGGCGTTTTCTTAATTTGTAATTTATTTATTTTGCCTCCTATTTATGATTATTTGCTTATATGATAACAAACTTATTAATTTGTCTAAAACATACATAATTTATAACGTTGTTCATGAACCACATCGAACCGTACACGTGTCGCGTAACACTGGCTTCACAAAATTCTTCTGGATAACAAAGCCCCATAACATACGAAGTTCATATACAATCACATAAACACAAGAAAAAAAAAAATGTTTATTATCATCTCCGCACGAATCAAATATGGCTCTTGCCATTGCTTCTGCTCTCACTTCCACTCTGACATTATCCACGACGAGCAGAGTCGAGATCCCGACCGAGAGAAGACGGCAAGTACCGTGGTGTGCAACACTGGCCAGTGGAAGAATAAATAGCGACCGTGTGGTGGTGGTTCGTGCTGGCAAAGAAGTTTCTAGTGTCTGTGAACCACTTCCTCCAGACCGTCCTTTGTGGTTCCCTGGTAGCTCTCCACCTGAATGGCTCGATGGCAGGTTCGTTACATAACCACTCATTCTTTTTTTTTTTTTTTGATAAGAACATAACCACTCATTCTTTATAATTGATATTATTTTTTTTGTCCATTAAACTTTCGTTACATTATCACTCATTCTTTATTGATACTATTTTTGTTTATTGAACTTTCAAGACTGACTTTAAAAAAAAAAACCTCGTTCTTGCAGCCTACCTGGTGATTTCGGTTTCGATCCTCTCGGTTTAGGTACGGAAATTAAAAAAGAAAAGCCGGTATAAACCGAGTTTTAGACTAACTAGTGTTTGTTTTTCATAGGGTCTGACCCGGACACCCTCAAATGGTTTGCACAAGCTGAGCTCATTCATAGCCGGTGGGCAATGCTGGCAGTGACCGGTATCCTAATACCGGAATGTCTCGAGCGGTTAGGTTTCATCGAGAATTTCTCATGGTACGACGCAGGGTCACGTGAGTACTTTGCGGATTCCACTACGTTGTTCGTGGCTCAATTGGTATTAATGGGATGGGCAGAAGGTAGAAGATGGGCCGATTTGATTAAACCGGGGTCCGTCGACATAGAACCTAAGTACCCACACAAAGTGAATCCTAAACCGGATATTGGTTACCCGGGAGGTTTATGGTTCGATTTTATGATGTGGGGGAGAGGTTCTCCTGAACCGATTATGGTTTTAAGGACTAAAGAGATTAAAAACGGACGGCTGGCTATGCTTGCTTTCGTTGGATTCTGTTTCCAAGCTACCTACACTACTAGTCAAGATCCAATTGAGAATCTCATGGCTCATCTTGCTGATCCTGGTCACTGCAACGTCTTCTCGGTAAGCTGTAACATATCATGATGATCATTATCAACTTATCATGATGATAATAATGTGTGTATTGATGAGCCTTCATGGGTACGTACTACTTATTTTGCAGGCATTTACATCACATTGATCAGGATTAGCTCTTCCCATAAATATATATATTTTATTCTTATATATAAATATCAGCAATTATGGTTTATGGATATCGTTGTGTCGAACTTTTGTATATAGTTTCACTCGCCATTTGTTACAACTTCTGCTTAATTAATTAAGTTGTAAAATGTAGAAGAAACAAGACAAAAAAAAGATGAGCTTTATTACTTAAAAATCCTTAATTACAGAAGACCCACTTGGATGAGATTTCTTACATAAACTTGAAAAAATAAATCCAAAAACATAAATAGATGAGAGAAAGTTATGGAATATGCATGCATGTGATTCCAAGGATTCATGAATTATATATACGCATATCAGCAGCATATTTGTAAATGAAGTTTAATTATTCTAAAATACAAAAAAAAAAACTATACCTTGAGAGAGTTTGTTTATGTGATATTTATATTTATTTGTAACATGAGACATATATAAAAAAAATATTTCAATTGTGCTAAATAGTGTTATTTTTTTGAAAATTTGTGAAATGAGTACTATTTTTGTCTATGATTTAGTGCTAGTTTAGAATATTTTCTATTAATTATTAGTTTAATCAGTAGAATTGGCCGTGCCACACGCGTACACACACATAAAGTCCCCGCGGCACAGATAAAAAGGATCTTGAAGCTGTTAAAATTGAGGCGAAGGTTCTGGTGTGTGGCCGTGTTGGGGTGGGGGTGCACGGAAAGAATCAAAACATACCAGACTAAACCGGAACGCTAGATATACCGGTTTGGTTCAATATAGTTTCGCCGATTTCTCTCGCACACCAAACTCCTTGTGTCTCTCACCAGCTTCTGACACAGACTTGGCACCTCTCAGTGACGGATCTTTGCGTCTAATTCACTATTTCTCGCGGCTAGATCTGAGGAAACCCAACAACAAGAACCAGAACCCCCTCCTCATGTTTCTAATTCCCAGTAAATCGAATCATGGTAGAGAGTTTGCTTCCGACTCGGTTCCAATTCCATCTCCAGAGACTTGAACCGAAGCGTCGTCTTACTTCTTTACTTGCTTCTCACAAAACGACACTCTTCACATTTCTCTGGATCGCCGCCTTTGGTTCCGTCTTCCTATGGCAACGAACGTCTTACGTCGCCGGCTCTGGAGCTGGTCCCGTCGGAGGAAAGTTAACCATTTTCGGTAAGATCAAACCGGTTCGGCCGCTGCCTCGACTGAGACCTGTGGTGTTCGATTTGAAAGATTTCGGAGGTGTTGGAGATGGGTTTACTCTTAACACTGAGGCGTTTGAGAGAGCGGTGGTTTCAATCTCGAAGCTTGGGAGAAATAGCGGTGGTGGTCAGCTGAATGTGCCTCCTGGACGGTGGCTCACGGCTCCGTTTAATCTCACTAGCCATATGACTCTTTTTCTTGCTGAGGATTCCGAGATTCTTGGTGTTGAGGTTAGTGGAATGATTTGATTCCTCTATGTCTCGATACAGCGGCATAAACACAAAAGGTTTATCCTTTTGGTCCATTGATTTTGATGATTGAGATGCTTTAAGCCCTGTTTAGCTCAAAATTGTAGAACTTTTAGCCACCACTAAGCTTAGAACTTGAGATTTCTAGGTTACATGTAACTTTACTTTAGCTAAGTTACAGTAGATTGACTGTGTTTGCTTGGTTCTGTTGATTAGAGGTACATAACTTAAGAGATCTTATGTGTTTGAGGATAACAAATGCTAGATTTGGTATGCAAATGAGAGTATAGGTTTACAAAGCAGAGGTTTCTTTCTCAATGAGAATATGAGACTTTACGTGATTGCTGTGTGAATCTTATTTACCAAGTTGTGTCACGTTAAATTATCAGGATGAGAAGTATTGGCCTTTAATGCCACCATTGCCTTCCTATGGTTATGGTAGAGAGCGTCCGGGACCTCGTTATGGGAGCTTAATCCATGGTCAAAACCTCAAAGACATTGTGATAACCGGTTTGTGATTTCCTCCTTCGAGTTCATGTTGGTGAAATTATCAGAAATGAGTTAGTGATTAATGGATATAACAAACAGGTCACAACGGAACAATAAATGGACAAGGACAGTCGTGGTGGAAGAAGCATCAGAGAAGACTTCTCAACAATACGAGGGGACCTTTAGTTCAAATCATGTGGTCCAGTGACATTGTTATCACCGACATAACAATGCGTGACTCACCCTTCTGGACTCTTCATCCATATGACTGCAAAAACGTTACAATAAGGAATGTCACCATCTTAGCTCCTGTAACCGGAGCACCAAATACTGATGGAATTGATCCGGGTATTGTTCTCTTACCGCCTACTATCTTTCTCCGGTTATCCTGCGTTTGATAGATTTGTAACTTCTTTTGCACCGTGTATCTTTCTGTAAACAGATTCGTGTGAGGATATGGTAATTGAGGACTGCTACATTAGCACCGGGGATGATGCCATCGCGATAAAGAGTGGATGGGATCAGTTTGGCATTGCATATGGACGACCTTCAACAAATATTCTTATCCGTAATCTCATTGTTCGCTCTGTTATAAGGTAAAGAGTTTTCTCATTTTTCATGTTACACTGCAGAAGTTCAATCTCGTAAAACAAAATAAGCAAAAAGGTTTCTATATATTTTGACAGTGCTGGTGTATCAATCGGAAGCGAAATGTCCGGTGGAATATCTAACGTGACGATCGAGAATCTTCTGATCTGGAACTCGAGACGCGGAATCAGAATCAAAACGGCTCCAGGACGAGGCGGTTACATCAAGAACATAACCTACAAAAACCTAACACTAGATAACGTTCGGGTTGGTATCGTGATCAAAACGGATTACAACGAACATGCAGATGATAATTACAATCGGGAAGCGTATCCGACGCTTTCAGGATTCAGTTTCACGGGAATACACGGACAAGGAGTGCGAGTGCCGGTCCGGATTCATGGGAGCGAGCAGATTCCGGTAAGGAATGTGACGTTTCGGGATATGTCCGTTGGGTTAACGTACAAGAAGAAGCATATATTTCAATGTTCGTTCGTGAAAGGACGAGTCTATGGTTCTATATCCCCACGACCTTGCGAGAATTTTGATTTGTACGACGAGGAAGGTCGTCTTGTTAAGCCTGCTGCTGAGTCTAATGTGACGGACATTGACTACGACATTTGAATGTTTTTTTCAATTCACTGTCATCTGAGGATCATTTGTGTGTACATAAACGTAAATTTTGGGACACAAAATGAATGTTTTTTTTTTTTTTTGACAGTTTCTCATTCTGATTAATAATTTGTAGTTTTAGTTAAAAATCATATAGAAATATCTAAACTGAAGGAGTAATCTAATAAAAGAATACGAAATTGTAATGAATGGATGAATATAAGACTCAAAACTCATAAATGTTGAGGCTTACAGTTGCGCGGTAGAATGCTTAGAAAAATCAGAATGTCCATGTTGATGTTTATATATGCGATTACCGGAAGCACATGTTGCCGTTTTCGACTCCATGACTATGCTCGCATATCTACGCACGAGTCCATGACACAGGCATGGTATCAGCATATTCGATGAAACGGGCTCATGATCCTCCCTTACAAGAGCGGACTCATCACACCTTAGACTCGGAGACTAGTCCATACCGCTCTTAACTAGGTTTTGATCGCCAAACTCGGACCCAAAACCAATAGCGCGAATTGTGTTTTAGTAGACCGAACCGAACTCAAACTTTGACCCAGCCAACAAATAATATAAATTTCCTGAAATATCTAATATATTTACTATAAAATATAAATTTAATGTCACGAGAAGCATGTTCCACTAATAAAGTGAATTAACACAGTTTCAAACATTTATTTGTAAATTATGCAGAACACCGACGACTCCAATAATGGTCGCGACCCATGTGGCGCTTCATCAACTGTATTCTTTCTGACTCTATTATAAAATATCATGATATTTATAGTACTTTTTCCGTTTCAAAATATAAGATGTTTTAGAGTAGTTTTTTGTTTCATAATATAGAGTGTTTTCAAGTTTCTATGCAACTTTTAGATTAGTTTAGTATTTTATATTATGCAGTATTGTTTCTGATTGGTTGAATTTATTAAAAGTAAAAGCTTCTTAATATGCGTGCTTTAGTTAAAACATCTTATATTTTGAAACTGAAGGAGTATTTGATAAGTCTAACAAACGCATGCGTAACCTTTTTACAAGTAAAATATAAAGAAATGCAGAACAATTGTTTGATCATTTCTAGAAATTTCATGTGCATATTATAATTTTTCAAAACTTGTATTTGTATCATTGCTAGTTACACAAACACAAGTATTTGGTAAAGAAATTAAAACTATACGACGTGGCTACTTATGAATCTATACTTTGCAAATTCAACCACGTAAGTTTCGAAAGCATTACCTACTCTATAAAAAAATAAAACGCTAAACGAAAAGATAGGCAAGCACTTGTACAAAAAAGTATATTAGATGTTACATTTTTATAATTCTGGTTTATCGTTTAACAAGAATAGAAAATAAATTAAGAGCCGTAAAAATAAAGGCAAACTCAAATTGTGCATGAATAGCTAGAGAATACAAATACAAATATATATATTTGGACACGTTACTCAACTTGCATCGCGGATCTGTATTCCTTCCCCCAACCACAACCACTACACGCATTTCCCACGAGTTTAACGATCTTTTCCGTTTAATCTAATCCTATCTACTTGCGCAGGTTCCATAAGCCCACACATTTCATATCTTATACTAGTATGTTCTAACTTCTACCTAAGTCCTAAACAATAATAAACTCAAACCTAGTTGAGTTTTTTTTAATTATTAGTGAAGAAATATATTGAATATTAATTAATATCTAATCTTCTTCTAATTAATAAAGTTTGTATCGATTATGTAAAAGAAAGACTCGTTGTTGTATTGGACGACTTTTTCTTACTCTTAATATATAGACATTATAATTATACCATATTCTATGCAATAGTCTGTGGCGTAGTCTGCAAACTTCATCCAATGGTCCGAATTGTGTCGAGTTCATATTACATTATAATATTTTGGACGTAATTTGTTTACTGATTAATGTAGTACGAAGGAAATTGTGTTGAACAATCCAAGTTTAAATATTATAACTGTGTTAAGACCTTCTCAGCTAACTTTGGTAGTATGATGAGAAGATGATCAATAATTAGAGAGACACACAATATCAATAAACATACAATTATATATCAATGAAGGAAGGGGCAGCACACACCAATGATGATATCTCAATAAAAAAAAAAAATTTGTTCTATACAAAGAGATAGGAGCTCTCTAGAGCACCATTTTAGCCAATTTATGTGAAAGAAATGACATGGTAGTGGTACTAATTCCCAACAGAACCTGAAGGATTTGTATTTGTAGTTTTAGTATAGAGAATCTTCACGCGTAGAAAACCGAACCAACCATAGTTGGACACGTGCTGTACAAAATAGATGCAGACAACGTGCACTTGCCTTCTTGTAGTTTCCTCCTTTTTTTTTTTTTGGTAAAACAGAAGGAGAAGGTGTTAGACTCCTAATTTTATTAATGAATCAAAACTTAAATATAAACATGTCTCGAAATTGCATGTCTAACAGAATCCTGCAACACAATTGCCGCAACACTCGAAGGACTAGAATCAAACAAATGCAAACCAAGCTATAAAAAGAATGTAGAGTTCGCTAATCCGTCAGCAAGATACGGACCACCCAGTCCCTAGAAATAAAGTCATGGCACAAGCGTACCAGAAACGACAGCGGATGAGCCTCGCTAATCCTTGTCCGGAGAAAGCCCACCACAATCTCTGAATTCACCTCTAACTCAAGCCGTTTCACCCGGTTCTCCCAAGCAATAACCAGACCATAGTAAACTCCCCAAAGTTCAGCCATCGGAGCTGAGTAAATACCGATGTGTAAAGAAAAACCAGTTGCCACTCCCCCATCGCATTACGCAATACACCCCCTGCAGCGGCCAATCCCGGGTTTCCCTTCGATGCCCCATCCGTATTCACCTTCCACCATCCGACTGGCGGATAGGACCAACTTATCAAACGTTCCTCCCTCAAAGGTCCCTCAATCGCTAAGTCTTATAAAAACCTCACACGGTCCCGGCATTTACCTTGAACTCCAAACACATTCCCACACCTCCATTTCCAACCCCACCAAATAGCAAGACTAAACAAGGTTGAACAAGCCATTACCCCTGAACTTGATTCCATAGACAGATTAGTATAAAGCCATTCCAATAAGGTTAATGAGAAAAACCTATTCAGTTTCTTTGCTGGCACTAAACACCTCCAGACTCCAGACATTGAAGGACAGTCACGTAGAATATGCAAGATAGTCTCTTCCCCCCCCCC
>NC_025687.1:8694282-8705988 GCF_000633955.1 Camelina sativa
AGACTATACAAATCGCCGAGTCAGTAAGATGACGTCGAAAGCGTTCTGCATTCGTCATGAGAGCTTGATGACCAATTAGCCACAAGAACACTTTCACCCATTTTAGTACCACGGTCCCCCAAACTCGATCCCAAAACTTATCAAGTTGTGGTCCCTCCACCTTCACACCGGTAAGCAAGGCATACGCAGAGCGCACTGTGAATTTTCTGTGTGCATCCCCTGCCCAAGATAAAACATCTTTAGTTCCAGTCAAAGAATCTAACACGACAGACCCCAACCGCAACCTGGTAATTTCTGAGATCCATGGCATTATAATACTCAGCGACCACCCTCTCCCATGTTCCCATAAATCACTAGCTAACTCATCAACTCGATTCATAGGAACCCCCACAGGACTCAGCTCCAACAGTGATCGATCCATCAACCATTTATCTTTCCAGAACCGAATTTGTCGACCATCTCCTGGAACCCATCCATAACCTGGTAACACAACGCCAAGTAGAGGACCAAGTATTCTTAGGAGTCAGCCATGTAATTGTATGGAGATCCCCCACCCGATACTTACTCCTCAAAACACGAGACCATAAACTCCCTTGGTCATTTAAGCCACCCCACCTTCGCAAGTAAAGCCTTATTCATATCTTGCAGTATTTTAATACCGAGAACTTCTTCTCTCCTAGGAAATAACACTCATAGTATGAATTGGAATGGCTCCCAAGACTGCTTTCGTTAGAGTAAGGCGCCCCGCGAGACTCAAGCAGCGTTGCTTCCAACCAGCAAGCTTAGTGGAAACTCTCTCCAACACCTCCCCAAACATTGCTTTATTCAACCTCTTCTGAAGAACATGCATTCCCAAGTACTTACCTAAATCCTTTGTAGACTTGATTCCACTCTCCTCTGAGATGCGTATCTGCAGGTCCCTTGAGACATTCTGAGAGAAATAAATCTTGGATTTCTCAAGACTCACCTTCTGACCTGACACATAACAGAACTGTTCTAGGATCCCTCGAATAATCCTAATTTGTGCCACCGAAGCTTCTGCAAATAATATCAAGTCATCAGCGAAGCAAATATGCGAAAGAGGAGGACCTCCTTGGGAGAGGCGTATCGGTTTCCACTGCTTCCCACTAATTGCTCTATCGATCATTTGACAGAGTCTTTCCAAACACAACACAAATAAATAAGGGGATAAAGGATCCCCTTGACGCAGCCCGCGGGAAGGTTTGAAGGACTCAGTCATTTCACCATTCCACAAAACATTCATTGAAGGATCTTGAACACACTTCATGATCCAGCGAATCCATAAGTCTGACAAACCCGCAGAGATAAGGGTATCCTCTAGAAAATCCCATCTCACGCGATCATAGGCCTTCTCAAAATCAAGCTTAAGCAACATCCAACCTTTGCGACCCTTCTTCCTCCGCATAGAATGAACTGCCTCCTGGACTATAACAATATTATCGATGCTTAGTCGCCCAGGTATAAAACTCGACTGAGCAGGCCCTATCAGTTTCGAAATCACCAACTTCAACCTCGACACCATCACCTTCGTTATGACTTTGAAAATGACATTACAAAGACTAATAGGGCGGAACTGTGTTACCCGTTCCGGCTTAGCAACCTTTGGTATCAAACATACTAACGCATCGTTCAGTCCTGACGGAAACTCGCCTGTTTGAAAAAACTGCAACACAAGGTCCACCACTGACTCTCCCACTACTGTCCAACAACTTTGATAAAAGATAGGCTGGAACCCGTCAGGTCCCGGAGCTTTATAAGCACCCATGTTACCGATAGCCGCTTCCACCTCAGTCGACAGAATCGGCTAACTCAGACTAAGCTTCTCATCCCAAGTAAGTCTCTTAAAACCCACCCACGGTAGGCTTGGAACCACCAAATCCACATCAACCAACGAGTACAGTCTTTTATAATATTCAACCGCCATATGTTCCAATTCCTTCGAGTCTGTCACCCAAGTCCCTAAATCATTTTTCAAAGCTTCCACCCGATTACGACGTCTCCTAATGATTATGGAGGTATGAAAGAAACATGTGTTGCGATCACCAAGTTCAACCCACTTCTCCCGAGATTTTTGAAACCAGAGGACCTCCTCCTGCTCCAACATGATATCTAGATCATGGATGAGACTCTCCTCCTTATGCAGCAAATCATCCGTCTGCATAACATCCAGTAAGTCTTTCACTTCCTTGATCTCCCTCAGCAACTTCTCTTTACGATGATAAACATCCCCAAAGACCTCTTTGTTCCATTTCTTCAAAACCATCTTCAAGGCATCCAACGCCTTTATGGTATATAGATCAGGTCGCCAAGATGCCTCCATCAATTCTTTAAAACTTTCATGACTTAACCAAGCTGCTTCGAAGCGAAATGGTCGCCGACTAGGATCCCTATCCACCATTGGACTCAGTTGAACGTAAACCAGGGCATGATCTGAAGCCAGAAATTGCAAATGAGAAACTATCGCCTCCTGCCACTTCAGTCTAGCCGATGCACAGCACAAAACCCTATCCAGACGCTTAACTACAAAATGTTGTGCTATCTTCCCTCTTTTCCAGGTAAACTTGTTCCCGTGAAAGCCAATGTCGATCAATGACTCAGAATTAATACAGTCACCAAACGAAAGAGAATCAGCTGACAACTGCCCATTTCCTCCCGATCTCTCATCTAGTCGAATGATAGTATTAAAATCACCTCCCACAATCAAAGGATCTGCAACTCGAACCATCGTATCATGCAGCTTGGTCTATAACCCGCTCCTTCGACTCACAGTAGGAGCTGCATATACAGCAATAACATGGACTACCTCCACACCATTCACTACACGGGCATGAATGAATTGGTCAAAGGACTCAACAATATCCACCATACCGATCTCCCTTCTCCACAACAACCATAAGCTACCGCTATGCCCATTCGTATCTACCCGGAACGAATGATCAAAACCCAGTCCCTGACAGATGCGACTCGCATTCTCCCCACCCGCATGAGTCTCAAGGACAGCAAGTAGATCCGTAGCAAACTTCTTCAATAAATAACGAATCGAGCAGCAAAATTGAGGTTTATTTGTCTCCCGACAATTCCAAAATAAACAATTCATAATGAATTTACAGCAAAACACCAGAACCACCGGGGAAACCGTTAAGCAACCGAGGACTCCATCGGTCTACCCGACGAGTCATCTCGCAAATCATCTAGACAAATCCCCCCATTATCCGGAGGAACCGACTTCTCCATCGAGATCTCCTCAGAACTCTCTCTCCCAACTACCTCAACCGTCATAACAGAGCCACCCCCTTATTTTTATGAGACTTACTATCTGGGGGCCCAATCCGGCCCAAACTTTTTCCTTTGCTTATCTGATCTTGCGGATCACGCTTCCCACCCAGCAATATCGGGACCACCCTCACATTTTCCTTATTCGACCTAGTCTGAATATTTTCTTGCGTATGATCTGCCAAAATCAATGATTTCTCCAAATCTCCAAATTTATTGGAAATAGTAATATTCGCGATATCTTTTGGTAAGATCTCCTGGAGATTACGCCCAACTCCCCCTGTCGAACCCCCTGCCGCAAAAGCAACCATCCGCTGTGATGAACTGGCTTTCCGACCACCTTTACGAACTGCAATAAACCCGTCATCTGGCTTATCCACCGTCCCCGACATGGTCCCTACCTCCCGCAAAGGCGTACTAACAGTCTCTGTAACAATCGCACGGCGTGCACCAAATGTCCATAGATACCACAACTGGAGCAAATATTTGTCAACCCTTCGTAAGAAACGAAGTATCGTTCTCCATTCACTTGCACTGTACCCTTCAATGGCCTCCTCAAATCAACCTCAACACACACTCGAGCGAAGTGAGCTCTATCAAAATTGAGCATAGTCATGTCAACGCGAATAGGTGTCCCCAAACCTCGAACAATGGCATGAGGATTCTCTGGTGATAAAAGTTCAGTGGTAGATTAGACAACCGAACCCAAACCGGCGTCGTACCGATCTCATGCTTCAACGGATTGAAATCTGCAGACCAAGCCTTAACCAAGAGAAAGCTCCCAAACACTTTCCATGGTCCACCCGTCAAGGCTGCCATATATTCCTCCTCTTTTTTGAAGAGCACCATGAAATATTGTTGTGGAAGGTCAAAAACGTGCATCTCCCCCACCGGCTTCCACAACTCCTGCAGCTTCCTACTCAACGCCATAATCGAGACATGACGTCCTAGAACCTTCACTAACATACACTGCTTCCACAGGCCGTTCATGGCGTCCAACACCTCCTTCCTGATCGTGATGACAGGTTTACCATCCTCTCCGTTCGGGAAATCCAGACGTACTCGTGAATCAACAAATTTTCCATCTAGAACCGCTTCCGGCGACAAACGCCCACTCCCCAAACTAATTTTCACCTTATTCACTCATGAGCTCCCGGGATCCGGCGGATCCCCTACCGGAGAGTCTTTATCACCCAGATCCATCATCACCGTATCAATCGCCATTTTTTTATCGCTGTTCATATCATCTTTTCTATAATCGTGTTCAGTGTTTGAACACCAAAAAAGAAAGTTGAAAATTCTCAAAGAAAAAAAAAAGCAGAACATCCTCATTTGTTTTTATTTATTATTATTATTATTATTTTTTAGTTTTTCCTTTTTTAAAAACAAATATTTATTATTATAATTTTAAAAGAAAGTTAAAAAAAAAAACGCATAACAACAAAAACGTGGGTCGACGGAACATGTGGGTGGTGGACTTGTCTTCTCTCGGGGACCACTCCCCACAGTTTTTAAATTAACGCCGTGAGGTTTTTTGCTCCGTTTACGTTTCTCAGTTTATACGATTGTACCCTCCTCCTCTCTTGCTTAACTTAATCGACAACATATGGATTAATAGGGATAATAAGAATAAATAGGGGGATTAGGTTCCAATTTCTTATAGACGACAGTTTTGATTAATTAGGTCTTACATGTCATTCGTATTTTTTCCCTTAAGTACCACCATGCAAAGTTGCAAACATCACTTTCGTTTTTAAGATTTATCATATATGGTTTTGTGACGGTCGACATGTGTGTTGACTTTTATCTTGTGCTTTCATTTAATTCCAAATCGACAACTACTAAGCTATGGTTTTTTAGTTTATTTCTTATTTATTATGCAATAGACTAACTTTAATCTGTAATATCTGCATGAATCACGCGATTATAATAAAGCTTTCCAAAATAATACTTCCCTCCGTTTCAAAATATAGGATGTTTTAACTAAAGCACGTAGATTAAAAATTTTTTACTTTTAATAAGTTCAACCAATCAGAAACAATACTGCATAATATAAAATACTAAACTAATCTAAAAATTGCATAGAAACTTGAAAACATCTTATATTATGAAACAAAAAACTTCTCTAAAACATCTTATATTTTGAAACGGAGGGAGTACTATCTTTTTCAAATAAATTTATCAATAGATTTTGATTATAAAACTATATTATTCTGAAATGAAGCGCAATTACAAATGCTAATTATGCTGAGTCTTGACTGTTGACTGCTTATAACGCGTTTTGCTTGTTTTTTTTAAAAAAAATTTTTTAGCCTTTTTTTTTTTTTTTTTAAATGTGGTTTCTCTTGTTTTGGTTGATTTCTTGTTTTGTTTATCTCTTGTTAATATATCAGGTACTAGAAATTATTATCACCAAAACCATGAAGAGATCGAGGATTATGCCTCTTAATCAAATTTTACATTAATAATAATAAGGATAAAATCTAACAATCTTCTTCTTACATGCATCTTGAGTTTTTAGTATTTTGACTTCGTCCCACTCCCACCAACAAACAAACAACCCAATGGATTAAAATAAAAGTAGGTTCGTGTGTGTTGCGTAGGGATATAATCGTCAATTTAAAAAAGAAACGGAAAGCGTTGAACGTGGAGAACAGTGAACCAAGCAAGACACATTTGCCGATTTCATTAAAAGAAACAAAAAATAAAACACGTGTTTTTTATAACGCACTCTGATTAGCTAACTTAAAAGTATTAAGTATATTAATTTTTATAATATATATATATATATATGCTTTGTTATATTTGGGAGGTAGGAAGCAACTCTGTACCCAACCAAACCAAACTCCAAATACCAAAAGAAAGTTTTAAAGGAGACGCCTCTCATTTCTCCCTCGTGACACAAACGCAATTTGCAGAGAGCAACCAAAACAAGAAAGAAGAACAAAGTTACCATCAGTTTTGGATTCGATTTTTAGCTATAACAGAAACTCTTGTTTGTTAAGAAAAAAAAAGATGTCGATTTCTATGGAGTTCGTCGCTAGTCGGAGATTTACTGGGAAGCCTAGCTTCTCTCTGACTTGTAGTCGTTTGAGTCAGTACCTTAAAGAGAACGGTAGCTTTGGAGATCTGACCTTAGGCATGGCATGCAGGCCTGACGTCAATGGTAAGCAAACCTTCTCCTTTCTTCTAGATCCGTGTTTTTTTTTTCTTATTCTGAATTCTTGAAAAAAATTTACAAGAAAATTAAATCGAATTAGAAGAAATTTTAGGACAGAGGATCTTATTACTTTTGGATCATTGCATTTGCAGGAACTTTAGGCAACTCACGTCAGCCGACAGCAACTATGAGTTTATTCCCTTGTGAAGCATCAAACATGGATTCCACGGCGGCAGCTGCAGCTCAAGATGTTAAACCTAAGAATTTGTTTCCTAGGCAATCAAGTTTCTATTCCTCATCTTCCTCTGTTCCCAAGGAGGATGTCTTGAAAATGGCACAGAGTACCAGATCTGTGAAACCAGAGTCTCAAACTGCTCCATTGACTATATTCTATGCCGGGCAAGTGATTGTATTCAATGACTTTTCTGCTGAGAAAGCCAAAGAAGTGATGAAATTGGCCAGCAAAGGAACCGCTAACAGCTTCACCGGTTTCACATCTAATCTCAACATAAACCAAAGTGTAGCCAAGACTACTACTCAAACAAGCAACGTCGTCGCTGCTACCCCAAACCAAGTTCCTCATCCCAAGAAAACCGCAACACAAGAGCCAATCCTGTCCTCCTCAACTCCAATGACATGTGGTAATTTTTTTACTCAACCCTCCTTTTGTTTACACCTCTTTGTAGCTTTGTTAGCCCGTAATCATCAGAAACAGCGTCTAACAGAGAACTCTCTCTCTTTTTTTACAGAGCTTCCTATTGCTAGAAGAGCTTCACTCCATCGGTTCCTAGAGAAAAGAAAGGACAGGGTCACCTCAAAGGCACCATACCAATTATGCGATCCAGCCAAGGCGTCTTCAAAGCCTCAAACCTCAGACAACATGTCTTGGCTTGGTTTGGCAGCTGAAATTTGAACCCTAACCGCTGCACCATCCTTAAACCGTACCGAGAAATTCTTTTGACGTTGCTTCAAGATATAAAAGCTCCTCCTACCTTCAAATCAAACCTTCCTGCTTCAAGCTTGTTATATTTTTACAACTTAACTATTCAATGATTAGGAAACTTGATATATTTGTATGTATTGATTAGTGATCGATTCTTGTTAGTATTTTCGCTTTAGTTTGTTGTTTTACGTACTAGGTGTTTGTAACATGTCTTACCCCTTTCCCTGGGTTATCTCAAAATTAGTTTCGTATGCGACTGATTTTGTTTTTATATGAAACAATAATTTTTGTTGACGAACCATACTATCAATATATAAAGATCTTATTGTAGTTCTTCTTTCTAATCTCATATTTATTTAATCGTATCTTTATTTATGGTTTTAATCGACGAATCATGACTAGTAGTCTAGTCCTAGAGAGCAGAGATCATTCATCTATACACCAAGACCAAGTCAACTCAACTCTCCATCTTTTTCTCTTCCCAATCGAAGCCTCTTGGTAAATCAAAGTATTTTGTAGACAGGCCGAAATAAGCCTCTAATCTTCCTTTGGGCCCAAAGTGAAGCAGTCAAAGCCCATACCGTCCCTAAAACTTATTCCAACGGATGATCAGTTTTGTTATCCCATTCATTAGCATCCAAAAGCACTTTCAGAAACAAGTAAAACATACAGCTATAACTATAAGGCAGAGAGGTGTCTGTGCTTCAACACCATCCAAATGAACCCTAAGCACCTATAGACCTTGGAAAGGAAACAGGTTTAGGGCTAAAATTAGTTTATCCCTTCACTAGCTATAAGAACTAGTATTGTCTGTTTCATTTAACTAATTGTTATTAAAAAGATAGCACTGGTTTGAATTGTTAATTATTATTGTCTGTTTCATCGACAGTAATAATAAATCTCCTTTTTTCTATTTGTGAAAAACTCAAATTCCATACAACACAGAAGAAAAAAAATGTGAGTGAATTATATATCGGTGAAATCATCCGACCAATATCACAGCTTGTCTAGATGATTAAATTACGAATAGTCCGGCGACGTACGGAGAGCTCAGAACCTCAACCCTTGTCAACGACTTATGTTCTTCATACTTTAAACTATCATCCATTATCTTCACCGACCTACACTCTTTACTACAAAATCCTTCATCTCCTCTGTTACATTCATTCATATAGATCATCAGTGAAAATAAAAACAAAAAAATAATACATTTTCAGAGACCTCATTGATCCAATTCATATATATATATATTTTTTCTATAAATAGAGTTGTAATATATAAAAATCTTTTGTCATGATTTAAAAAAGAAGGGACATTAATTAATTAATTAGAGGAGCTTACTTGTACATGTAAATGTCTTGGCCATGAAGTTTCTTCTTGCACAAGCAACATGTAGTCAGAAAACCTGGAGAACCTCTGATTACGTTCCTCTTCTTCGCCGGAGATTCCTCGGAGATTTGGATAGATTCTTCTTTCCACTTCCGATCACGGCTATTACCAAACTCAAATTCGCGGTCGTTGTAATAGACTTTGGTGAGGCCATCACGAGTCGTGACGCAAGTGTATTCCTCAGAGAGATCGATCTCCGCCGCAAATTGGAGTCTTCTTGAACACCAAACCGGGTCGGAACCATTCGAACCGGTTCCAGAATAGCAAACCGGATAGGTCCCGTTGCCGGAGTTCTCAAGCGCAGCGACTATACCCAAACCAATTCCACCGTCAACGTACCTCTTGGGACTTGGTCGATTAGCCGCCGCCGTGGAATATTCCGGAGAGAAAATGGAGTTATTAACTGCAGGAACCACCATGTGGGATAGTTTCCAGGTCATTGGATTGCTTGATAACATAATCAAGAACTGAAAAGAACCTTCGAAAGATATATATATTTGACGATGAGAAAGAGAGCCATGCAAATGGAAGAAGCAAATTCTTATAAGGGGAAAAACACAAAATATATATATAGGGAGAGAGATAATAACAAGAGAAAGAAGATGAAATGGAGAAGCTAACGTAGCTCCATCGGATATCCGCATTTCTTTACGGGTCGGATATTCGCATTTTTTTTTTTTCTGATTTGCTATGTTACGTTATCTCCCTTTATTACAACTCTGTTTTTTTTTTAATATCCAGATTCCAGATCCTATTTCTTTTATTTTATGCAGATTTAGATTAATACAGTACTTTTTTTTGGTCATTTGTAAATATAATAGTAAAGCAGTCGGTAATTTGAGACAATTACGTAACTAGATTCTTTAATATTATTCTTCTTTTCTTGGTTGAACTTTTTATAAATAATATAAACTATATATATTTTTTAATCTTTATGTTTTAAGTCAAAAAAATTTCATAATTTTTCTGTAATAATTTTGGTTTAGATACTTCGGTTTATGGAAAAAAAAAGTGGAATTAAACTGCATAATCTTGCTACAAGTTTTCCCATAATATATTTATCTGCTGATATTACAGAGTGTAATATGATATTAGTATGATATCACTCTTATAACACTCCTGATCCGTTATATGCCAAAAGCAGACACAGAGTATCACATATAGGACGCCAGCAGCCGACCGACCGAGATTCTCGAAACGAATCCAATCGCCCAAGTCGTCCAACCGAACCGCAGATGCCCGTTCTTCGCGAATCACGTCATGGTAGAAGACTACATTAGCATCTCATCGAGTTCCTTCCAGTCGCTTCAAGCATTCAGAGCTCTCTCGAGCGTCATCGACATTTCCTCTGACATATCCGCTACGCCATCCATTGTGCCTAGCCCGGCATACGCATACTCACCTTTGATCGATGGAGATGATTTACTGGACTTAGGAGATCTCCCTGATACTCTCTCATGGACGTTCCATAGTTCACTATCCCTTCACCTGACAGCTTGACCACCATGATATGAAGGGATAATCACTATTAATATGACATTTTTATCTTGATCCTTAGCCCTTAGGTGTGCCTCCTTACTCTCTTGTATTGGTCCTTTGAATGACGAGCCAAAATTGTCCTTCCTTAACGGAGACCGACCGTAGCAGAGATTGTTCTGTCCGAGAGTTGCGGTGAGGGATATTACATAATGGGCTTGAAATAATATTATTGGGCTGAACCGTGTAAAATACAAGCAAGATTGGTTTATCCAAATTTTTATATACGTATTTTTATTATTATTAGGTTGGCGGCCTTGTTTAATCTGACAATTCTAACACGTGGGGAAAGAAAAAAAATGAATCCCTAAACCCCAAAAATCCAAAAACATTTGGGGGAAAAAAGTTAAATAAGGAACAAAAGAATTTATTTTTTAAAACCACAAATCAAAATTTTCAGATTCTCTGTAGTGTGATGGATGGATGATGATGATATGGAATCATGAAAAATTCAAAAATTCCAAAGAATCATGGAGGCATCGTAAGCCTCTTCTCCGTGATAATAATAATCGTGTTGTTGTGTCGGTGAAAGCTGTTCCCTGAAACGATCACCGGAGTACTCGTCGGAGTAATCATCGAACCCAGGGAATAGCCCAAACTCCGATGCGAAATTACCCGAACCAACCGTCGGGAGCATACTCAAGAACTCCGAATCAATAATGTCCATCGAGTTTAAAGTAGACTCTTGCAGTTGCCGTGTCTCGTATCCTGCTCGAACGCTCGAGTCCTCCTCCTCCGAGTTAGCGAACCTCGCAGCCGATTCTCGTATCTCCGACCGCGATAAGTTTCTTCCGCCGGAGATCACCGGAGGGTTATCGGGGAAATTGAACTTTGCATTGTTGCCTCGGAGGCAGTAAAGAGCTGCGTCGAAGGCTCGCGCCGCCTTCTCGGGAGTGTCGTAAGAGCCAAGCCAGATACGTTCTCTGCTGTTGGGAAGTCTGATCTCTGAAACCCATTTGCCCCATTTCCTCTTCCTCACTCCTTTGTACTTTGACTGCATCGAAGAAGAAGAAGATCCATCCATCAATCCGGTTCGGTAACGGTACGATTTCTCTATTTCCGGTTTAGATCTGTTTCTTTCAGTATTCAAGTTAGCTAGCTTTGTGGTTTCTTCGGTGTGTCTCAGTGGTGTTGATTCGAATTGGATTGATACAGTTTGGCGGCTTTAGAAATGTATTTATACGAGTGAATAAAGAGTGAGTTTTTGACTTTTTATGGCGCGTAAAGAAACCAAAAGAAAAAGAAAGTCAAAAACTCTAAAGGTCAATGGGAGCGCGTATGTACTTTCTAAAGTGGGGAGGATCAAATAAAACGCCGCAAAGTGTCAGGTGCGAATGGACACGTGGCGGATTTTTCAAGAGGCCTTAGTCTTATTGTGTGGTGG
>NC_025687.1:8706450-8712964 GCF_000633955.1 Camelina sativa
GAACGCTCGAGTCCTCCTCCTCCGAGTTAGCGAACCTCGCAGCCGATTCTCGTATCTCCGACCGCGATAAGTTTCTTCCGCCGGAGATCACCGGAGGGTTATCGGGGAAATTGAACTTTGCATTGTTGCCTCGGAGGCAGTAAAGAGCTGCGTCGAAGGCTCGCGCCGCCTTCTCGGGAGTGTCGTAAGAGCCAAGCCAGATACGTTCTCTGCTGTTGGGAAGTCTGATCTCTGAAACCCATTTGCCCCATTTCCTCTTCCTCACTCCTTTGTACTTTGACTGCATCGAAGAAGAAGAAGATCCATCCATCAATCCGGTTCGGTAACGGTACGATTTCTCTATTTCCGGTTTAGATCTGTTTCTTTCAGTATTCAAGTTAGCTAGCTTTGTGGTTTCTTCGGTGTGTCTCAGTGGTGTTGATTCGAATTGGATTGATACAGTTTGGCGGCTTTAGAAATGTATTTATACGAGTGAATAAAGAGTGAGTTTTTGACTTTTTATGGCGCGTAAAGAAACCAAAAGAAAAAGAAAGTCAAAAACTCTAAAGGTCAATGGGAGCGCGTATGTACTTTCTAAAGTGGGGAGGATCAAATAAAACGCCGCAAAGTGTCAGGTGCGAATGGACACGTGGCGGATTTTTCAAGAGGCCTTAGTCTTATTGTGTGGTGGTCAGTAGTAGTCACGCGGGGTTACTCTCGGAGACTGTTTGTGTTTGGGTTTTCTTCTACTTGTCCTTGTTTTTCACGTGATTCAACTTTATTATCTCCTCTTTCGTTGTCAACGTTGAATATTCTCGGGCCTCTGAGTCTAGAAGAAGAGTAGACATTGAAGAGAAGAAGAAAGGAAACAAAGATTAATCATTAGTGAAGATGATTGTTTTTAGTTACATTACAATATTACTACATTGACTTGTTCTCTTTTGTTTTTTTTTTTGTCAAGCATACATATATAAATATGGAAGCAAGAAAGTACAACAACATCTCAAGTTAGAATGAAAAATCAAATCACTGTCCTATAAAAATGTATATATACCTTGCAGTATCTATCGTCTTCTTCTTCTTCTTCTTCTTCATCTTCTTCTTAGTTTGTTGTTTGCAGTACACATTAAAAAAAAGCTGTACTTTGCGATGGCCTGGAATGATCTCGATGTAAGTTGATCTGGTCTATGTGCATCTTTTTTTTTCTATCTGTTGAATGAAGCTGCAGCAGAAGTGTCTTCATAATGTACTTTCCAAGCATTTCCGCTGTCTGTTTCACTGCAGGCTTGGTTTGTGGCCGGGATAGCTGCAAGATCTCCGTCTAAGCTCATTTGCTGCACTTCTGCTGATGATAGTATCTTTATGTTTTGCACGCAGTTCACAAACTCCCTGAGCAAAACAAACAGACAAGCATTATCAGGAATTGTGGATTCTTGGTTTATTCTGAGATTTCTTTTTTCTTTTTCTAAGAGCTGTTGTTGAATCTTTTGATTGATATAGAGAGAACTTTAAGGTCTGGAACTTACTCCCAAGGATCATCACCAACGAGTAATATATCGTTTTCATGATCAGTGTAGACGAGTTTCCAGTCAGAGGTTAGCGGATCCTCGAGCTGTCCTTCGATGCCAAACATTCTTGCTAAGTCATGCCTGAGTTCATCATAGCCGCTATAACGGGTAACATCTATTGATCTTCCTACTGACCCTCGTTTTTGAACCTTCAAGTATTAAGATTAACAACTTTCAGCATTTAACATTCAAAGCTTAAGAGGCAAAAGATTATAGCTTTGGAAATGGAGACAAAGATTTCTAACCTTTGTATATGTTCGCATTCGTTGAGTCTGATTAGGCCAGAGTCCACCACCATTCATGATGCCTGAATCATTGATGCCACCGACTTCATTTGAACATCCTGACTTAAAGGGGATGCTGGGAATACCAAATGACTGAGAACTGATTGCAGCACTGGATAGCTCTGTCTCAATGTCTCTTGGTGCGTTGCCATAGTTGGGAACCAAGTTTTGAAAGTCCTTTTGAGAATACAGAGCATCAGGAGTTACGGCTTCGAGATTACTAGCAAAAGCTAAATTGTTTCTTGGATGATGAGATTGGCAATCTCCATCGAAACCAAATGATGGTAGTGGGAAAGTCTGTTGCTGCTGTGCAGAGCCAACAACATCAGGACAATACGTTGTTCCCGCTGTGGATACATCGATTTGATCTGTTACTGCGCCTTTAAATTTGAACTGTTCACCAGCACTCTTCAAATTCACTAGGCCTTGATTGATCCGGCTGTCGTTTTTTGCATAAAGCTCTTGAACCGGATTGCTCGCACGCTCAAAGACAGAATCAGATGCAGATACAGATACACCTTGTCCTTGCTGTTGATTTCTGCTGAGGAAATTCGTTGGTGAAACATTATCATGCCCGGTGTTATTGGCGGAAGGTGAGGTTGAACAAGAAGGAGCTTCTCCATCTGTGTGACCAGAATGTGATCTTCCGGGGGCTACAAGAGGTTTGTTGTTCATTTGTCCCTGTTGCTGATGGTTCACCTGAATCTGTGGAGGCTGCATGAAAGTTGAAGCTGAGAAGCTGTTATTACCATGCGCCAAGGGCTGCTGATTCTGAGACGACAGAAGTTGTTGCAATTGATGGCTTTGTGTCTGCTGCAACGCCGATAACTGTGGCTGTAAGGATGAACTTACTGGAGGAATTGACTGCTGCTGTTGCTGCTGCTGCTGTAGCTTCTGGAGTAGCTGCAACTGAAGCTGTTGTGAAGGACTTGGTTTTGGCGATTGTTGTTGCATTTGGAGCTGCTGTGGATTTTGGGACAGAGATTGTTGTAGTGAATGCAGAGAGGACTGTTCTTGCTGGTTTCTTAATAATTGGCTACTGTTATGCAATTCCAGTTGTTGCTGAAACTGCAATTCTTGTGCAAATGATGTCATTTGGGACGAGCCTTTATTCCCCGCTGAGTTTATGTTCGGGTGTGTCATTTTAGCACCATTAGGGAGCATTGACTGTTGCTGAAGCTGCGACTGAGAGAATCCAGTAGATTGGTGTGGATTTTGACTAGAGACTTGGTTAGCAACAGCATTCACACCATTGTTAATGGAACCTGTGTTATAAATCCCTTGTTGCTGCAGCTGTTGGTGTGACATCTGTAGTTGTTGCTGTTGAGATTTCGCATTGGCTGGTTGTGTTTGCATCTGTTGGCTGATATGGTTAGCCGTATTTGGTTTGTTGAATTGGGAATTTGCGGAAGAGAGGTTTGGGGATTGGAAGTTCAACAGCTTGGAAGGGTCGTTGGAAGCAAAATTGTTTGGTAGGTTATAAGATGAGAGCGCGGCCGGGAGCTGAGGAGTAGCAGAACCTGACAATGGATTGTTTTGCTGCATACTCATCCATTGAACCAGACTTAAACCAGGGAACATCGAACTCTGTGCGTCTTTCATCCCAAATTCTTCTCCCATCCAAGGCATTGCTCTTTTGAAAGCGTTTTCCATGTCCAGCTCGTCATCTGCAACAAACCTCCACGGTTAGTCTCTGAAAACTAGTCAAAGATCTATGGAAAAAGAAGAAGATGGAAAGCAATAAAACTCACCTGGCATTCCCGGTTGCCTCGGGTACTTAGGTCTAAAAAATGGAGGAGGGCATATGTAAAAAGGAGTTATGACAGGTTCGATTTCCCATATGGATACTCGGCTTGGCCTATCTCCAGCTGTTGATTCATCCCATCCTACCTGTTTAAACCATGAAGAAGGATTCAGGAACATATTCAGAAGAAATGAGCACCAAAAAGAGTTTAGCATAACTCTAATATACATTACCTGAAGATTACGCCATTGTGAGCCTTTCCATCTTACAGGGTCAAGATCACTGATACCAGTGACCGTTCCCATATATCTGCGAACTCCACAATCTTCAGTCTCAAACATCATCCGGAATCGCATCCCCAGAGATACTTGCGCGTACAAAGCTTTGTTGTATTTGGCTAAAGGAACTACAAACTCTGAAGGACTTGCCCTTGGATTGAAGAAGATGGTGAAAGGGCTACTGTTGGCATTAGCATGAGCTGCAGCTGCAAGAATCCCAATGTGCATACTGTCACTGGATATGACCGATGAGGAAAGGGTCGGAGTTTGCCTATTTGCACGTCGTATACCCAACATCAGCTGTGATTTCTCATCTCTGCAAAATAGTATTTAAACCCAAAAGCCCTTATGAGAAGAGGAAAGTCCAAAGTCCATTTCTGCTTAGTGTTTTGATCAAAGTATGACTCATACCTTACAAACAAAACTGAATCACCCGCAAATAGTCTCTTTGTGCTAACAAAAACGCTCCAACCTGTGGTAAGCAAGTGTCTTTTTGGTTGGCCTGAAAACAGATCACAGCAAAGAAAACAAATCAGGTTGAAGTTTTTAATATTTTCGACTAATAAACCAATCTTGAGATGATTCAAACCTCGATAGATATGTCTAAAAGTCCATGTAGTATCATGTAAATCTTTGGCTACAATCTCTTGTGCAGGCGGTTGCATAGAGAACTCCTATATTTGAGCATCCACAGAACTTTTAGCATAACAAATTCAAAAGATGAATCAAGAGAAACAAGAACAGTTTGAGAGTAGCTTTGATCAAGAGACATACAAGAGGAGGGAANCATATTCAGAAGAAATGAGCACCAAAAAGAGTTTAGCATAACTCTAATATACATTACCTGAAGATTACGCCATTGTGAGCCTTTCCATCTTACAGGGTCAAGATCACTGATACCAGTGACCGTTCCCATATATCTGCGAACTCCACAATCTTCAGTCTCAAACATCATCCGGAATCGCATCCCCAGAGATACTTGCGCGTACAAAGCTTTGTTGTATTTGGCTAAAGGAACTACAAACTCTGAAGGACTTGCCCTTGGATTGAAGAAGATGGTGAAAGGGCTACTGTTGGCATTAGCATGAGCTGCAGCTGCAAGAATCCCAATGTGCATACTGTCACTGGATATGACCGATGAGGAAAGGGTCGGAGTTTGCCTATTTGCACGTCGTATACCCAACATCAGCTGTGATTTCTCATCTCTGCAAAATAGTATTTAAACCCAAAAGCCCTTATGAGAAGAGGAAAGTCCAAAGTCCATTTCTGCTTAGTGTTTTGATCAAAGTATGACTCATACCTTACAAACAAAACTGAATCACCCGCAAATAGTCTCTTTGTGCTAACAAAAACGCTCCAACCTGTGGTAAGCAAGTGTCTTTTTGGTTGGCCTGAAAACAGATCACAGCAAAGAAAACAAATCAGGTTGAAGTTTTTAATATTTTCGACTAATAAACCAATCTTGAGATGATTCAAACCTCGATAGATATGTCTAAAAGTCCATGTAGTATCATGTAAATCTTTGGCTACAATCTCTTGTGCAGGCGGTTGCATAGAGAACTCCTATATTTGAGCATCCACAGAACTTTTAGCATAACAAATTCAAAAGATGAATCAAGAGAAACAAGAACAGTTTGAGAGTAGCTTTGATCAAGAGACATACAAGAGGAGGGAATATTTTCTCAGCTGCACGACGAGGTACAGAGAATCCACCGTGAGTGCTTGTGTCACTCGCTGTAAGAGTCTTGCAGAAAAACTCAGTAGGCTGTCTGTTTAGTTTCAGACCCATGTCAGAAGCTAGCAATGCTTCTCTGTCATACTGTACACATTTGATAATCAAGCATGATCAGCTTCTAAAGTTGTCAACTTTAAAACCAAGACACCACCTCAAGCTAAACTCATGGAGATTGAAGATTCAGACCTTATTCACCGGTTGAAGAGCCATCTGTGCATAGACTTCATCGGTTTCGGTGTCAGCCTGATTCAGAATTCTCAAGTTAATATATATTTTTTTTCTTGTGAACAAGTTACTCATAATTCACAAGTTAATTATGATTAGTGCTTCTTCTTCTTCTCTCTCTGCTATTGATTACACAAGTTGGAGGCAAAAAAAAAAAGAGGCTTACATGTAATGTAACACTGTGAAGCAAGCAAATCAGCTTAGAAGGAAGATTTGGGTAATTTGGTATAAAATCTGTTTGCTTCTGCATCGATGCTGCAACCTGAAAAAGGGGTTCATAGAACATAACTACTCAGATTGCTATCAAAAGGTTTCAATTCTCTAATAAGATTGTTGGGGGTTTGGAACATACTTGCTCGCTATGTCCTTGAGGGAAGTAAACTACAAGACTTCCCACAGGAGGTAATGAAACCAAAGGCCCTGCACAAGCGTGCCATAGTTGAGAATTGATTGGCTTCTTCTCTCCTGTTCATCACAACAACAACACCAACACACACAAAAAAAAAACATATTCAAATCTTTGCATATTTTGCTCATGAAAAGTTATGGCATTAATGATGTTTCAACCACTTCCATTAAATACAGTGATAGAAAAGCAGAACTAGATTTGTGGCTTTTCTGCTGACTCCAAGTTTTGAAGAAATAGAATAAATCAAAACTCTAAAAAAAAAAAAAAAAAAAAAAAAAAAAAAAGAAAAATC
>NC_025687.1:8713173-8743986 GCF_000633955.1 Camelina sativa
TCATGAAAAATTATGGCATTTATGATGTTTCAACCACTTCCATTAAATACAGTGATAGAAAAACAGAACTAGATTTGTGGCTTTTCTGCTGACTCCAAGTTTTGAAAACCCAGAAAAAAGGTTGAGAAAGAAATTGAATTTAAGAATTGTTGTACCTTCGTTGGAATTGGGAAGAAACCCATTTGATGGAGCTTTCATGGTTTATTAAAAACAAAAAAACAAAACTTTGAAAACAGAGTTCTTCTTCAGCCAAAAATAAACAACGAATCTGTTGTTATTAGCTTCTGCTACTACTCTTAAAAGGGGAAGAAGAAGAAAAAGAGAGAAGAGAGAGCATGAGAAACTAAAACAATGATTTTGAATACAAAACTCATTCCAGTAAGAAAGAATTTTTTTTTTTTTTTTTTTTTTTTTTTTAGCTCATAACAAATATTTTGAAGCTTCAGAGCAAATTGTTAAGCTCTTTAAAAAGCTTTAAAACTTTTATTTAAGTGTTTCTGCAGATTCTCAAAGTGTTTCATTTTTAATAATTTTGGGTTTTATTATTATTAAAGGATTGGGATCGGAAGAGGATACATGCGAGAAGATGAAATCTTTTCTTATGCCCTCTGACGTGGCATCCCCCACTTGATGTCTTCTTCTTGTCCGTCCCCACCCCTTTTTTATTTACTCTACTCTTTTTTTACTTTTTTCTTCTTCTTCTTTTTTGTTACAAATTTTAATTCTTTATTGTAATTTTATGTTGTTGGAAAATAGTCCATCGTTTTAAAAAAATCTGTTAACTTTCCCTCGTTTTTGTAACCATATTTTTATTTTATGTTTTACTTCACCTATATGAAAATTTCGTATCAAAGGTTAAAATACATTAGAAAAAAAAAATTCATGTAATTAGAGAAATATTGTTTAGTGTCTTATTAATTAGTAGAATAACCGGATTTGTTGAGAATACTTGGATTAGGTTCGGCGGATCGACAAGTGCAAAGCCAAATGAAGTAAATTTTTAATACTATTTAAATAACTAAATCCAAAATTATAAAACTCCTTGTTACCATTAAAAGATGTCCCACTTTTTTCTTTATGTTAGGATTCTTTGTTATTATTTAGATGATCAAATGTTTAAAAATTATTATTTTAATATTCGTATGAACGAACAATATCATAAAAGCTCACGCATATTTGTTGATATTATCATGAATAGGTATTGATATGAAAAACTTTTGGATTGGTCCAAATTGAGTCATGTATGTCCGTATAATGCATGAAAAAAGGAAAAAAAATAACCAAAAAACATTGGAAATATATTATTATTATTTTAAAATGCGTTACAAAAATAGCATTTTAATTACTTGATTATGATTAGAATAATATTCCTTTTGATACGCAATGGAGCACCCACTAGCCGCAAAAGGAGGAGAACTCCACATGTTTACAGAGCTACGGACATCATTATACTCCAATTAAAGCTTAGCTTCATGTGTAATAATTATATTTTTCAGGATTTATAATTACTTTATTCATCTTCTGAACTTTTTTAATCAAATACTTCTATAATAAAGTGTTCTTTTCTACTAAAATTAAGATGTATAAAGTGCTTTACAATTAATCTGGACGGGGGGAGTAGAGTAGTTCCTTACTTTCAGCTCTCTTACGTATAAATAGAAAAATGTTATAGAGCCTTTCCATTTCAACGCCATCTTTCTTATTGATTTTAATATTTTATATAATATGATTTCACTTTTGTTTCTTGAAAACAGGTAATTTGATTTAAATTTTCAGATTTTTTAACCAAAAAAAAATCAGTTTATATGCATTTAGTGGGGATGTTTTGACCTAATTATCACCATTGTGTTTATTAATGTTGCAGGCTAGCCTAGCTAGTCTATGTTTAGAAAACCGGAATTTAATTTGGAACATTTAAAATATGTTTCGTGAACAACTCTAACTCTTTCCAAAGTAGATATTCTTTACTGAATTTGTCAATACTACTTTCAGACGATAATTGTTCCATGTATACAGTTAACTGATATTCTGATTTCTTTTCCATTTTAATATATATTGCTCTTTGAACAGACAAAAAAAAAAAAAAGAATTTGTGTTGATAAAAATGACATTTGAATATATTAATTAATATTTTGATCAATACAGAAGAAAATAAATACGTTAAACCATTTTCAGTTTTTCACATTGAAAATAAAGAACTCAAGAGTGAAGTACAACATATGATATATCAGCAAACTAATATCCATCGGATAGTCTATTTTGATATGTGTTTTTCTCTACATATATAGTTCATAATTAACAACATGTAAATATTTGTAAATGTTGTTTTATACAAGAGATGTGTTGTATATTATTTCCTAAATTCGAGGTGAAGCTATCTCAAGAATCTTTAACTCCTAATGAAAGAAAACTTCCAAAAAAACGGAATGTAAAGTTTGATAAGTTAGGTTTAAACATACAGGATCAAAAAATTCAAAAGATATGGGACGACAAAGTAAATCTCAAGAAGAATAAAAGTAGGCATGCTTTATTTTTATTTTTTTGCCTTTTTCGGTCAATATTTGCTGCGCGTGGAGGGTATACGTACGTACAACAATTGATGTGTTTAGAAACCACTCCTCATCAAAACGAATTAACCACAACACTCAATCATTGTTAATATTTTTTTTTCACCTCCCACTATCACCTTGACTTTTGTTTCTATGAGATACTAAGATTATAGTTCGATTTTATTAAATTTCATTCTGCAAAGTTTTTCTTTCATCAAATAGAGATTGATATGTATATTACGTACTCACTACTCATGCACCATTAGATTAGTTTTATGGATCCCTCAATTTCTCCCACCGTGAATGTACAAATTACAGAGATAGTCAATAAATATAGGGAGAATATTGTTTTATTTTTTGGTTTCTTGAAAGAAAAAAAAACAGTTAAAAACATATGTGCACGTGAGTGTGGGTGCAGCATACACGTGAGGTGTGGCAGACAATGTCGGGAGAGACAGGCTATAGACTCCGACCGAGTCTTTCGGTTTAGCCAATATGGTTTTGCTGTTGAGTAAGTGTGTGCCTCTGTGTCTCTTCTCCTCATCGTAACCACACACACACTCTCTTGTTTGTTCTAATTTTTCCCAACCAACAATATTTTATTTTTCTGTTAACCAGATTTCAGACTATCTTAAAATCTTATTTGCACACTACTGTAGTTTATGTTTCAGATTCAGTAGTACAAAGGTACATATGTTCTAACTTCTAAGAAGGTTGCAAACCTTTTTTTGTATATTAATAACCAAGGAATACCGAACCTAAAATCAATGAAAGGTATTTTCATCATAGCTGTGTATTTTCATCGATAAAAATATATATATCGACTTATTAAATTGTAATGAAAGGAATTAAATCATTATACTATTGGTCATATAAGTTGAATAATATATAATAAAATACGAATTTTGACTATATATCATCTATAGGTTCAACATCGATGTTTCTCTCAACATTTTCAGTTTTTTACAGTAAGAAAAAAAAAACTGTTATATATGTTGTGTCAAATATTTTAGTTTTATTTTGCATTATTTTTAAGCTATGTCGACAACCGAATTCATTGTCTAGTCCGAAGAAGGAAAAAATAACTCTTTAATTATCACTCTGTCACCACAACTTGGTTTTGTATTTGTTTATTTTGTTCGATCCAATAATTAACTCAAATACGGATGAATCTAACCCAAACCGACTCATACGTACATTAAATTGGCCACGCAAATTAGTTTTTTCTTAGTCCGAACATACATGTACATGAAGGTTCCTAAAGTTGTAACTTGCAATTAGACAATTTTTCCAGTCAGCTATAAAATGCAGACATTTCTTTTAATACTATTAACATGCATATATTTACAGTTATTCTTTTTTTTTTTCGAGTCTGGTATGGTAGATCCACTTCAAATGAAATTATTTATATGTATAAATATGTTTTTTTTTTTAAAAAGAAATTATATATACTATCAGTGAGTATAAGTCGTTATAATTTCTGACATCATTTTAAACGCGAGACATATCATATCAACAACACTGTTTATTACGTAGGCAACAAAATCAACATCAATACACATTAATTTCCAATTCAACTGTTGCCAAGTGAAATTATTTTTGTCGACAACGACTATACGAACATATAAATATATATAGTCATATTCCAGATATGTATGCATCAATGCATGGATGTGTAGGCTATCACTGTTAAATTATTTGAGCAATTATTTTGTGTAAATATTCACGAATATTGTTCGTAATATTTAAAGAAAAAAACATGTGGCTGCTGGTAATGAGTATTAGATGATGAGGGATAAAAATTATAGGGAGATTGGTCAAACCTCGACAGCTTCTACATATCTAGAGACAGCTGCACATGTATGTCACTGATTGATGCAAACGCATACAAATACACATACACATTCATATTCACTCGCATATGTATGTAATAAACTACACTCTTGTTTGTAAATTACAAAAAGCTATTAACAGATAACAGTTCCATTTGCTTCGTTTTTTACCACACCATGATCACGTTCTAACTTCTTGATTTTGTGTGTAAAATATGTTTACATTTCACTGTGATCTACCGACGTAAGGAAACTATTGCATATAAATCTTTTTATTTACGTTCTTTTTTGGGTTGATACTTGATATATTTTAATTATTTGGTTACCACGAGTCCACGATGACACAAAATCTCAAAATCGTATACATATGAATATTTTTAATTTGGACATACGCATCTTTTTTTTTTTTAAAGACTAATGTCCAATAGCCTGTCCAAGGCTAATAATAGCTTGCTATGATTATTTTCCCGCGACATCATATATATAGTTATCATTAACTGTAGAATGTTATATTTAACCACGGAAGATGATATGGTGATGGTGGTAAAAGTGTTAAAGTTTGATATTAAATTCAGATATTTTAACATTTGGATGTCTTTGACCAAAAAAAAAAAACATTTGGATGTCTGTTTCACTTTCGCTTATATTTGATGACAATCGCAACACAAAAGGTTAAGACTTATTATACTCTCTGTTTGGGCTCAGTTAAAAAGATTATGACGGCGTATTCCGAGATTAACTTGGTTTCATCTCAAGAAATCTGATTAGCTAGATACGCATGCATAATAACATGTAAAATACACACTGATTGATATTAGTTATAATGATCTTTATAAGAATGACACGTATTCACAAACAGCAACCAACACTGAGGACAAACACAACCAATGGAAACTTAGAATATGTGGAAACCAACGTTAATAAAAGCGAAGATTATGCGACAAGACCCAACTACTTCTCCCTTGTTCTCAGTCATCAATCAACAGAGAGAATCTTACTATCAACGTTACACGTTTTTCCTTTTTTCCATTTCTTTTTCTTACTTTCAAAAGCCTCTCTTGTCATTGTACCCCATATATCTAATGGACAAAAGTACAATGAATAATAAAAAGAAAAAAAAAAATACCCGAGAGATTTCATGCCTATTAATTAGTTGAACAGCTTGATACTATTCACTCAATTTTTTATATAACGGAAAATCAACAATTTATCAAGAGAGAAAAAAATCATGATGGTTATAGCTGAGCAGAATCACAACTGAATAGTTCACATGGCATGATTCGGTGCAGTGCACTTCAATATATAAGACATGACTACACAAACTAAAAGAATTTACCTTTTAATTTATCTTTCTAGAAATGAAGTGACGCTGAAAACATTTAGATTATAAACCATATATATTGCCCAAAAAAAGATTCTAACTTTGATTTTGATAAGAAATTATAAGAATTAAGAAAGAAAAAACATGGGAATTGTACGACCGAGGAAATGATTCAACGGTTGACAAAAAAAATTCATATCAAATGCACTGAAACACACAAATATATACATATATATATATATGTGTTGGATCATGTGTGTATATAGAGATTGTGGTAGAGGACATAAGAGCAAACAGAATGATTTGGTGTAATGAAATTCCACAGCTGGTGGCGTTGGAAATGCAATTGGAATGATCCCATGTTAGGTTTTTACATGCCATCACTCGACATGCTTCTCTTTCCGCTTCCCCCCTCCTTTATTTTTTTTATTAATTATTTTCATTATTACTCTCTCCTCTAATCTCTCGCTAAATCGTATCATACCCGTCATAAATAATTAATCACCTGTAATTATGCTTGTTAATTTATCTTTATGTCTCTTTTAATAATTGATACTAACTCGAGAACATGTCTCCTTCCTTCCCTTCTCTGGTAATTGCCAAATAAAATTTAAATCTTTACAGCTGCATGTCTTTAGACAATTTATCACATTTTTATGTGTATATATATATATATATATATATTGTGTTTATTTTAAATTTATTAATGAAACAATGTGTTTGTCTTTTACATCTCATTCTGAAGTGATGATCTTATAACTATTCATAAACTTACAATTGTATGAAGATTAGGGGTGAGACAAGGATATGGCAGTTCCTCGGTCTTAAATTTTATGTTGATAGATAGAGAGATTCACCGACCAAAGTGTCGTCGTTTCGACGGTCCCCACAACATTTGCTTAGAGTTTCATCTATCTTCTTGAACGATAAATTAGATGCTACATTTATTGGTCTTGTATTCTTGTCTGTTTTATGCTCTAATCCCAAAACTTTTAATAATCTACGTACACATAAAAATGTGATGATCTACGAACATATTTGGAATTAAACTATACAAACAATTCTTGACAATGAATATTTAACTTGTTTGAAAATTAACTCCACACAAAAACTTACGCGCGTTCGATTTAACTGTAGTCTTAGACGCAGTACTACGAATCCTAAATTAAGTAGATAAAGAAAAGTAGACAAAATTGTAAAAATAATAATAGAGATTATAAGTTCAGCAACTAATTATAACTAACTAAAGCTGGTTCGGTATATAAGTAAAAGACATGAATGATATTAAACTGATAATAATAAATTTTGAGCTAATATATGTTTTTTTTTGCCCCCTTCAAATGTTGTTATTTTTTAATTTGGATGATAACAAAGAAAGCTCGAAACTTGTCTTGGTGAGATTAAATCATATCTAGGGACCAGTCAGTGATTTATGTCTACTCTCGGGTTTGTTTTGATAAAATTTCTAAAATCAGTGGGTCTTCTTTTTGTGCCTAGCTAGAGTTGTCATCGGACAACTCGATCAGCTTGATTTGGTTTAAATATGGTCTTGTTATCATCAACCTTATTAAAGTCGGCAGATAACTAAATGGATTAGATCAGACCACTATAAGGTCCCAATCACCAGGTATCTTGTCTTTCCTATTTTGTGTGGGACTCTCATTTCTATTTTTCTTATGTATACTTGACAAATAAAAGGATATTCGCGCCATGTGTAAGACATTTCAATGCAGAAACATTAAACCGTGATACATCACTTAGTCCAATTTAGTAATGAAACTGATCTTAATCTTGTCGATCAAAGATGGAACCACGAGCACAAAATAACTTGTGTTCTTTCTTTGAAGCTTTCATAATCTAAAACGTTATTATTACTGATATACGTTATATACTATGTTAATTTTGTTTTCTAAACTTGACTTGAAAGGAAATGTAGAGGTCGACTGATATATGATAGATTCATCGGACGGCAGTATATGTAAAAGAGAGAGAAACACGTGTCAACAACATCTAGCACTGATGACAATAACGAGACCCACCTGTTAGCGTGCGGGAAGCAAAGATTTTTAATAAAAACTCACTTTTTTATTCCCTCCCCACTCATGTTCAATCAAGAACAAAATAGTCACTATTCACCATTTCACCTCATGCCTCATGTGTCTTTTTTAACAAGAATTTTACTTTACTACCTAAAGGCTAAAACCCTCCACCTTATTATATAATTCAAAAACGAGAAAAAAAAACACACACACACACATGACACATAATTGTCATTTCCAAACCAGCCCAATATAAGATTACAGCCCATTCGCGTCGTTTTAGTCTTAAGTGCACTTAATTTTAAGGTCTATGATGCTTGATGGTAATAGATCATTGATCAGGCCCGCTTGATGATTGTTTTCGATATTTTGATTCTTTCTGCTTCTCAGATTCTTCTTTCTTCTAGTCTTCTAGTTTGTGTACATAGTTTGTTTAAGATTTCATCATATATACATTAAAGTATTCAGATATGATACAGAGTTTGCAACTACCAGAAAAGCACTTGAAGTATTTTAAAACTTTTATAGATGAAACGATCACATCTATCTATATTCATTTGTCATACTAAATATATATATATATAAATATACTAAATATATAAAACTTATATGTATATATATATATATATATCAGTTGTTTTTAGAAATTGATTTTGTCAGCCAAATAATTTAAATTATAAATGGAAGAAAAGGTACACCCAAAAAAGAAACGTGGGCTGCTAGTCTAACATGGATTTCAATAAGAGTGGAACGCACGTTGCTCCTACATTCTAAACTGTTGAATTAATTTAACTTCAATGTTTTCCTCCATACATACATGTGCATTTTCCTCTATCAGTACATTGAAATATTATTGTCACAATAATGTAGGTAGGTATGCTTCGCACTGCAAATTTAGATACCCTAATTAACTACATAATAGCACACGATTCTTACCGGTTATTTTCTTATCTAATAGCCTCATTTATAGATTACTTTGTATCTAGTAAAAACATTATAAATATAGATGATGTAAAATATAATTGGTTTAGATACTAGATAGTGGTGGACTATAATATGGACTATAATATGTAATCAAGTAACACGTAAGCTAAAATAGATAGACTCCTGAAACTCTTAATTTCCACAACACCTCATATTATCATAGATTATAAAATCATCGAACAAAAAGCAATTGACTTGACTATAGTCACTATACTAAGAAATTTTGAAACCGACAAAAACTGCTAAATGGATGATATATAGAAAGTAGATAGTACATGACCAATGGTTGAAAACAGATAGGGTGGATATCTAAAGACACACTATAAGGGCCAATGAAGCCCATAAGACAACCTTGAGAATAAGCAAAGCGTAACCAAACCAAGGGAGAGAGAGAGATTCTAGAAGAGGAGGTACTCAAAACTTAGGACGTACAACATTTGGCAATGTACTGCTTTGCGACAAAGCGTAGAATTTGGATTTAATAGTGTCCTCTCAAACAAGCACACAAACCCAAATGTTTCTGTTCCTTCAAGTCCCTTTATATATATACACTTCGGTCGATCACCTATCGTTACATTTTACAAATTCTGTGACCTCCATCTTCTTCTTCTCCTTCTTTGACAGCTCATATAGTTTTATATATAACGTACATAAAACAATTACGTATTCTTGTCTCCCACTCTCTCCCTCCTCCCTTAATTCTTCATATTATTAATTTAAGTAACGGCGATATAATACTATTTTGTCATCTAAGCTTCCACGTGGCGTACTCTCCTGAGTTTCTGCCAGCGTCTCAGACAACAATTCTCTTCCCCCCTTAATTTTGCATATTCATTACGGTACACACACTCACAAATTGTCTCTCTTTTTAAACTCGATTGATTATTTATCATTGGTACTAATTGTATGCTAATAATTACTCTCTGATTACTACTGATCAACTTTTGGCGGCTAAACTCAAGAACTAAGATATTGTGAATTAATCACATCCGTTAGACCATATACCCAATTGTTGATAAAATTATATTTATGGTAAACAACATCAACAACAACAAGCTTTATATTTCTTTTCTTTTTTCACAATAATAGACAATTTAGTAGAGGAGATTAGTTTAAGTAGATAGGAAAAAAAATTAAAAAGATACAGTACACAGAAAGAAAGACATACAACTGTGAAACCACGACTTGGCCTCACAAAAAAAANTCGATTGATTATTTATCATTGGTACTAATTGTATGCTAATAATTACTCTCTGATTACTACTGATCAACTTTTGGCGGCTAAACTCAAGAACTAAGATATTGTGAATTAATCACATCCGTTAGACCATATACCCAATTGTTGATAAAATTATATTTATGGTAAACAACATCAACAACAACAAGCTTTATATTTCTTTTCTTTTTTCACAATAATAGACAATTTAGTAGAGGAGATTAGTTTAAGTAGATAGGAAAAAAAATTAAAAAGATACAGTACACAGAAAGAAAGACATACAACTGTGAAACCACGACTTGGCCTCACAAACAAAACAAAAAAAAAAAAAAACTAAAGCGTTGAAAATTGTGTGTGTTAGTGTTTTGTATTGATCGGTTGAGAAGTGCCTCTCTTGTTTTTTTTCCTCTCTCTTTCTCTTTCTTCTTTCAAAAAAATTTATTCTCACCTTCTTTGCTCCTCTTTTGTTTGTTTTCTTGTGAAGTTTTCATGGTGATCGGTGAAAACCAAAGAGAGATTATTTTAAATATGGTTTGATTTTTTAATATATGTATTTTTGGTGTAAGTATAGGTGGTTGATTACTAATCTTTTTATTCACTGATGATGAAGTTATCGCCTCTGAGTATCTCAACCGGTTCGAGTTTCAGTCACGACGACGACGGTGTCGAGTCTAGTTCTTCTCCATTCACCGGCGGCGCAATGCTGCCGGTTTTTCTTAACGATCTGAGTCGTAACAATGGAGACTCCGGAAGCGGTAGTAGCTGGGAAAGAGAGCTTGTCGAGGTGACCTTAGAGCTCGACGTTGCCGACGACTCCATTGTCGTCTGCGGTTTGTCTGAGGCGGCTGCGGAAGCGGCGTCTGTCGATTCTCGGCCGATATCGGTGGATTTAGTAACCGCGAGATTGTCTAGGAACCTATCGACGGCGTCTTCGAGGATCAGGCAGAAACTTGGGAAACTACTTAGGTCGGAATCTTGGAAGACGACGACTTCTTCTACCGCCGGGGAGAGAGACAGAGATCTCGAACGTTCGGCGGTGGTGGAGGGGATTATGACGGCGAGAGATAAACGGAAAGAAAACGCTAAATTACAGCGATCAACGTCTAGTGCGCAGAGAGCGTTAAAAGGATTACAGTTTATTAACAAAACCACGAGAGGGAACAACTGCGATTGCGATTGGGATTGCGATTGCGATCAGATGTGGAAAAAAGTCGAGAAACGTTTCGAATCGCTTTCTAAACAAGGTTTACTCGCGCGAGATGATTTTGGCGAGTGCGTTGGTAAGTCTGTCATGTATATATTAATCTAAACATATCACAAAACCCTGTTTTAAATGTTTACAAAATGTTTAAAAAAGGGATGGTGGATTCGAAGGAGTTTGCGGTGAGTGTATTCGACGCTTTGGCTCGAAGAAGGAGACAGAAACTGGAGAAGATAACGAAAGATGAACTTCACGATTTCTGGTTACAGATTTCTGATCAAAGCTTCGACGCGCGTCTTCAAATCTTCTTCGACATGTACGTGTCTCTTTTTCATTCTTCTCTCTTTTGAGTCTTTTATAATTTGGGGGTTGTCTTTACGTTTATAACTGTTACGGGAATAACGCATTGCTATATGCAAAAAAGTCATTAGAAAACAAATGTATTGAGCCAAGTGCTACGAATATTAGTTAGTTGACGTTAATCATTGACGTTAGTTTTATCTGTATAATTGATATTTGTAGCGATCATTAATGAAGTTTTTGATCAACTTGCATATATATTTTTTCTTTTTGTAAAAGTAGGGTTCATATTTGTTTCTTTGTGAAGATTAGCTGATCAAACCTGATCACATATGGAGTAAAAATGTTGTTGATTAAAGATAATATTAGCTCACCAATCACTCTTTGATTGGAAATTGTTATCTCTTTTGTAGGACTGCTGCAACCTCACTGTAATTTTCTATAGTTTTGGAAATTATTAGGCATGAATAAAATCATGTGTTACAGTGTTAGCTAAGCTAAAATTTTGATCCGGAATGTTTACACTCATATCAGTGATAGATATATCATTTAAATCACGTGGTATTAATAGCCGTTGGATTTGGTAGTTCACGCTATCAACGGTGCAAAATATGTCTTATGTCTAAGTAATGGGCCACGGTTTACTTGGCCCAGTAAAAATAACCTTTCACCAGATTTTCAAAAATGTTTCCTCTTTCAGCATTTTATTTTTTCCCGCAATAAGTTAATTGCAAGTAAGGTAATTGACTCTTATTACACCAGATGCTTAAATGATTTTGCAAATTTACACTTTTTTTGGCCAAACATATTTATAAGTTTCGCTAGTCATATATGTTTTGGTTGTTTGTGATCCTACAATACTGTAATAATTGTATTTAATTTGCTGGTGTTACTAATCAAAAACAGAGTTTAATTTGTTACCGGTTTTGTTGTTACCACAGGGCTGATAGCAACGAAGATGGGAGGATCACTAGAGAAGAAATCAAAGAAGTAATTTCTTTTTCAACACAACAATTACGTATGAAACAATCAAATATTCTTAACAATTGTTAATACTTTTGAAACGCAGCTTTTAATGCTAAGCGCATCGGCAAACAAGTTAGCAAAACTTAAGGAACAAGCAGAAGAGTACGCATCTCTGATCATGGAAGAACTTGATCCAGAGAATTTTGGATACATTGAGGTTCATAAAACATTATCTTATCATCACCCCTTTAAAGACACTATCCACAATTTTTCTATGTTTCTTAACCTTTTTGTCTTGTTTCAGTTATGGCAACTTGAGACACTCTTACTTCAGAGAGACACATACATGAACTACAGTAGACCGCTTAGCACAACCAGCGCTGGCGTGAGTACACCAAGACGGAATCTTATTAGACCTCGTCATGTGGTTCGAAAATGTAGAAAAAAACTTCAATGTCTGATTCTAGATAACTGGCAACGAAGTTGGGTTCTTTTATTATGGATCATGCTTATGGCCATTCTCTTTGTTTGGAAGTTTCTAGAGTACAGAGAGAAAGCTGCTTTTAAGGTAATGGGTTATTGCTTAACCACTGCTAAAGGAGCTGCAGAGACCCTCAAGCTCAATATGGCTTTGGTTCTCTTACCTGTGTGTAGAAACACATTGACTTGGCTAAGATCTACACGCGCTCGAGCTTGTGTTCCTTTCGATGATAACATCAATTTCCACAAGGTAAATACTACTATACAACCTTCCACATCTCTTTCTAGTTTTCAGTCTTCGTCATTACAAAACTTGAGATCAAGACTCTTTTGTCTCTCTGTTGTCCCATTTGTGTTCCAGATTATTGCTTGTGCCATTGCGATGGGGATACTTGTTCATGCTGGTACCCATTTGGCGTGTGATTTTCCCCGGATTATAAACTCGAGTCCAGAAGATTTCGCCTTGATCGCTTCTGCCTTCAATGGTACTAAGCCCACATTCAGAGACCTGATGACAGGAGCAGAAGGAATCACCGGGATCTCGATGGTGATCTTGACAACCATTGCCTTCACATTAGCATCAACTCATTTCAGGAGAAACCGTGTGAGGCTTCCGGCACCACTTGATCGCTTGACTGGCTTTAACGCATTCTGGTACACTCATCACCTTCTAGTGGTTGTCTACATCATGCTCATTGTCCACGGGACCTTCCTGTTCTTCGCTGATAAGTGGTATCAGAAAACTGTAAGTAGCAGCAACCATAATCTCTCTTTGCTCTTAAACCGAAATGCCAAAATATCTTGAAACCTAAACTGTTTTTGATTGCCACTCATCTCAGACTTGGATGTACATCTCGGTTCCTATGGTGCTCTATGTGGCAGAACGAAGTCTGCGAGCTTGTAGGTCAAAGCATTATTCTGTCAAAATCCTCAAGGCAACCACCATAAACCGATCAAATTTATTCCTGTTAAAAGGTGTTTTCATAACAAAATAAACCCATGAACTTTCAAACTGAACTCTGCAGGTTTCTATGCTACCTGGAGAAGTACTCAGCTTAATCATGTCAAAGCCTCCTGGATTCAAGTACAAGAGCGGTCAATACATATTCTTGCAGTGTCCAACCATCTCTCGATTTGAATGGTGAGTACTGATGCCGAATTCCCTTTGTGTTAGCAAACATCTCAGGTTTCACTAAACCCTAAACTTTTCCAGGCACCCATTTTCTATTACCTCTGCACCAGGAGATGACCAACTCAGCGTTCACATCCGAACACTTGGAGACTGGACAGAGGAGCTACGACGAGTTCTAACCGTGGGCAAAGATCTTTCAACATGCGTGATTGGGCGTTCAAAATTCTCTGCCCATTGCAATATTGATATCTCACAGTATATTTCAAGATCCTTCTTAGCTTTCTCCTTTCAACACTTAGCTACCTAGTATTAACATGCTTTGTTGATCCTGTATTTGACAGCCGACCGAAATTACTAGTAGACGGTCCATATGGAGCTCCAGCACAGGACTACAGAAGCTATGATGTCTTGCTCCTCGTTGGATTGGGAATAGGAGCTACTCCTTTCATAAGCATCCTGAAGGATCTCCTGAACAATTCAAGAGACGAACAAACAGTAAGCCCAGCACCAGAAAAGTTAGCCTTTCCAACAACCTTGCATCAAATATGTATCTCTAAACTTTCAATGTCACAGGACAACGAGTTCAGCAGATCAGATTTCAGTTGGAATAGCTATACATCTTCATATACCACAATAACCCCAACTTCAACACATGGAGGGAAAAAGAAAGCAGTGAAGGCTCACTTCTACTGGGTCACAAGGGAGCCAGGATCCGTTGAATGGTTTAGGGGAGTAATGGAGGAAATATCAGACATGGACTGCAGAGTAATTAATAATCACAAGCATATCATTTACTTTCATCAACACTTTAACGTTTATCGATATACTAACATATTCCTTAATTTTCTCGTAAGACAGGGCCAGATTGAGTTGCACAACTACCTTACAAGTGTATATGATGAAGGCGATGCAAGATCAACCCTGATAAAAATGGTCCAGGCTTTGAACCATGCCAAAAATGGAGTTGATATTCTATCGGGAACACGGGTAAGATTTGTTGCAGGGAATATGATCATAAACTATTTCCCAATATTACCAATAACTAACAAGATAACATCATTCAAACAGGTGAGAACACATTTTGCAAGGCCTAACTGGAAGGAAGTCTTTAGTAGCATAGCAAGAAAGCATCCAAATTCGACAGTCGGTAAATATTTTATACAATCAGCTGCTTACTAACAAGACATCTGATAAACCTCTATTCTAGGACCAATGCAATGAATTAGTACCATCGGAAAAGAAATAAAAATTTTCAATAGGAATTAGTGACACAGGCAAACAAGTGAACCTGTTTGGTGTTTCAAAGCATATGTGAAAACAATTTATCGAATGGTGCAGGAGTGTTTTACTGCGGCATACCAACTGTGGCAAAAGAGTTAAAGAAGCAAGCACAAGACATGAGTCAGAAAACAACCACACGGTTCGAATTTCACAAGGAGCATTTCTAAGTCATCCCCTATCACTTTCCCTAAAGTGAGATTGAAATCCCGCCAGCCATTATTTTTCTGATACTAACTTCACATTCACTTAGCAGAATAGATTAAATACACTATGTCACAATGAAACATTATCCTGCCCTGCTTGTTTGTATAGACCCGCCTAATGGCATGACAATAACAAAGATAATTTACTATACAAAATAACATACGCGTCTTTTCAAAGATGAACCCATCTCTATTTCCATTACCACAAGGCACAAAGCTAATATAGTCACAGAGGAAGAAAATTAAACAAAAAAAAAGTTTCATTAAAAAGGTGCCTTGACTCGAGCACAGTAAACTGGAACTGAAACACACTCAAGAAGGGAATAAGTAACAATGCCTTTGTGTTCACTGTACCAATACTGCAGTAGAAGGCCAAATAGAGTTTTGAGTTTAGTCATCTTTTATCTTTCTGAGCAACTTGGAAGCCCACTTTCGAACCCTTCTCTTAAGGGTATAACCAACAAACACCCCAGCGACAAAGAACACAGCGCACAACTTGGAGACCAAGGTGCCGGATCCTGAGTCGTATGTAGTAGTCAAGTTGCTGCCGGGGCCTCGTTTGTCCTGCATCAGAGTTTCCGCAAAATCAGATAGAGAAGACGAAGAAGAAGAAGCTGCCGATTTCGCATCTTTCACCATCTTGTTGTAAAACTTCTCTAAACCATCCATCGCTCTCCGACTATCGGAAAAAGAACGATCAATTAGGGTTTTTAGGGTTCAATCAAATCCTCAGCTGATTGCTAAATTGACTTGTCGTTGACAAGAAACCAAAAGGTCAAAATTGGCATTTTACAGTCAGAGTGCAAAAAAAAAAAAAAGAGAGAAAAATTTGCCAAAAAAAAAAATTAACAATTTCCACTAGTATTAAATTTTGTTTTTGAAGTTTATAATTCATCATCAGTGTAATTAAGTGATGATAATGTGATGTTTTACCCCAAAAAATTGTCTTATTTTAAGTGATATTTTACATTTTCAACTAATTAATTATTTGTATTTTGCAGTTTTTTTTTTCATTGGCTAAATAGTGTTTTATTTTAGAAAAAATGACTTCTTAGTAATACAGAAAGAGTAAAGAATACATAAGAAATTTTCAGAAACTCAATCTTTTTGACCAAGGTCAAATATTTCTATCTTCATACAAATAAAAATATTACAGTATTTAAAAACATTTGTTTCTAGTTATAAAATCTCATGAAACTTAAACATACATACATATTTATTCCTTCATTCATTGACATTATATTATATATTATACATCCACACACAATTATTCATAAATAATTTCATTTCATAATACATTCAATTTAGTTTGAGGCATCTTCTTCTTCTTGATCGAGTCGGTAATCTTGAGAACCATAAGGACTAAAAGCTTCAAGGAGCAAATTGGATTTACGCCAAGGATTGAGTCCCATGTCGTTGCACAAATCATCGGCATGTTGGATGCTGAAAGTGGAAATGCAATGACGTTTGTAGAATCTGCTTGATCTTCTCGTCACTTCCATTTCCTTGAAGAATTGATCCAACATCTTCTCTTTGCTTGGTAATCTGAACTTCTCATCCACGAGCCGGCTAAGCCACATTGAACGTAGCTCTGATGTGTGTAAGTTCGAGTTGCTCTGGACGTATCCCACGAAACCCATGTTCGGTATCAATGGATGGATTGTTCCCCTGAAAGATATTTTTTAGTTTTTGTTACTCATATTATATGGTCAAAATTTCATGAGTATTTTTATGTGTATCAATATGTACCTGTATAAAGGCATGACACCGCATGGAAACTCAAGCCAAGTTCGAAAAGGTTCAGGAACGATGGCTTTCAGCTTCTTCTTGCCATCATAACCAGTCGCAAGTATCACGACATCAGCTTCTAACGTAGTCCCATCATCAAACTCAATCCCCTCATCATAAAAGCACCACTTTGATGCTTTCTTAAACCGGATCATCCCTTTATCCGCTTCCTCAAAGAAGTTCTCCGGTACGATCGCCATTTGACAAGAAGCATAGTCTTCCTCGAAAGAATGGTCCGGTTTAAGACCATATTTCGCTAGAGGTAGCTTCCACATAACATATGCTTCGATGAATTTGGAAACCGCAGCACGCTGTTTTCACATATATGTTTAATTTTTTTATAAAATTTCATTGCACAATTTATAGAGAAGTAAGAAGGGGGTTTTAAGATCACTAACCAGAAGAGAGAAGAGGAGGCAAAATAGAGTTCTAAGGAAGCTTTGGTTAGGCCTATCATGGAGGAACTGAGAAGCTCTTGTTGAGTAGAACAAGAAGAATGGTAGTCCCCACACCCAATAATGTGGAAACACCCAATGTGTTGTTCTCACCACCATTGTGCATGCTTTTCCTCCTTCTCCTGCAAAATTTTTATATAAGTTTATTTAGTTATTGAAATCATATTATATGGTGATTGTAAACTAATGCGTTGTCCTCACCACCATTGTTTTATTGTTTGTGCCAAATAGAATATTAACGGTCAGGTCCAACCGAGAAGAATTATCTATATATACTTAGCAAAGACGATTATTGCTATTATTTTTAATTTTATTTTGACTTGTGCCAATTGTTAGAGTGAAGCTAATTAAGTATTACTTAACAAAGACTTTTGTGGATCAAAGAGAACTTAAAGGAATAATATATATCATGTACGTACCTTGATTAGCTAAAGCAGACTCTAAAGCCAAATCGATGGCGGATTTCTTGTAGCCGATGACAGCAACATTTTTGCCATGGAGGAGACTAGAAGCTTCTTCTTTCTCTAACTTGCAGTAATCCATCGAATGCATCACTTTTCCTTTGAATATCTCCGGCCCTTTCTTTGCCGGAAAAGTCGGTATTCTTGGAACGTCGCCGAATTTTCCGGTACACACTACCACGAACTCAAATGCATGCCACTGCGCTCGCACACATTAAAAACGTAATACAAAAAACTCACTAATAGACGTAAGTACTCAATCGAGTTAATGATGCATGCATGTAGTAGTTTTCAAAAACTATTTGGAAGTTCTATGCAGTTTTTACATAAAAAATGTATTAATATTAGTAAATAGTAACTAACACATATTTTAATTCATGTATGATGTATATATTAAAAAAAAGCAGTGTGATCTGCATGACAGTTTGAGACCATGCATCAGCTTCAAATTTACCGAAATACAATCGTTAAAGAAACTATTTTGAATATATGCGAATGCACCATTGCGCGTATAATTAAATGCATGCAGTAGCAAATATATATATATATGAGACTGAAACATATAAAGAGAGTTATCAAACAAACCTGAATATCTCCAGAATCTCCGGTTTGAACGGCAACTTCCCACACTGGTTTGCCAGGCAACAAGTTGCCGTAAGCACCGAGGTCAACCATCTGAGGAATTTCGCCGTCACCGGTGAACCTAACTTCGATGACCTTAGAGCCAAACTTCATGAACTTGAGAAGATCAAAATGCTTAGCATAAGATTCCAAGTAATCTAGTATCTCAACGTAAGATGGGAAAGTAGGGTCATCTCTATTGGGCCATGGAAAGTCAGAGAACTCGTAATCGACTCGAGCCGATTGTAACTTGGTCGTCTCGTAAGTGCAGCTCCTCCAAACACCTCCAACTGAATCCGAGGATTCGAATACGGTCGGGTTGTGATGAGCTAAGTTCTTAGCAGCAGCTAAACCGCTCACACCGGCACCGATGATCGCTACTCTCGAAGAACTAAGTTTATTGTAGTTAGAAGCCATTTGGAGAGATTTATGCTCGGAAGAGAGAGAGAGAGAGAGAGAGAGAGAGAGATAAATAGTTTTGATGAAGAGTGTTCTGAGTTGTTTGTGAGTTTGCATGGGACATGCTTAATTTATATAGTGTTATTGGGTCGGGTCGGTTATTCTTGTGTCGGGTTGGGAATCGGTTTTGTCAGGGAGCACGTGCTTTTGAATATTAGTTAGTTTTGGAGGTGGCCGGGTTGAAATATCTAAGGTAATTTTTTTTTGCGTTGAGAAATTTGGTGGCTGTTGTGAGGAAATTTCTGCAAGCGTGCGTTGTGATTAAACAATTCGCTCTTGGTATTTTGTTTGTGTTAGTGCACATGAAAAAAAAAAGTATTCGTTCGTGTTAAATTTCTAAGTACTTTCAAGAAGTCTAATGGAATATTTTCTCTTTTGTTAAAAATTTAAAATAGTCTTTTTAACTTGATTTTGTCTTCTCGAATTTAATTATGAGCTTCTTAGTTTATAACCTTGACTGAATTTATTATATAAGTATAGGGATTAGATTAAAAAAACTCCATCATATTCCGATCTAATTTCGTTCCTAAAATCTCTTCCTTTGTAAATATATGACTCTCGATAAATACTTTTTGTTTTACTATCATTTTTGCCCCTGAGTAACAAAATTTATATGTATGTGTGTGCAGATTCATCGGAAGACTTAATCTTATAAAGAATTGTTTATCAAGGAATATTGTGTGTGTTTTATTACGAATAAGTAATTTGACCGGGCGCTCAGAAGCACTCAACATATTGTTTCTTCATTGGTAAAGAAAATGTTCTCCACGCCTGAGGCAAACAAAGAGCGTAGTGTGATTTCCGCACAAGAAGCTGGTCCGAATAGATAGTGAGCTGGCGATCCCTTAGTGTTCGATCAACAAGCTAGTCATCGGAGAGTCATTACAGAAGTCTTTGTTCTGAGAAAATTCTTGCGTATCTTTCCTCATACCACATATACCGTAATTTGGAGGGTGATGATAGTGTTTGTTGGTTTTTAATGCTTTATACATACTTAATATGTTAGTTTTATTAAATAGCATAAAAAAAAGTTCATAGTCATTCACTTAAATTAACCCTCTATTGCATAATTATTTTCACCACTCATGATACTGTCAGAGAAAAAAAGAAACGTAAACCAACCGGCCCGATCGAAAGACGTCAATGAGACAATGACGATATAAAAGATTTGAGTGTTGCTGTTGCCGCCATATAATACAAGATCTTGAGTTTTAATCATCAACAAGAAAAACGAATAAAAAAAAGAAAATTCTAATATCTCTCTATGAATTGTCTTTGGTCGATAGACTTTGTGAGTTTGTTTTCATTAATCATTATTGGTCTACTCTTTAATCTTTTATTTTCTGTCTGGCTCATGTGAGCCCTAACTACTGTCTCTTTTCATGTCTCTAGACTACTAATCTTGGACTAAATCTTTATTCTTAAAATCTAATTTCAATAACAATCAAGTTCTTAATTCTTAAGTTTGTGTCCACGCAAGTTTTAAAAAAAGTCTAGCCTTAATTTTTTTTTTTTTTAGACATCCTCTAGCCTTATTATTTATATATATTTTGAGATCTCACCCATAACTATGAAATGTATAATCACATTATACTACCTTTAGGTTAGAATCTCACAATACGTAAGTCATCAACTCATCATCCTTAACTGTATATATCTTGAGAAAACTAAGTCTAAATTCATTTTTATTATGTGTGTTTATTGGTAACGTATACACGATGCAATAAGGTTATACTGCTTATATTATGATCACCTACATTCTAAAATGGTATACAACTCTTTTCTCTGCCTTTTTACTTCTTTTAATAATTTTGTAATCGTTTACCATTTTGTATTTTACCATTATTTTTACTCTTTTTATCATTATATATTAATGAAACCAAGAAAATAAAATAAATTTGATTCAGTTACCATTTTACATGATAAGTTTATATTGGCTAAACTATAGTATAAATTCGATTAAGATGAAAATATTGATGATCAAAAATAAATAATGTGGATTATTTCTATCAAATATCTGTAGATGTCCATACATTATTGACGTGCTTATGCAAATTTTTCTTTTTTCTTTCGAATTAATAAAATATATTGAATTTACATTTACATGTTTCTTTTCATCATACCCGCATATTCAGACCAATTTTCTGCTAAAGTAAGACTAGTCTTTTTTTTGGATTGACCGTTCTTCTATTATTTTATTTATTTACTTATTTTTGTCATTTGCGATAGCTGTTAGTATTCTTAGCAATTTAGCATGCATGTAGGAAGAAAACCAAAAAACATTTGTCCTTATTTTATGTTATTTGTGCTAAGTCAAATGCGTAACACTACAAAAACATAATATTATTAATCCATGTCATAAAGAATAATCACTTATCAGTTAGTTAATAATGTTTAGGTATACACATCATAACACAATAGTAGTATATTAATATGTGTACCGAGTAAACCAAACAACTTTTAGTCCTGAACGTGGAGCATCTTCAAGTCAGACGTAAAAGCACAAAAACAAAACAAAAAAGCTAAGTGACCAAGTCACAACTCACACAAGTATACTTAATCAACTATATATATGGTCAATTATTCAGTATCAGAATTTTAGTAATAAAACAATAAACTAGTCTCAAATTTTATAATTATTCACGTAAACTTATTTTAATACAATTAATTGGTTGATTAACCGAGTCAAGTTGGTTCCATACTCAAAGCACTTAAAATGAGTAATATCCAATAATGATGAGCATGATATATAGATATATACATGTTAGATATATATAGTACTTATATGTATATATAGTCATATACAAATATATGATATGATAAAATGGAAAAAAGAGGAGGAAGTAACAAAGAAATTGAGGAGTTGGAACTCAAGTAGAGAAGAGAAAGTTAGGAATATGGTTCGAGAAAATTATAAAGGGAGAGAGTGAATTCAATGTATCATTTTTATTGTTTGGTACGAATCAATTGTCTTACGATTGATATCTTAATTACTTTACTTCTTGTCTTTGTTACATGCGTATAAGTATATAACTGCACGTCTATTTGGTGTGGTCCTAATTAATAAGTATCTTATATCTGCTTTTCAATTAAAAAAAAAGGAAGAGACAAAGAAAGCGATATAAAATACCAAAGATACTAGTATAAATTAAATAAATATGCTAATAATTTTACCTCCAGTATTTATAGTTTCAAAATTTCTCATTTTAATTAACAATTATGATACAGTGTTTGTCATTAACATAACAGTTTTTTTTTTTTTGCAAGGTTATACATATATATATATATATATAAAACTAACATTTATTGTTTAAATTAATCATCTGTGTACGAATTTATATACTAGTAAAACTTTCACGCGGGTGTCCTTGTCTTTGTGGGCATACTTAGTTGTTGCATGCATAATAAATAGCCATATACAATCTACGAGCGTTTATAATATTATCAAAGTCTATTCTTATGATTGTTCCTTTATTTTATTGTGTCATGTTACTTGCTACTTGCTCCTTGCTAGTACAATCAACACTTTAACAGTACTATCAACCAATCCTGCAATCAACACTTCATTAAGATCCTAAAGTAACAGTTATATTAATTGATCAATAGTAGTTGATAAGTACATTGTCGTCAAAGTATGTTTAAAAGTTTTTTTTTTTCTTCTGTCTGCAACCAGCTAGAACATTGCATAATTAAAAACGGATCACTATGTGAAGATGCTTTTTTTTCTATAACATCATCAATCGATCACGATTTAATCAAATATATAGCTAACAAGAAAATTTCATCTTTGGGAAACCAACCGTTGATTTTCTCTTATATTTTTCGTAGCACTTGAAAATCTTCATAACATTTGACTTCTACTAAAAACTATTAAATTACATACATGCATGAATGTGTGACTATTTCTGTTTTTTGACCTAATAAATAAATAAAAGTTTTGTTACCGTACGGAACTAGATTTTTTTACAATAAAACATAGTTGAAACTTGGTTTATCAGAGTCTATTTTGAAGGTTCTTGCTTTAGTTAGGTTTGTTGGGTTGGAACTTTGGATCAAAGCTATATGAGTATAAAGTTAGTAACATGATAACAGCATTTAGCATATTCTCAAGAGCCATCGAATTCCCAGAGTGAATATAAATTTGATCAACATCAAAGAACTGGATCATCTTAATTATATATCTAAGAGACAGAGTTATATTACCTGTACAAAATTGCCAACCCTACCTAAAAAGAATCATACATTCCCAACATGTAAGAAGAGGAATTATGCTAAGCATAGTTTACGGGTATCCATTTCATTATTACGGGGATCAATGATGGGAAATGATATAGGCACGCATAAGTGTTGAAATAATAATGGGCCTTGAGAAATAAACTTGAGGCCCATTTCAAACTCAGTAAAATCATAGAGTCATTTAGAGATATGCAACTTCATTGATCATTTAAGAACAAATAGAAGACAGGAAAACAAGTACTAGTAGCTTAACTTGTTGAATGTTTGGTTAGAGCTCTCGTAAAAAAAGAACGTGGCTCAAAGGTTTCAATACTACAAAACAAAATGAGACATGAAGTATTATAACTACTATTATGTATCATACATAAAGAACAATTTGTTTAAGACAAACCCAAAGTCAGCTACCTCTGCTCGTTCTCCTCCTGTCATGTTCCCCTTTGGCGCAATCAGTCCCATTCCTAAAATCTTCTTTATTGCCTAAAGAAACCTTGTCGAATGAGCCATAACACTACGAAAAATATGGGGCTCTTCTTGTACACACACTGCATCAAAACATGGCCAAAAACACTCAGTCATTTGCAACCACGTGTATGTTACCGGTCCCTATAGTGGTTCAAGAAAAGTATTATAGATTCAGTTTCAGGCTGTGGAACAAATAGTCAAGGACTTATCTAATGATATGGTGGGTGAGGAGTAAACTATTCCAAAACAAATCTAAGATTGCTTCAGTGATGGGCCAAGATAGCATTAAAGAAGGAGAAAAAAAAAATGAATGGAAGAGAAGAAATTAAGATATACCTTACAGCAAGTTACACGGATAAAGTTGGAGTAGACAGCATTGGAATTTTCGGCTTTCATTTGTACGGAGCAAAAATGATGCAGGAGTTGTGGCCACCAAACCCGAAAGAATTTGACAAGGCTGCTTTAATATCCAGTCTTTCCTTCTTAAGACCCACCAGCAGCTTTGTATCCTGATCCATTAGGAAATGAAGTTACGGTATTAAAAGATCATTCCAGCAATGTCAAACTAAAACTTGTCTACATACCACTGCTTTGTCTGGATTCTCCAGGTTAATATTTGGATGAACCCATCCTGTCTTTATTGCCTGTAGGGAAAGAAGGTTGCATAACATTATTGTTTTGTCCATTCAGCTTGTTAATTTGTCCAAGGTGATTTGATTTTTTAGACAGCATTCCCTTTCTTGTAGATATACTAATGTATCTAGACTTGGAAATCATTACCTGAATGGTTGCAACAGCCTCCACGGCTCCAGAAGCTCCCAGCAAGTGTCCGATCATAGATTTTGTCGAGTTTATCTTTAGCTGTCAGATTGTCATAGTTCACGTAAGAAAACACAGGCATCAGCATATCTACAAGACAGGAAATACTGTCTCAAAAATCAAAATTTCCCCGGATAAATAAACAAGTTGACGAGAGAAACAAACATACCTCAGGATTTTGGCCAAAACAGTGAGCAAGGGCTTGGTACTCCTTAAGGTCTCCAGCTGGTGTAGATGTAGCATGAGCATTTATGTAATTTACGTCTTCCTTAGAAATCCCGGCATGAGCTAATGCTTTCTCAATACAGAGAATGACACCAGCACCTGCAGATATTAGATATCTCCTTCAGTAAAAAAATAAAGGGTTCAAAAGAAAAAGAAAAAACCATTGGGAAGTAAAACCTAAGAATCATGCTCTCGAGCAACCACCAATTCTTGGTTAACTTAATTCTATTGCTATAATTTTATAGACAAAGAAAAGCAAACAAAGGAAGAAAGATTGCCGTGGATTAGTGAATAAAGATAGTTAGAACACAAAAGGGATCTACCATCAGGATGTGGTTCGGTTATGTGATATGCATCAGATGTGAAACTACCACCAAGGAACTCCGCGTAGATAGTTGCTCCTCTACTCTGCAACAGCATAATTTTCATAGCCTCACAATGACTTAACTAAAAGCTTTAAAAACATTTTCATTTTATGACAAGTAAGAAAAGAGTTGGGACCATAAAAAAATTATACAAAGGGTTTGAAGCACAGAGGTAATTAAACTTAAAAGAAAAAAGTATAGTGCAAGAACCAATATAAACTCTTGAAATGCAAGATTTCAGATGGGTAAATCAGCAATGATAGAAAGAGCATCGTTTTTTGTTTGCATATTTGAAAGAAGAGACAAACCTTGGCATGCTCAAGTTCTTCTAAAAGCAGAACTCCAGCTCCCTCTCCCATGACGAAACCATCCCGATTCTGTTTAGCAAACCAAAATCAGGTTTAATAAAAAAAGGAAGATAATCTGAAACTATATATGTTTCAATATTATTCTACACAAGAGTTAGATGCACTGGACATACATGTCCGCAAAAATTCTTAAGGGACAAGACAATGAGAGTTAACACCCATGGTTGCCTGCATTAGTTTACAATGGGTATCATTGGTAGACCATTTCATGCATACCCTTCAAACATATGCTTAAATCAGAAGGCAGGTGGTGAACGACCATGCAGTCCGAGCCTATATGGGGTAGGCTAGGTTCCCACATTTTGAAGATCGACCATCTTTAGTAGTTAAGATTCAAATGAACAATAAGAGATGATTCCTAGGACATTATAGAAAAAAAAAGAATTCACTACGAAAATAGTGGAAAATTACACTATCCCAAGGACGTGAAGCTTTGGTGGGATCATCATTATTCTCTGAAAGAGCCCGACAGGCAACAAAACCTCCCAACCCTGCAATGGGACACATGAAATAAGATTTGTGTGGCACAAAGTTGGGAAACAGAGGGAAGCATATGGTTACAAAAGCAAGAGTGCGCACCTATAGGAATGATAACTGAATCAGAGCCACCACAGAGCATTACATCCTATAAGATCAAGAGAAAAAAAAACCAAATGTCAAACACAAGTGGACTCACGTAAACTCTACCATACTACCAAATTTCCTCGTTGTTCGAGGATACTTACAGCTTCACCTCTAATAATGTGGTTTGCCGCACTGAGAATACAGAAATTTCCAGTGGCGCAAGCAGTTGAAATAGAGTAGTTTGGACCCATCCATCCCTAATGTATCATAACAAAGAAGGTCAATACGTAGGGGCAGCCATAGGTAATTACAACATAGTATCCAAAATTGATCAGACCAGATCAATGGCAAGCATAGCAGAACCCATGTTGGTCGTTGCAAAGGGCACACAGAAAGGATTCATCTTCTTGTAAGAGATTTTCAAAGCTTCAAGGGCATCGTAGAAGACCTGTATCCCACAAATACAGCGGCAAATGCAATATTCAGAAACAAATTTATAAACTACATTTTCTGAAAATCATAATCGATATAGAAGAACAATCTTGAATCAGTAGAGATTCTAAACAACAACAACACTCTGTCCAAAAAAGTATTTTCATCTTTTATTTATGTTCAAAACAAGAAATAAGGAGGGGGTACCTTCATGCCTCCCATTGCTGAGCCAATTAAAACTCCACATTTGGATTTGTCAAACTCTGCCATTACATCCTCAGTTACCCCACCATCAGCCAGCGCTTTCTTGCCAGCGGTTAGAAGATAAAGCATGAACTTGTCCATCCTTTTCGAAAGTTTTGGAGCAACCAATCCTTCTGTCGAAAAGGTTTTAATCTCTCCAGCAATTCTCTTGGCAAAGACAGTACAAAGAAAAGATACAATTAAAAAACAAGCCTAGTAAAGAAAATAAAAAAAAGTACACAACTTGTAAAAGAGCTCTTGATATAAAAAGCTTACAGTAGGAAATGCAGAACAGTCAAAATTCTCAATAGGGCTAATACCACTGATGCCTTGTAGCAAATTGTCATAAAAGGTATGTGGGTCATGACCTAATGGTGTTTCAACTCCCATTCCTGTCACAACAACGCGGCGTGACTCCAAAGGAGGTTTCTTTTTAACCGTTGCTTCCTTCTCCATCTCTAGAGTGACTTGCCCTGGTGTAAAGCCATCCAAATCAACACTCTCTTCACTCACGTATAGATGAACCCAAGACTGGAAATGGAAACAAATACACAAGTGATTGAATTGGTATACCAGAGCTAGATGCTTGATTCAATCTCCTCTGCTTTCGATTGAAGTAAGTGTTGTTATTCGATTCGAAGAAGAGGGAAGACAAGGCATTGTTGTTACAGTTACTCACAAGACCGGCGGATCCATTTGTAGTAGAAGAAGAAAAGGCGGAGCATTTGGATTTTGTAAGCAGTGTACTCCGGCGGCTAGTCTTAGTGTCGGATTGACGCAGACGGTCTCCACCGCTGGACATGCAAGCCCCCACTAGCCAATCGCATAACGGAGATGCGTAACATGAAGAAGACGCACCCGCCACCATGGCCAGCGGAGACGATTAGAGAGAGAAAATAAAAGAGAAATGTGTGAATTGTAAGGCTGAGAATCTAGCACGAAAAAAGACGGATTCTGGAGTGGTGGTGATGAAATGAGAGTCACGGATCTCTCTCTCCTCTCTCACACTTACTCACTCACTCACAAGTGTCTGGATGCGTGAATTTGTGCGTGGAGACGCCAAGTCGTTTCCGAGAACAACAGAGAAGCCAGAGAGTGAGAGAAAAATAGAATTAAAAAATGTTATATTACTAGATATTCACCATTTTTTTTTTTAGAAATACAAAATAAAATTTATTTATTATATTAACTATCTATTCTATGTATATAATATATTTTTTATTTTTAATCTACTATAGTTTTACATCAATATATTACATAGTGTATAATTTCTATTGTTTACATATAGTAGTTTATTATATACAAATTAAAATATCCTTATTATTCATTAAATTTTATTTAGTCAACAATTATACTTTTTGTGATTTTTTTTTTCATTTACAATGTAGAGATAATAATATTACATAATATATTTTATTTTTTATAAGTATACTATAATTTGTTTGTAATTTTGGTTGTTATATCTCTATATCATTTAACACTTTTGTAATTATAGTTGTGCAAGTCGATTAAAATGGTGGAGTATTTTTTTTGTAAAGTTTGATTTATATCAATTGTTTCTTATTAGTATGGATCGAAAATCTATATATTAATATATTAGCTACAGAAAAACACTTCGGTGAAGAAGTAATTTTTTTTTAACAATTTGTGTTAGTTTAGCCCCCAATTTTTTAAAAAAATTAAAGTTATTATCAACAATTTAATCACTTGGCTTTCAAATACACAAAAAATAAGTTATTATCAACAGTTTTTTAAAAAATAGATTAATTAAATATTTTATATTTAATGTTAATGGGTGTTGGTCTGGTATTTTTGGAAATTTAGTTAGAAGATTTTCTTCTTAAGTTAGATTCTAAATTTGAAATTATTTTAAATAAAAAATAATTGTAAAATTAATGTTAATGGCATGATTGTAAATAAGTTCCAACTTCAAGATTTATTTGTTAAATGTCTCCAAAAATGTATATATAGATAGATATAACGAACGACCGGAACAATTTTATTTTTTTCATATTTACATCAAAATAATTTTATTTTAAGTAGAGATTTTCAGTAAATTAAAGTTATTTTGCACATCTCTAAATATTAAAAGCAGTACTAATCAAATTCGATTTATAGTTTCACCTCGGTTTAATCGAAGGAAGAGACAGTAGAATCCCATTTTTATAAATTAAAGAATGATGAGACCGTGGACAGTTGGTGACTTGGTGGTTTATGGACACCGGTCTTGTATTGAATGAGTATGTTTGTTTCTCTATTTTGAATGTAAAACTCAAAACCAGATGTTTTGTAATGAATGTGTTGCATATGTATGGGCTTATAAAGCCAATAAATAATAATGGGCCCATGAAAGCCCCATATAAAGTATCGCTATCCGTAGTCACCGTAACTTCCGCGAGTGTATAAAAGAAGCAAACCGTGACGTTACCAAAATCACCGGATTAGTATTGTTTAATCACATTGATTGACATATACAGTAGTTATATTTTATAAATTCATGTAATGTAAACATCGTTTATCGTACTCGTACGTGTATATTACTAGACTACGTTAGATAATTAAATACTAAACAACTATGGTAACATGATTGAACTTTACTTTTTGAAAAAAAAAAAAATTTGCCTTTTCAGTTTCTTTTACTCTAATACTACTTCCTTTCCATTTTAAAGTTCTCTTTTTATAATATAAAATTTCTTAAGTTGGCTCGTAATACGCTTTTTTTGTAAAATAGAACCACGCCTCACCAACTTTTTCCTAATGTTTTCTTCCACTTTTTTTTTTCTTTTCCTTTGTTGTCACCTTTTGATATGGAATATAAGTAAATAACATCACTAATTCATTAATATGTGATTTATCTTTCCATTATCTTATTCTTTCCTTTTATTCTACTGACATTTTTTTCCAACTTTCTGATTTATCTTTCCTTTTTCCTAGCTTTCTGCGTTAATAATGTGTTAACCAAAACATATTATTAGTATACTAATGTTTTTAGAACCTTGAACATCCGGAAAAAAAATGCGTTACGACTTGTATAAATGATTTGGTTTAAGGCTTCAAGCAATAATTAAACTATATTTAAATACTAAATATCTAGATATTTGCGTAAAATGCAAAATTGATAGAAACACACAAACTTGACTTTTTAAAAAAATTATTACAGTATTATTTTTATTATTTGTCTTTCCATCTCTCTAATTATTATTATTTCGGACAAGCGTCGTGAACGTTTTTTTTGTTTTGTTTGGTTCCTGTAAGAAGACGACGAGCTCAACGACCAAAACTTCCGACGCGGAGACTTTTTTTTTTAATTAATTGCTCATCTGGATCTTCGTGTTCCAAAATTCTCAAATACAAGTCTTCTTCTTCTTCTTCTTCGTGATCCTGATGAAATAAAAATCCGATTTTTATCATTATTATTTTTGGTTGTGTGAGTGCACCAAATATTTTGACTTTGAAATTAGCGTAGAATTGAATTGAAGCACATTCTGGGTTTATTCGTGTTATTACTTAAGACATTGATTTTGTCAAAGTTACCTTCTTTCTCTCTAATCTCTATATATTGTTTTTTTTTTTTTTTTAAAGTTTAAATTCCTTTTTTTTTTTTTTTCCTTTTTTTTTTTAGTCTTTTTTTTTTTTCTTCNACATGTTGTAGATTCTTAGATTCTCCCCCAATATTTGAAGAAAAGGAAAAGTAAAGAGTCCATTTTTTGAGATTCTTTTGCTCTTGCAGTTTTCTTTGATTAAGATCATTTCGTATCAAATAGCCCAGAGAGACCTTAAATATAGGATTTTTTTTTTTTTTTTTTTTTTT
>NC_025687.1:8744024-8751576 GCF_000633955.1 Camelina sativa
GTACGACCTATATAGCTTCTTTTTAGCTGAATTTATTTGATTATTCCATCTTTGGATTCTGATTTCGTGGGGTTTTTGTTTTTTCAAATTTCGTTTCGAGCTTTTCATAGTTGCAGGTCTTTAGGGTTTTAATCATAGATTCAAAAATATTGCTGTTCTGTGGCGTTTGATGTTTGGAAACCAAGCTAGTTAAGCAACTTTGTTTTGGGTTTTTAGTCTGAATTAGTTTTGCTGAATCAGAGATTTCGACTATTTTTGCAGGTTTGAAAAGAACCTCCTGCATTGTCTATGAGCAGATAGTTTGTTAAGCAAAAAAAATGGGCTGGTTTAACAAGATCTTCAAAGGCTCTAACCAAAGGTTCCGGGTTGGGAATGACCACTATTATGGGAATTATCCTAATGATGGGCCTAGTGCTGATACAGATGCTGATCATGATGAATCTCATACACAAGAACCATCTACCTCTGAGGTTAGTATGATGCTGATGCTTACTGTTTTTTTCCATTATTGTTTACTTCTGGGTTTGGAGATCTTGAAGTACTGAAAAAAACACACACACACACAGTTGATGGTTTCTTGGATTATACATAGCTCTGGTTTGTATTGTTCAGATTCTGTGCCTTTTTCTTTCCTAGGATACATCTAATGACCAGGAAAATGAAGAAATAGACCGTGCAATTGCATTGTCTCTTTTACAAGAGAATCAAGAACAGACAAGTAGTGTAAGCGGTGAGTCCATTTTCCGGATTGTTTAACCAGACAGAAAGTATCAAGACTTAATTCTGTTTGTCAGATTTGTTCTGCTAAAAATTTTAAAACAAATAATGGACACAGGGAAATACCCGACGGTGGATGAAGATGAGCAACTTGCTAGAGCCTTACAAGAAAGTATGGCAGTTGGGAATTCACCGCATTACAAAAATGGAAGTGCATATGATAATGGGAATGCATATGGGACTGGAGATTTATATGGGAATGGGCATATCTATGGAGGAGGAGGAAATGTATATGCAAATGGAGATATTTATTATCCAAGACCTATTACTTTTCAAACGGATTTCAGGTAGTAAAATAGCCAACCATTATAAGCTGGCCTAATTTTGGTGATCATCAGTTAGTGTCTGTCCAGCCAAATAACTTGTCAACAACTTGTCTGCATAGGATTTGTGCTGGCTGCAATATGGAGATTGGTCATGGAAGATTTCTAAATTGCCTTAATTCACTATGGCATCCAGAATGTTTTAGATGTTACGGCTGCAGTCAGCCAATTTCTGAGTACGAGGTTAGACCAAGCTCTTCCATATTATTCTCTTCATTTGTTATCCGGTGTACTTAACCTATAGATTTTATTCGTAATGTGTTTCCCTTTTTTTCTTATAGTTTTCTACATCAGGGAACTACCCTTTTCACAAGGCTTGTTACAGGGAGAGATATCATCCAAAATGTGATGTCTGCAGCCACTTTGTATGTAAATCTCTTTGCCTTTTCTACCATTATAGCCCATATATATACAATGTGTTGTTTTTTTTTCGGATCTTGCACTTATCATCTGTTGCTTTCTTTTTTTCCGATTGTAAAATTTTGAACAGATTCCAACAAATCCTGCTGGTCTTATTGAATATAGGGCACATCCTTTTTGGGTTCAGAAGTATTGCCCTTCTCACGAACATGATGCTACCCCAAGATGTTGCAGTTGTGAAAGAATGGAGGTGGAATCTCCTCTCCCCTAAATGTCCCCAAATATACATCTTCTACTCAAAATTAACACATTATGTGGCCGGAAATTGACAACTTCGCTTTATTTTGTAGCCACGGAATACGAGATATGTTGAACTTAACGATGGACGGAAACTTTGCCTCGAGTGTTTGGACTCAGCGGTCATGGACACCATTCAATGCCAACCTCTTTACTTGCAAATACAAGAATTCTATGAAGGACTTAACATGAAGGTAGAGCAAGAAGTTCCACTCCTCTTGGTTGAGAGGCAAGCACTCAACGAAGCAAGAGAAGGTGAAAAGAATGTAAGTAAATAAAAAACTTCGCCAATACTAAGCTTAAACTTGTAATTATCATCACTGTCTGCTTTTTCTAAAGTAGTTTATTATTTCATTATGCTTCTTAGGGTCACTATCACATGCCAGAAACAAGAGGACTCTGCCTGTCAGAAGAACAAACTGTTAGTACTGTAAGAAAGCGATCAAAGCATGGCACAGGAAATTGGGCTGGGAATATGGTTACAGAGCCTTACAAGTTAACACGGCAATGCGAAGTTACTGCCATTCTCATCTTATTCGGGCTCCCTAGGTAAGAGACTCTTTTTGCTCCCACTGGATTAATCTGATGTCACGGTCCACACTGACAGTTTTACTGAATTTGTATAGGTTACTCACTGGTTCGATTTTAGCCCACGAGATGATGCACGCATGGATGCGCCTCAAAGGTCAGTCTCTTACTCTTTTACTTCTTAGTTTACTGCTTCTTTCTCTTGTTTCGTATTGCTGATAACTGTGTTTGCGCAACTACTTTTGTGGTCTTAAAAAGGATTCGGAACGCTGAGCCAAGATGTTGAAGAAGGTATATGTCAAGTGATGGCTCATAAGTGGTTAGAAGCTGAGTTAGCTGCTGGTTTAAGTAACAGCAATGTTGCATCATCATCATCATCATCTTCTTCTCAAGGATTGAAGAAGGGACCAAGGTCTCAGTACGAAAGGAAGCTTGGTGAGTTTTTCAAGCACCAGATAGAATCTGATGCTTCTCCGGTTTATGGAGACGGGTTCAGGGCTGGACGGTTAGCGGTTCACAAGTACGGTTTACGAAAAACACTTGAGCATATACAGATGACCGGTAGATTCCCGGTTTAAAAACCCAAAATTGACAAGTCTTTTGCTTTTGATTGGGTTTTTTATTTATTTATAGGATCCTCTCAGTAGATTTATATATGCTTTTATATTCTTTTTGGTGGAAAGATGAACTCTCAACCATATTCTTTTCTGTCATCTCATTCCATGATTCTTTTGTATTCATCCATCAGAATCAGATTCAGAGTTTTCTTTGTAACAATGCTCTCAAGTTACCAAACCCGAACCAATGCCCTACAATACAAATCGAACCGAAACCAGATAAACCGAATCAAGTACCAATTTTAAAGGTTTCTCCTTCACACTCTCACTCTTGCTCGCCGACGTATCGTCGTCAATCGTCGACGAACTGTAACACTAAAAGGCTAAAGACCGGAACTTTGAGGTCACAAGTTCAATGGGCTCCAAGTTTAATCAACCGATAACGAAATTTTCATAAATGCTCCGAAGGTCTCCGGCACGCGTTGTTGTTGCCTATCAGTTGCTTCCACTTATCTATACTCGTAGATTCTCCTCCGAAGCCTCGAGAAACTTTCGCCGCGGGCTTCGAGGAGGAAACGGGCCAATTCGACCCGAATTACTCGACCGGGTCTCACGTCTTCTCGTGCTTGGCAGGTACGATGCTCTACATGATCTCTCTCTCGATTTCTCTGATGTACTCCTCAACTCTCTCCTCCGTAGATTGAGACTTAACCCTGAGGCATGTCTCGAGATTTTCAATTTAGCTTCAAAGCAGCAAAAGTTTCGCCCTGATTACAAGTCTTATTGTAAAATGGTTCACATATTGTCTAGAGCTAGATTGTACGATCTAACGAAATCGTATATATGTGAATTGGTTGCTCTTAATCACTCGGGTTTCGTTGTCTGGGCCGAGCTCGTTCGAGTTTTCAAGGAGTTTTCGTTCTCTCCTACAGTCTTTGACATGATACTCAAAGTTTATGCAGAGAAGGGTATGGTTAAGAACGCTTTACATGTGTTTGACAACATGGGAAGCTATGGACGAGTCCCTAGTTTGCTGTCTTGTAACAGCCTATTGAGCAATTTGGTCAAGAAAGGTGAAAATTTTGTGGCTTTACATGTTTATGATCAGATGATTAGCTTTGGGGTTTCTCCGGATGTGTTTACTTGTAGTATTGTTGTTAATGCTTACTGTAGAAGTGGGAAAGTTGATAAAGCCATGGACTATGCTAAACAGATGGAGATTTCATTGGGTTTGGAGCTGAATGTGGTAACTTATAATAGTTTGATCAATGGGTATGCTATGATCGGAGATGTTGAGGGAATGACAAAAGTATTGAGTTTGATGTCTGAGAGCGGGGTATCTAGGAACGTTGTTACGTATACTTCGTTGATCAAGGGTTATTGTAAAAAGGGGTTGATGGAGGAAGCAGAACAGGTGTTTGAATCGGTAAAGGAAAATAAACTTGTTGCAGATCAGCATATGTATGGTGTATTGATAGATGGATATTGTCGTAGTGGTAAAATACTTGAGGCTGTCAGGGTTCATGATGATATGATGGAGATGGGAGTAAAAACAAATACAACCATTTGTAACTCCTTGATCAATGGGTATTGCAAATCTGGTCAATTACTCGAAGCAGAACAAATATTTATGCGGATGAACGACTGGAGCTTGAAACCAGATCATCATACATACAATACCCTTGTGGACGGATATTGCAAGGCTGGTCATGTTGACGAGGCTTTAAAGCTTTGTGATCGAATGTGTGAAAAAGAAGTTGTACCAACAGTTATGACTTACAATATACTTCTTAAAGGTTATAGTCGGGTTGGTGCTTTTCATGATGTTTTGAGTCTTTGGAAGATGATGCTAAAGAGAGGCGTAATCGTTGATGAGATTAGCTGTAGCACTCTACTCGAAGCATTGTTCAAGCTTGGAAATTTTGACGAAGCTATGAAGCTGTGGGAGAATGTCTTAGCAAGAGGTCAATTGACAGATACAGTAACCTTAAACGTAATGATCACTGGGCTATGTAAAATGGAGAAGGTCAATAAAGCCAAAGAGATTTTAGATAATGTGAACAAGTTCAGATGTAAGCCAGATGTGCAAACATATCAGGCGTTGAGTCACGGGTATTATAAAGTTGGAAACTTGAAAGAAGCTTTTGAGGTTAAAGATTCTATGGAAAGGAAAGGAATCTTCCCCACCATAGAATTGTATAACACTCTGATATCTGGTGCTTTCAAGTATAGACACTTGAATAAAGTAGCAGATCTTGTAATCGAGCTACGCGCAAGAGGATTAACTCCTACTGTTGCTACATATGGTGCTCTTATTACCGGCTGGTGCAATATTGGAATGATGGATAAAGCATACGCTACATGTTTTGAGATGATAGAGAAAGGAATTGCCTTAAATGTGAATATTTGCAGCAAGATTGCAAACAGTTTGTTTCGGCTTAATAAGATCGACGAGGCTTGTTTGCTATTGCAGAAGATTGTGGACTTTGATCTGCTTCTTCCCGGTTACCAGAGCTTGAAACAGTTTCTTGAGCCCAATGCAGTTACGTGTCTTAAAACACAAAAAATCGCTGATTCTCTCGAGGATAGTACTCCTAAGAAGCTCTTAGTCCCCAATTATATTGTTTACAATGTTGCTCTCTCAGGTCTCTGTAAAGCTGGGAAACTCAAGGATGCTCGAAAGCTCTTCTCGGATTTACTATTTAGTGGTGGGTTTATTCCAGATGAATACACATATACGATCCTAATTCACGGATGTGCTATTGATGGTGATATAAATGAAGCTTTTAGCCTGAGGGATGAGATGTCTCTAAAAGGTATTATCCCGAACATTGTTACATACAACGCTTTGATAAAAGGCTTGTGCAAGTTGGGGAATGTAGATCGTGCTCAGAGGCTTTTACGTAAGCTTCCTCAGAAGGGCATAACTCCTAATGCTATTACCTATAACACATTGATTGACGGACTGATTAAAAGTGGTGATGTTGCTGAAGCTATGCGTTTAAAAGAAAAAATGATTGAGAAAGGCTTGATGAGAAGATCCTCTGAACAAGAGGTTTTTGATCCGGTTATCAAATCAGGGATTACAGGAATGATGGAAATCAATCCGTATGAGCCTTATGATGTTAGGACAGTTTCTGAAGCAGTAATCTGATGACGAGTATTGCTTACCTCTTGTAAAACTCTTTGAAACATCACTTCAGAGGTTTTGATGTTGCTATGAGTGATGGATGGGTAAACAGGAATGGAGGCTACTAAGAGTTTCCTCCATTGATGTGGGGATATGATTGTATACTTCAAGAAAACAATGTATTGTCTCAAGATCTTTTGAGATTGTGATCCTTCTGCCAAAAAAATCCATCACTTGGATTGAAATTTATCGGCCTTTTCTTCTGATCCTTGACGTTATCAAGATATGGGACATCACATTCATGGATCCTGAAGTTTAGAGCGGCCTAAGGTATGCACGCGTTACACTTGTTCAAGAATCTTTTAGGTGAATCATGTTCTTTCTTTGACAAGCTTTAGTTTTTAGGATATGAATCAAAACTGAGAATATTGGTTGTCTTTGTCAGGTGTTAGATAGAGAGGCCAAACGATCTGATGATATCAGTCACTGGGCTAAAATAAGCTGATCAACAGATCAGACCAGTAAGCTCTCCATATCATGGTTGTTCTTGTTCCTTACTGAGCGAGATAAGACTCTGATCATATATATGTACCATATGATGTTTAATGTAATAAATGTGATTGATTAATAAGTAAGTTGCTTCAGATCAACTCAAGCCTAGTGACTGAATTGACGAGCCACCTCTCTTTCTTTATTAGAATGTGAACAACTTACAAACCTACCTTTGATTGTCTTTTTGATCTGCCGAACCGGAGAGCTTTATTCCGGTCTGGTTTGGTTTTGAATTGATTATGAATTTTTGTAGTGTATGAGACACGGTGGGGGCATAGTCTATAGACTCAATACCATTGTCACGTGTTGCGCAGAAAAGCTCTGAAGTCACTCACTCAGCTTCATATTATTATGACCGGAAAGTATTGCAATTTAAATTATCAAAATTAACAAATATTTATTATTTCGATATCAAAAGTTTTGTTAAAAAATTGTTTACCAAAAAAAAGTTGTGTTAAATAGTAACTCATTTATAGTGAAGTAGCTTGAATCAAAGTGATAACATTTTTTGAAAATAAAAACTATAGTCATCCTGTTGAGTTTGGAGGAAATTTCAATAATATATTAAAAATTTACGGGGAGGGGTCAAAAAAGTAAAATGTACAGTGAAAAAAAAACAGACAAAAGGTAAGAGAAAAAGAAGAAGATGAAAGGTGACTCAAAGGTCAAAATGTACATTAATGTATGATGGGACTTTGCTCGTGCTTTGTTTTTTTTTCTCTCGGCTCAGACCACCGACACTCTCTGCCTCCAATTATTTCCTAAAACTTATAATCTAATGATTTAANTTCAAGAATATTTTAGGTGAATCATGTTCTTTCTTTGACAAGCGTTAGTTTTTAGGATATGAATCAAAACTGAGAATATTGGTTGTCTTTGTCAGGTGTTAGATAGAGAGGCCAAACGATCTGATGATATCAGTCACTGGGCTAAAATAAGCTGATCAACAGATCAGACCAGTAAGCTCTCCATATCATGGTTGTTCTTGTTCCTTACTGAGCGAGATAAGACTCTGATCATATATATGT
>NC_025687.1:8752914-8770232 GCF_000633955.1 Camelina sativa
TGTTTACCAAAAAAAAGTTGTGTTAAATAGTAACTCATTTATAGTGAAGTAGCTTGAATCAAAGTGATAACATTTTTTGAAAATAAAAACTATAGTCATCCTGTTGAGTTTGGAGGAAATTTCAATAATATATTAAAAATTTACGGGGAGGGGTCAAAAAAGTAAAATGTACAGTGAAAAAAAAACAGACAAAAGGTAAGAGAAAAAGAAGAAGATGAAAGGTGACTCAAAGGTCAAAATGTACATTAATGTATGATGGGACTTTGCTCGTGCTTTGTTTTTTTTTCTCTCGGCTCAGACCACCGACACTCTCTGCCTCCAATTATTTCCTAAAACTTATAATCTAATGATTTAATTTAATTTAATTTTCGTTGGACTTTCTATAGTCCTGAATAAAAATCAACATTGTGGATCTATGATTTTTAAACAAAGCACGTCGCGGCTGACTCTCTCTACTTGCTAGAATATGTGAGGGGGTTTCTCCAAAAGTTACGTATTATTATTATGCAAGACAGCAAAGATCATGATGTCTTTTCTCAAGATATTTTACGTTACTATTTGTGAATTATTTGCTACCTTGCTAGTATCCACTATCCTGCCAACCCCATAATAATCTCATGAGAATATATACTTGGTAATTATTAATTAAAGAAGTTTTTTTACTATGGTTTGGTTTTCGTTTTTCCTTTCTTCGTTTTGGGTTTGGTGGTTTTATAAGACAAAAAAAAAAACGAAATAGCGAAACTTTTAGACACGTGATGTTGTTTTTATAAAGACGGATGATGGAAAATTCGAAAATGAGGCAACACATGTGCCATCAACCTACGAACCGTCTACACATAGCTAGAATCCGACAATAAGACTATAAGAGAGTCATCATGTAATGTAATGTACTTTTTTTTTGACAGTACCGGATTAGCTCAAATAAGCCAATGTAATGTACCTTCTTCATTTACAATAATAGTTATCTTACGGTTGGCAATATAAATTCGGTTTCTAAAGTTCCATTTGCTCCATTCCCCTTATTCACTTCCTATACTCCGAACAATACCCATGAAAGTTATTTATCAAGGAATATTTTATCAATAAATTACATGTATGAATATAAATAATTTAAGAAGGGTATCAAATATTCCATTTACTCTAAAATATTACCAAATGCAAACGTTAGTGGTTTGCCGCTTTTCTAAATCCGCAATAATTTAATCCATTTCATCATATTGGGGAAAAAATTGACCAAATCGACACTTGTTTAAAAAAATTAATTGATAGAATGACATTTTTAAGAAGAAGTTAAAAATGTATCCCCTTTTTCATTCCTTTTGTCACTTGAGATTATTTTTCAATTTTATTCTCTTCTATACTCCCAAACAAAACAGATGAAAAAACAACGAACAAAAGTTCAAAGCAAAATGTTTTTTTTTTTTTTTTGGGTTATATGATTTACGTATCGATGATGTACATTAATTAAAAACAAAAAATCACCTCCCTGTATATATGATATGTATAATACGTATATGTACCGGTATATTTAAAAAGAAAAAAAGAGTAAACCGAGACTGGTCAAGAATCCAGGGCGAACGGCGTTTGTAGAAGATCGTACGGAGCCCAAAGCGCGTCTAACGGACAAGGACGGCCTGCGTCTAGCCTAGCCCATGGCTTACCTTTACCACTCCAATGCAACAAACTCACCGGACCAGGATGCAGATCTCTGCATAGTCCCCTAAAATTATCACCTCCTAAACCGTGCTGGTTCCACCGATGATTAACCGGTTTAATCAAACCGCCAAATACCAATAAAAACGGTGGCAACGAACCGAGCTCGTAAATTCTCATTCGTTTCTGCATCGCCATCCACTCTTCTATGCGTGACGTGTACGCGCCTTCGCGCCACCGCGAGAGATCGATCACCATGACTCCGGTGTTGAAGTAGCAGGCTTTACGATCGGTGAAGGTTAATGAGAGAGTCGGATTTGACCAGAAGGTCGATGTGAAGTAGGAAGTGAAATTGGCGTTGCAGTACTCCGGCGCGGCGAGGACTGAGTCGCGGCCGAGATCTGTGGCGGCGAGTTTAGCGATGTCGTCGACGAGGATCAGATCGGAGTCCAGGTATACGACGCGGCGGACGCAGGGAGGGAGGAGATCGGCGAGGTAGCTTCTAGCGTAGTTTAGAGGACAGTCCAGTGCGGAGCGGATTGAGGTGGAGATGAGGCGGGAGACGGAAGAGACGTTGAAGACGTAGACTTTGAAATCGAGGTAAGGGAATGAGGAGGAGATGGTGGCGCGTAAGGAAGACGCGTCGGCGGAAGCGGAGGCTACGAAGTGGAAAACTATGTTTTCAGGGCAAGAGGAGTGTTGGAGGACGGAGAGCACGGCGGCGACTGAGCCGCGAATGTAGGCGGCGTCGAGTGTCATCGCCACGTGTACGGCTCTACGGGAGCAGAAGATTGGTTTGGTGGCGTCGTCGGAGTCGGAGTCATCATCGATTGAAGGGCAATCAGCAGAATTGTAAAACTGTGGGGCTTCTTTGAATTTTTGGATAATTGGTGTGGCGGAAATGGGATTAATGAGAAGCAGCGAATGAGTAATGAGAAGAAGAAGAAGAAGATGTTGGGACATGGTTTCTTCTTCTCTCTCAGACAAAAACTAAGTACCTCTCTGAATGTGTTGGAAGGTTTTGTTTCTCTCAACTGAGAACAAGAAGAGAAGAAGAGCTGTCTCTCAGACTTTTTATCATGTGTGTGTGTCTATGTAATGTAAGAGAGAGAGGAAAAACTATATATATATATATATATATAATGGTTTTGCTTAGATTTTGGGTTTATTCTCTCATAAAAATTTATATATTGATTAGATTCCAAGCCCTTTTCATTATTAAATTTTTTTTATTGTTTATTTATCTTGAATTAGGACTAACAGGAAGATTATTGGTTTGGAATTTAAATAGAGTTTTAAATATTTTAAATGTTATGTAGAATCTATTGTTATTAGATCAAGATTTTGTTAAACTCTGTTAAAATTTAATATTATTAGTTTGTGATTTGTAAAAAATCATTTGAAATGTTAACAAATTTTGGTTTATTGGATTCAGACTTTTACAAAGTTAATAAAAGTTTTGTGTTATTCAATTAAAACAAAAGGATTTAGGATTGTTCATGAAATCAGTTATTATGTTATTAGTTCATGATTTTATACATTTTTTACAAAATAAAATCATGCAAAATATCACAAAAATATAAAGAGATTGTTTGGAGCACTTTACAAGATTTTAAAAAACTAAACAACAAAACTATAAAATATTCTCTAACTATCCTTATAAATTTTTTACTTAGTTATTTTTGATGATTTTGCTGAAATCTTCAAAAAAAAATTATAAATTAGAATCTAATAACATCCCTTTAACAATTTTAGAATTTTTCGATTGCAATGTTTTTTCTTTTTTTAATATGGAATGCAGAAGTGTGGGAATTTATTGCATCCACATGATTACCGAAAATCAGTGTAGATCCACGTTATAGGCTTATGTAATGTATATTAATTGTTGATTACACTAGTATTTCATTAGTGAGATTTGAGTCTTTTTATTTTTATTTTTGGTCTTTTACTTTTATTTTCACTACAAAATGAGCGAAAAAAAAAATATGGAAGTTGATATATAAAAATTGACAAGTACTTATCAAAAACAATTCCACACACGTAATATCGTTATATTGGGCTGTGTATACAATACAAAACAAAATAGTTATTTCGGAATTTGAATTTTTTGAATAGATGTATGAAATTATAGAAATTTTTGTGGCTACTACTTAGTACGATTTCGCAATTGAAAGAGAATAGGGGGAAGATAGAAACGTGAAATGAATGTTTTTGAGAATAATTTTAACTAGCTGTACAACGAGAATGATATATTACATGACTTTGTCAATAATTCTTATGGTTGAGATGTTATGTTTTAGCGTCAAGCTTTATAGTAAATATATTCACTTTTGCTATAAGTCTTTTTGGTTTTTCTTTGAAGTTTCTATTATGGTCCTTTGTCATTTTCCATGGCTACGACGAAATTTGTAGGTGAAATGGAATATAACTAATGATATACCATGGATCCATTTGCAAATTCTATTATATAACGCCAATTTGCATTTTACATATTTTTGCCACGCTTTTTTTTTGTGGGTTCAAGTCTTTTAATTTTAAAATGGTGTCTTTTATTTTCAATGATTGAATTTTCTTCTCTTTTCCTTTTTCTAATAATTTTTTATTTTTTTTGGGGATCATGGGGAATGGGCACATGGTCAGGAACAGGAAGTGGGTTTCCCTATTTATCTTCCTTACGAAATTTCAAATTTTCTAATCTCTACTTGTAAGTTGTAATGAAATGAAATTTGAAACTAAACTTTGGACGAATGTAAAAATTGTATACCTAAAAACACGTTTTAAGCTCAAAATGAATCTTTGGTTTTGACCGACAGTAGTTTATTATGAACAACCATCGTGTGAATAAAAAATGAGATTCGTTAAAGTTGCAATAACAATTATTTGAAAAATATATAACAATGACCATTTTATTTACTAGTTCATAGTTATATATATACTTAAGAATGCATTTTGAGTCCATAGTATTAAGCACAGTAGCTCGTTTTGTTAAACATGTTGAATAAATACTTAGGATAATGAAAATCATGACGATAATTAAAATATTATGAAGTTTTCCATTATAACTAATAAAACACTTATCAACCATCATAAAGATAAACGTAGAAAAGCAAGACGCGTGGGCCAAACATGAAATGAAATGGAATAATATCTCAAATCCTAATGGTACGACTTTTCTTTCATCACCTAATGTGAGTGAATTCGCGAGTACTTTTGGGTTAAGGAGTCTTTGGAATTTATACATTTTATTCTTTTTTCTTTTCTTTTGCATCCCTTTTTGCACTTTTTTGTAGTTTTCATTTTATTTCAATTCAAATAAATCCCTTTCGTTATGTAAAACATCCGCGATTAAGACAACTCACTGCAATGCACCATTTAAAGATACTCCAAAAGATATATAAAGATACACCATATAGAGTTTCTATGTACGAAAATATTCAAATGTAGGTACTAAAATGTTTCGAAGTCTATATCATCATTCTATCGACATGGTAAACCAATTGTGTTCGTGTCTGTCCGTATTTAAAACATAAAACGTAAATAATAAGGTTGAACTATACATCACCAATCACAGTCGATGACAATTAGTTCATTTAGTTGATATCTATAGATCTATTACCAATCAAATCTTACTTGCACTATGTTTTTCATAGAGTATAAAAGTTCTAAGTTACATTAGAAGCCAACTTGATCTGTTGGGCCATCGTTTTTTCTTGAAAACCCCTTCACTTGGTTCCGAGGGGAATTGGGTGCTAAAACTCAAAGCATTGTGTGAGAACTGAGAAGAATGCAGGGTTCCCTTCTTCCACTTACCTTTCATATATTTTAAACAAAGTTATATCATTTTATCATTGTGATTCTCATAAAATCACTATATGAGTATAGCTCATTTTATTCCGCTTTTTTTAAATGAAACTCTTTTTTTTTTTTTTTTGGCAAAATTTTAAATGAAACTCTAAAACTGTGATTACTCTTCTTCAAACTATAGTTTAATTTTTATATGGATAGTACACTACCGTGTGATATTAGTTAAATTTTTAAAACAAAACATATATAATATATATGATATCAAACGTAAAGTTGTGACGTCAAACGTAAAGTATCTATCACAATATTGAGTTGTCTTGATTCATACTACTACATGTGCATTATTCTATTATATCATCAGGTTATGTCATCGATGAAGGCCAGATGATACATTCAATAAATATAGTTACGAACGTAATACTAATAAATAAGCATGTGTCATGTGTGCATCAAGGGAGGGGTCTCAATTATTACGTATACTGGTATACATGTTCATGTGTGTATGCAATAAAAAATTTGGATGGATAACTTAAGTTTAGGAGTACATACTTAACAAGAAACCAATGGAGGAGATACTGCATATATGTGTGTGAAGTCTCTGACAAGAAGTTAAAAATTACATGGGACTCAGTGTCTCAAATGTAGATTTCGGATAAGCATTTATGGTATACACATTCACTTCCATGCGTCCAAAAAGCCATAACTTTAGTCTTCTTCTGAAATAGTTCTTCTGCTTCCTAATAATTAAGAAAAACTTGGATGTATTGACTGCATGTGACTTCAAAATATTTGTATGTATTTAATCAGTTTCATACTTGTTTTACATGTATATACACGCATCTGTCGGGTTCGGTATCAAGGAAAAAAAAGAGAGTAAAAATACAACCGAGACAAAATTACTTACTAATAAAAGGGAGTCATTGAGGCTCCTCAATTCTAAAACACCTTAGAAGATGCCACGTCAGCTTGCTTCTTATATCTCTTTCTTTCCTTTTTTTTTTTTTCAAAATAAACGACAAGAAAAAGAAAATAAAAGACACAACGTAACCTTAAAACAGGTTTCATGGAACCAATTAAATGGGTCATCTTGGCAACATTATTGTAGCCCATTTAATAAAATTAGAGCCATCGAGCCCACCAAACTAAAACATTCGGAAAAAAAAAAAAAAAAAAAAAAAAAANTCATCGCCATCTCTTATTCTCTTTCACCGCCCCTCCACCACCTTCATCGAATCCTAAATCGATTCAACTTACCCAAAAGTTTTTAAAAAAACTACAGTTATCAATCCTCAGAGCTTTCCCACTCCGTCTTCTTGAAAGTCCAATTTAATGGCCATTATCTCCAAACTCATCAACAGTTTCAGAAGTCGAATAGCTATACCTTCCATCCATTTCCGCTCAAGTTTAACCCATAAATATACTAATCGCCCTTTCCTCACCATAATCAGGTTCGATCATCTACAAAGTATATTTGCCTGCCTCCTATATATCTTCGATGTGTTTTCTTTAATTTTTGAGTGAAATTCAGACGTAGCAGATCTCCGGGGTTAAGTAACCATCTGTTTTCACTTTTCAGTTGATTACAGGAGGCAACAATCTTAATATTTGACAGCGACGTGGGTTTTCGTCTCTTGGTCGGCCACAGATCGTTTAAAATCTCATATGAACACAAGGTTCACTCTGTCCTACTCCTCTTAGCGATTTATTTGTTCTTATAAGTTAATTTCGATACTAGAATACAGAGAGTCTTTTGATATCTTCGACTATTATTTGGGTTTGGATTGGTAGCTAATTCTCCATTAGAATTTTTTATTATTTTACAAAAAAATATATTCTTAACCTAAAGCTACGTACATTCGTAGGTCGATCCATGCCCACCGGTTCAACTCCGATGAACAAGAGATCTCTCCTTGCGTTTTCTTCATATATTTGAGAGAGATCTCTTGTTCATCGGAGTTGAACCGGTGGGCATGGATCGACCTACTACGCTTACTATAGACTTTGTCTCGAGTGAATACAACTTGGCAACCGCTTTTATTTTATCGTCTTTTATCTTGGTGGAGTCGCAGAACCATTTCCCCAAACCATGTGCGTGAAAACACTATATAGGCGAAGACTGACATGTCTCTCTTAAGATTAAACTCCTTGCGTTTTCTTCTATATTCCTAAATGTTTTGGATAATATGTATATACGATTATGGATATACATAGCTTTATATGTTTCGTTCATCCTCTCTTAAAGCCATCGGTACTCAAATATAAGGAGAGATGGGGGCCGAACTCACAGAGTCCCACTTGATCAATAGGCTTGGTTACAGTCTTCAATTATTTGGTTTCTCTGAAATCTTTACTGTGATAATATAGTGAATTTTAATATTTATCTATCAATTCACTTTTTTTTTTTAATAAGTCTGAACTTTCTAACCACAAAGTTGTGATTTTTCTTGCTTTTTACCCATTGGTAGATAGAGAAGGATCAGAGCCACAACTACTCATAGTTACTGACTGGCATCTCCTCCAAAAACTGACCTCGGATTAGTTAATAGCAATACAAGAGTTTGAGATGAGAATGAGTGCCAAGTTGAAGATGAATACTACCAGGTTGTTGCTAAGCGTTGGTTGCAATGGCATGGACTCTTTAGCTTATAGTCAATTTGATTTATGCTAGCTTGTCATTCTGATTTAAGTTTTTCTTTACAACCATATAATATTTTATTGCATATGTTTTGTATTGTGTTTCAACCCATTGATGCCAAAAGCTTATTTGAATATACATATAATTTCATTGTCGAAGACTTCCTTAAGTCTTTCGAGGATATTAAACACAAGACATGTTTGTGGAAAAAAGGAAGTCGTTTGTAAACAATGAAACACAAAATTGGCGAAACTAAAGAGGGTTCTTAATCTTTTCATATATTGTGCGCTGGTTTTAGTTTTGTTTCTTAAATGAGGAGGTATGTCATGAGAAAGCAGAAAATCATGAATGAACAAGTAACCAAATAAACTATTGAAATAGGTTGAGAAAAGAAAAAGAAAAAAATTCATGAAAGCAAAGCAATATGCATATCAGCATACGTGGCCAGTGGCAATAAGGTCAGCATCTATATTTCCTCTCGCTTTACCAGCGTCTTGAAGTTGTCCTTTATGGCTGAAAAAATAAAATTGGCCCAATAAATTAGGAAACGGAGATTGATGTCAGAGAAAAGAAAGATGGAGTTAAGTAGAGAACAATAGATTTTGAGAATAATATATCAATGCGAGAAGTGTACCCATACTAAAGATTTCATGAGTGACCACAGATGGGAGTTGTGTTCAAAAAGGGATTTCGATACGGTATAGCTATAATTTATCAAAGCTACAAAATTTAGGCACAAAAATGTATAATAAAAGTGAGTATTGATATGCATTCCTCAATGCAATCAATAGCGATATATTCTCATTTTTTTGATAAATAACTCATTCTAACCTTTGTTACATGCATACAACATACTTATGATCCATTTTGTATACATGAGACAAAGATTAGTGATAGCTAAATTAAATATAACATAGAAAAAGTATTCTAGATGATAAGTAAGGTATGGTGATCAACAGTAGAGAATGGATAATGAAAAGAGGTCATCCCAGCCGCTGAGAGATGATAATGAGTGTTGGTAACACAATGCAAAGATATTTACAAGACATAAGAAAGTTCACAAAGATGTAAGAAGTTAGTAAGAGAGTTCTACGTCGAAGGTATGTAATTCAAAGATACTATCTGAAAATTCACTGAGAGATTTAACATCTTATCATGCATATTACAATCATGATCAAGCGAACTAAAAACCAATTATTACATACTTGATATATTTAACAAAATAACAATCATAACAGAAAAGAGCAATATTATAAAACAAAATAGATGAATAAGAGAAGAAAAAAATCCTGACATTCCGTTCAATTAAACAAACTAGGGAAAATTTTGTAACAATTATAACATATAAATCTATACAAGAAAAGACTACAGAAGCCCATAAATGAAGTACTATAAATGAATTCATAATACAGGTATTACAATTCATTACATTTTAAATTGAGTACAAATATATACAAATTAAAAAGGCATTTAGATTAATTGTAAGGAGTAAAAATAAATATTCACAAAATTTTAAATATTTATTGCAAAAAAAAAAAAAAAAGAACACAAATACAGAGTACTCTACCACATGTTGTAGGTTTTTTTTTTAAATGTTAACACACATGATTAAAAAAGAAAGAAATGATTATTAATTAATTTTAGAAATATAAAATATTAAAATTATACTGGGCGTAGCCCGGAATGTCCTCTAGTTATAATATAGTATAGGCATTGCTCAATGCTCATCTAATATAATAATTCTTCTGGTAGCTAGCTACTATTCTTACAAGTTACAAGTATTAGGGAGCATCTTATGTCCTGTCTTCCAAATAGCTATGAACACTAGAGATAATGTCTACTTGCTGCAAAAACTTAGTCGAAAGTGGAAGAAGACAAAATAAACTTAAAGACAATCCCTTAACGAACAGACAATCATTGTGCAGACGCTGGAGACAATAATGTAGCTTGATCCATCAGTAGCTCGATTCATTGTAGCCTAATCAATGACCTTCCATTACAAATAAGAGGCTCTAAAACGTTTTTGAAGCAAAAAGTAACTAATCATCCCGAAGAAGCCAACCACATGGCTATTATGACTAATGGATGGATTCAACATTATAAGAAAAAAAAAAAAACTTTAGTATTAAGACTCGCGAGTCAAATCTTTAAGTAACATTAGTAAGAGAATCCAACAGGTATTAATATATGAACAATTCGCTAAGTAGCAGATTACAAGCCAAATCAGGAAAGCACAGCATATTTTCTCAGGTTTTATGCAACCAGATCTAGAATATAAAGTGCTAATCGATTAATCCTCACTAGCCAAAGATCAAGGAAAACACAAGGACAACTAAAAGAACGAGAAACAAAATCTTCAAGTGATGGTCTTGTTGTCTTTGTTCCCCGGTGTGCCGTTGATAACTATGCATATGCGAGTGTCCTCCTCCATGGAACGGATTAGAGAACCCGTGAGGGAAGCTACCAGAAGCAGCAGCTCCATACATGGCTGCATTAGGGAATCCATGGAAATGGAGGTTGAACAAGGAAGGAATCAAACCGCCAAACGTTGCAGACAAAGTAACATTCCCAAACCTCGCACTCGCCATGGGAGCAGCAAAACCTCCCATAAACCCTCCAAACCCATGATGATGATGAGCAAAACCATGGTTCGGATCAGGAGGCTGTGCAGTCTCGGGTCTCTGCCCAGAAGGACGGTTAGGCACTTCGAGCCCCGGAATTGACTTGGACCGAGGGTCAGCAGAGGACTTACCCCTACCGTATAAAGGAACCAATCTATCTTCTTCGATAAGGGCTTTGCAAACGGGGCATTCCTTAGACTGAGAATGGAGATGGAGCCATTTGTATAAACAAGGCCAACAGAACAAGTGACCACAGAGAGTAACAATAGGATCTTGAGCCAAGTCTAAGCAGATGTTACATTCAAAGTTACCAGAATCATCATTGCTGCTGTTTGTGTTATTGTCGCTAGAACAAGAAGGGTCATCAGACATGATTCCACCCCAAAAAAAATCTCCTACACAAGCAAAACATAATAAACAGAGAAGATTACTTTAACTAATTAATCAAACTGAAATTAGTGATTCCAAATTAACTAATAAACATGGATCGACCATTAATTAAGGCCTATAATAGAAAAAGAAAAAAAAAATCCAAAAAATCAAAAAGGGAATCATAAACCTCTAGATCTCCCCGTTAAACCACTAAAATCATCGGTCAACTGAGTAAGATAACCAACTGAACTCTAAATCGAACCAAATCATTATTAACACATACAGTACACGAAAATCGAGAAGCAACCAGAAGAATAGACGATACGAAGCTAAGCAATTGATCGGAGTAGAGATATATATATACCGTTGGATCGGAAGACGAAGGGATCGAACGAACGAACGAACGAACGATTGCAAAAAAAAAAAACGACCAAGTTCGCTTAAGGGCTAAGGTTTTGTTGTTGGCCGGAGGAGACAAGTATCATCATCATCATCATCGACGAAACATCGTCTTTTGATTAATTTATTACTAATATAGTAATATGTTTATTATATTACCCTCGAGTTTGACGTGTCTTTTGGAGTGGTCCAAAATTCCACGTGGACACATGTGAGTGCACGTGACAGATGACTAGTGGTGGGTAGAATATTTGACGTCAACTACTAAATATTATTGGCCGTTCGATTAAAAGGTTAGATAGATATCTCTAGTAAATAAAATATTTTGCTTATATCTAGTAAATATTTTTAGGCATGTTTGTAGATTAATGACAAAAGTCACCAAAATTGGAGCTTTTACATGAGCTTCGAATGTTGAAAACAGTTCATTTCCCGTAGACTTACTCTTGCATTGGAACTTATTAGTATATATACTTGAGTGAGGCATCTGATGATGCTAATGGTGATCATTCTTTCTACTGCCTTTATGGTTTGTGAATTTTGCTCAAATTTATAGAAAAGGTTACATTGTCCATCTTTGGCCTTGTCTGTTTGTCACAATTAACGGAGCTAACGTGTGGTTTTGTCTAAGGGCTACTTTCCTGAATCCAAAAAGAAACGTGTTTTGCTAATTGCTAACCACAAAAAAACAAAGGTTGATGATGATTTGGATGCAATTTGCATACTGTTGAGTGTTGCCTTGGCTTTCAGGGTAGAATGTCTTGGCTTCATCAAATATGTAGAATTTCTACTAATAATATTTTTTTCTTTTTTTTTTTCTTTTTGCTTAGACAAAACTCTCTTACGTACACTACCGCATACAAGCTGAGACGCCTTTCTGTTACTTTATACTTATACAATTAATTTATTCAGAACTAATCCTTCAAGGTTGAAATGGATTCACTGGAATTGTGACAAAATTAATGGTGTTTAGGTGAGTTTGAAACAGGTCATAGACATGTCCTGAATTTGGTCGGTAAAGGAAGCGTTACATGACAAACCTTACCTTGGTCGTTCCCAAGAAGAACTTAACATTATTTTTTCCCAGATGACACAACATGTGAGAGATAAAACACCCGTTGACCGTTGTAGCACACATATAACAAAACTCGAAGATATATCTATTTTTACATAATTACACTCGTCTTCGTTACATGCTTTTTGCTTTGTTCCTTAAAACCTTATCTGAGCAGGTCCAGGTGATGAGATCATCTTTAGATACAGACAAATTGGTGAGAAACTTAAAACCAAACAAGCCTAATTATTGATTGATTTTAAGTTTTAACCCCTAAATATATTTCCTCTGCTTTGGTCTTAAGCTGTTTTTGTAATAAGATCCTATAAGGTTGATCTACAAGCTCGATATGATGAGAAAATATCCTGAATTAGCTAAGGCAACTACTGAGTTACACTAGTTTATATCATGATGGATCTAAATTCTTGTTCGAATTTTTCCACCCGTCTTGCAAAGGGAAGGGTTTAAGGCGCTTGACATACATACATTCTTTCATCATAAAACCCTTTGCTTAATTATAACTAGCTGTTAGCCCACTCTATGTGTGAGTTCCTCGCTATTCTATTTTGAAAAAATAATATAAATTAACATGTTATTATTATTTTGTCTTCCGGTGTATATCAAAATTTAAATACTACTTACTTACGTAGTATGAATTTAAATAAAGTAAAGAAATCAAATTTTTTTTTCATGATAATATATTTAGTGAAATTAAGTCATATTGTATTTTATATGTCATATGTCATATATTTTTGTAGTTGTAGTCATATTTCAAAATCATTGTGATATATATTTTCAGAAAAATTAGTTTGTGGTGTTAGTTATGCAGTAGGTTAAATAGATTTAAAATGTGATAGCTAAAGATATTTAAAATGTTTCAATTAAGAAAAAATCAAAATAAGAAACATTAGGTTTGCAGTGTCTCATACATATATAACTAAGTGAGTCTAACAATAGATTATTAGACTAATGCATTTTCCATAAAATTAAAAAAAAAATAGCAACTACTTTATTAGGTTATTATCTTAGAGTCTTTAATTGTGTGTGGACTTTGATTTATATGAAATGATAATGTTTCATATAGAAAAAAATAATTAAACTATATATCATATGTTGCATGTATATTCTATTCAAATAAACTGAAACTTCTATTAAGTTAAGATATCATTGGCTAAATCAAGGAAAAAATAATGATATTGTAGAATTTATAAAATTATGTGAGATTTGAAATCTGGGGTCATGAGGGTTATAGTGAGATATGTGTCTTTTTTTAATAGATAATACATAAATCGATGTATCAAAAGTAACTATTTGAGAATTACAAAAGTGCAATTAATTGCATATTAATACATTTTTAACATGTTCTATTATATTAAATTAAATTCATAAAGAACACTATTATGATATTATTATGGGAGTTACAAACAAATTTTTATACTTTTCCAACTCCTAAAATTAAAACCCATTTAATTTAAAAGTGAGTGTTGGTGGATCCATAATTTTATTCAAAAGTATAATATGTTACACATTGATCATTTAAAAGGAATATGAACATCTAATTCTCAAATAAACTTGATTTTTTTGTTAAACCCAACATATGTTATTTAAATTTAACTATGGAAATTTTAAAAATAAATATGAATAGATTAGAAAGGCAAGAAATATAAAAGAAATATTTTCTTTTTATATAAATAAAATAAAAATTGAAAACAATGTTAAATATATATAATACTTTCTAAATGAAAATATAGAGTTATTTTTGGTTTCTTGATGGTACTTACATGGCTGAACAACAGAAGCAACATCTACCCTTAAGCCAAACATCTCTAGAGGAACTAAAACTTACCAAGCCACAAATGGTTAAACAAGTCGGTGTACCATACATACATGATTTGTTAAAAAGTCAGGGCTTTTCTTAGCTGATGCAGTTAAGATCAGTGTTTCTGGCTTCTTTTGATTGCAACTTGCAAGCCTTCTTCATTCTCTTTGCAGCTTGGACAAACCCCATAATAACCTGAAGCTCATCCATTTGCTGTAATCATATCACAGTTTTACACCATTTTATCAATCATCAGACCATAATTAAGACAAACACAATGAAGGCTCAGAAGGATTCTGATATACCTGAGACATGAAGTGCCTCTGAACAATGTCAATTAGTTGCTCCTTTGATGGATTAGGAATTGCATCCACCTACAACGAGTTTATTCAAAAGTAGAGTTCAAGATTTGAGTAAACCAAAGTTACTTTTCTTTCTTCTCGAAATCAACTTACAAGGTTAAAATGTTGCCAATATTTCAGTAAAGCAGGCATTTCCAGTTTGCTAAGATCAACCTTCTGCAAAACATAAGATTAGTCATATTACATTCAATGGGAAGTGAAATACACATCTCAAAATTCTGAATCTGCATACCATGTTTTCAGGAGGAGTAAAACCCGAACTTTTAGATTGTGAGTCAGATGATAGAGACCTGCTCAAAGTCTTGTGAGATGACCGCGATCTCTGCCCTCTTTGCTTAGACTTATGAGGCTTCAGTGTGTCCTCAGATGCTGGAAAAGAAACAACTTGTCATAGAAACAAGACTGACAATATCAGTTAAAAAGGCTACCACTTTTATGTACAAAGAACAATATGCCACTTAGTTAACCCATTGAAGACTAAGTAAAGCTGAGAGATCTCTCAATTCTTGAAGACAAGGAAGAACCAAACTTACTCATATCGGAGCCATTCCTTTGTGTGCTTTCGAAATCAAGATCGTCATCCTCTTCTAATCCAGTTGGAGGTTCAAGAACACTAAGTGCATTCCTCTGCAACTTTACTTCTATTCCATTAGTCAGAACCTAAAAAACAACAATGATCCTGATTAAATATTATAGTCCATAAACAAGAACTGACATATTGGTTTAAATAAAGAAGCTCCAGAAGAACAATATGAAGAAATGCTTCACAAATCGAGTATTATATATTTTTTAATTTACTTCCAAAGGAAATCTGGGTCCTGGGAGACAAGAAGTGGTGGAATGTGATATCATTAATAGTAAAATATATTCGTGAGACTGAAGAAAATCTTATAGTATTTGGATTATTCTTTAAAGTTTAAAGCCAGAATATGGTGAAGTTACTCCTTTTAGGTCCACATACACAGAGACACTATCAAAAAGATCTTGCAGAGCAAATTATAATTGTAAGACTAGCCAACCAAAGCAAAAAGATTTTGATAAAGAAAGAAAAAATCGACAGAAGTGACACTGCTTGGGGACTAAAATGACTCAACTAATAAAGAAAGAACAAAGAAAAAGAGAAAAAAAAAAAAAACAAGAAAACGAATGATTATTCTCATAATAATCAAACCAAAACAAATTTCAAAAAAGCCAGCTTGAATCCATAAGGAAACAAAATTGTCAAGAAACATGATGGAGAATTAGATAACAAGTGCATATTTGTTATGATGTTTTATATTGAACAGGCGCGAAAATAAAGTTGCTTTTTTTTTTTTATGGCTGCCTAACTTAAAACTCAAAATCCCTTATCCTTCCCTATAGATGATTCCTGAAATTGAGCCTGAATCTCAGCAAGAATCATCAAAAAGATACTAAAGATGCTTCAGAAACTTTATTATTAGATGCTAACAAACTGTTACTAGAATAAATAATCTAGTGAAGGAAAAAAAAAAAAAAAGAATATCAATGAAGGCTTCATGAATAACCTAACTAGCTAAGAACCACAAAATGCAAGATTAAAAAGTTTAAAATCAAGCAATAATGGTGAGTTGAATGCTAACAACATGCATGCAAGAAGATCAATCGCAAGATTTCGAAAAAAATTACAGATTTAAACATTGGTAATGACAAAAAGATTTGATCTTTATCACACTATTAACTCTTGGTTTGATTAGATGTAAATTATGAGAATTGATTAGTGAATCTATAACTAGAATTGATTATTATATCATTCAAAGAAGACATTTTTAGCAATTCAAGAAAACGAAGAAAAAAATCCCCAAATTTGAAATTCAAAATTCGAAAACACCAAATTATAATCATCGATTCAATAGATTGAATCACAGAGAAAACACTAAAGAAGATTGAAGTAGATCGAAAGAACATACCAAAAAAGGAAAACGGAAAAGGAAAGCACAAAGATCAAATTTTTACCAAAAAAGGAAAGAAAATAAACTTACCAGCCAATGCCAACCACCGAGACCGACAGCTTTTTTAACAACACCTTGAAGACCAACAAGCACCGATTTCGTACGGTTGTTTCCGGTGACCACCACTTTCGTATGACGTGGCAATACCGATAACTCTTCCTCGCTACTGCAATCGCCGTAAAAGCTCTGAATCTGCGGGAATCCTCCATTAACGACCCCTGAGCTATCTACAGCTTCCAGCATTCTTCTTCTTCTTCTTTAGTCTGATCCGATTTAGAAACTCAGATCAAACAGACCCACCTCTAGTTTTTTCAGCTCAAAACACAGCTACGAAATCGAAGATCATGCATTGCTAAGAGAGAGCGAGGGAAAGATTAAGATGATTAAGCGGGAAACAAAGTGGAGAGAGAAGTAAAAATAATTAGGGTTTGTCCCACTAGCAGAAGCAAGAGAGAGAAGCAGAGTAAAGAGAAGGGAAGAGGAGAAGTGAAGGACTAAAGGAGGGAAAGAGAAGGGATGATACGAGACCAGTTTCCACCACGTTGACCAGTTATAACCCGCCACGTATGCATTGAACTGAAACTGTATATGCGTTATGTGAAAAAAAAAAAAAAAAAAAAAAAAAA
>NC_025687.1:8770828-8787806 GCF_000633955.1 Camelina sativa
AAACCGAACCGAACCGAAATTCTTCAAATACCCGAATGGTTAGTAAAAATCTATATCCAAACTAACCGAAACCGAACCGAACCGAACCGACAATTAAATGGTTAACCGAAATATCCGAAAACCTAGAAGATATCAAATATTATATACTTAATATTATGCAAAACTATAAAATAAACTTAAAATATAAATTATTTCTAGATTCAAAACAATTAAATATTTTAAATAATCAATATATGTAAATGTTATTATTTTGAATTTACAAAGTTAAATACTATTTTGTAAAATTGAATCAATATTTTTCCCTTTTTTGTATTTTTGTTATTGTATATTTGGTTAATTTTGGTTATATTCGGTTAGTTTTGGTTATATTTGGTTTATTTGGTTAATGTTAATATAATTTATGTTAGTTATGGTTATTTATTTAAATAACCAAACCGAAACCGAACCGAAAGAAACCGAACCGAACTAAACCGAAATTTCATAAATATCCAAATGGTTACTATATTACTATATCCAAAATAACCGAAACCGAATGGTTAACCGAATGCCCAGGCCTAGTCTTTGGCTTTGGGTTGGATTTAACCGGAGGGGTACTTTTGGTAATTTAAGAGCACGCGATTGACCTGAATGGTTGACTGGTGTTTAATAAAGACAGAGCTGTATGGGACCCGGTTTGTTATGTAATGACGATTCTACCCTTTTTTCTCTCTATTGTTTTTGAAAATTTGGATTTTCTTTGTCCTTATCTTATAATTATTGCTCCTCCATTACTAGATTTTTTTTTCTTCTTTCTTTGTAATTTAAAAAAGAAAAAGAAAAGTGTTTTACTTTTTTGAAAACCAGGTTCTAGCACAGCGTGTAGCAAACACAAAATTAGTACTGCTTAGTAAGTGATATTTAATGTATCAAATACAGTAAAATAAAACAAACACTGAACAATAACTTAAACTCATATAATGACTTAAGAAAACAACATCGAATATGTCTCGTTGATGATGGGATTTTCTAATTTAATGTTTATGTATCTTTTCAATGATAACACTTCTTTAATGATAACACTATTAAAACACATTGGCATTGGTCTTCTAACAAAAAAGAGCTCTAGTAAGGTTTTTATTTTATTTCAACCAATATAGCTCTAGTAAGGGTCTATAAAGGTAGGTAGGTTAAGAAGTTTTTCTTAAAAATATACATTTAGTACATGATTTTACTATATGAAAATTACAGTTTTGGATCAATTATTTGGCTGTAACTTTAATCGGGGGTCATTGTCATTGTCACAGTTTACAAAGGCCACACACCCCACAAATAAAACCGTCCCCATATTTGGGGAAACTATCAAAGCGACCCCTCACCAAACCCCTGCTTCAATTATTCGTATACTTTTAATGCTTGTTCTTGCCACTTCCCACTCCCATAAAAAAAATCAAATATTGTTTTCATACTTTTGTTCTTTATTGTTTTTTAAACCATTAGCTAATAATAAATCTGGGAGCTATAAATGGGTTTTGCGTATACGATATATTAAATGATCAAAACCCGTTGGTTCCCGGAAATTTCACAAGTGTTTGAATTTCGAACTAGATTTTGGGTTTACTTTTACATTCAAAACTATGGGGCTAATTGTGCTCAATTGTTAATATTCGAGGGGTTAATGAGAATATTCATATACGTCTGTCTCTCTCAGAGAGTGTTTAGAGCCGTCGTTAATGGCGAAAACTGATAAGCTAGCTCAATTCCTTGATTCGGGAATCTACGAATCCGACGACTCAAATTGGTTCTTCTTAGACCCAGTTCGTATCATCAATCGTTCGTACACCAAATTTAGGGCTTCACCTTCTGCTTACTACACACGTTTCTTCAATCCGAAGCATCTCAATTCACAACCCAAAGACCCTAATCCGAGAAAGCGAAAACGGAAGCAGAAAAACCCTAGCTTTCACCTTCCTAATGCAGGAGAGCAAGCTTCGTATCTTCGTCACCAGGATGCGAGGCTGTTCTTATCGAAAGCCCTTGAATCGTTTCTTGGAGAAACAGAGCTGTTGAGTTTAACGAAAGCTCTAAGCGATGATGATGGTTCTAGTTTGTTGACTAAGTGTTGTGAAGATGGACTCTCTTTTGTTGAGCTTGGAGGAGTGTGGCAAGCTCCTTTGTATGAGATAACACTTAATTTCAATCTACATTGTGATAATAATGAAGGTTTTTGTCTCTTTCTAATTCATTTGCTAATTCTTATTCGAATCCCAAGAACTTGATGGTTTGATTGGTCTTATGTGGTCTTATTAGGTTGCTTAATTGACAAGTGCAATGAAAAGAGAGTGTTTCAAGTGTTTAATAACCTAGTAGTGAACGAGAGCGGAGAAGAAGTTGAAGCTGAGTTTTCCAACCGGAGATATATAATGCCTAGAAAGAGTTGCTTCTACATGGTTGGTGAATTTTCCTGGCATAGTTTATGATTCTTTATAAAAGATGACTTTTTTTGGTTGATGATGTGTGGAATGGTTCTTCTGATTTCACATTTCTTTTTCCCATGTTGCTTTGAAGTCTGATTTACTGCACATCCGAAACCTCGTTCCTGGTAACTATTGTACTATACTTCCAAAATAGAGAGTTTGCTAAACGCTGAGCTTTAGTATATTCTGCCTCCGGTTGATTGGTCCTAAGTCATTTGTTACAAGATCAGTTCTGATCATATCAGTAGGAGATTGAGCATAGTGATGTGTTTAATCTTATTGGGGTCATACATGCAGCTAAACCTAAAGAAGGCTTCAATCTTATAGTTATTGATCCACCATGGGAAAATGCAAGCGCTCATCAGAAATCAAAGTTTGTTACTGACTTGAAGTAGTGCCTGTGAATAAGCAATTTTTGTATCAGAATGTTTCCTAATCCATGTTTCTTGGTTCTTTGTTTTAGGTATCCTACTTTACCAAACAGATACTTCTTATCCCTCCCGATCAAGCAGCTTGCTCATGCTGAAGGAGCTCTCGTGGCTTTGTGGGTGACCAATAGAGAGAAATTACTTAACTTTGTTGAGAAAGAGCTATTCCCTGCATGGGGAGTTAAGTATGTTGCTACAAAGTATTGGTTAAAGGTGAGAGAGCATCTTTTCACCTCTCCAGCCCCATCTTGGTTTCTGAGTTGCGTACATGACTTGACTATGTTAATGTTTCAGGTGAAACCAGATGGCACATTGATTTGCGATCTGGACCTGGTCCATCATAAACCTTACGAGTACCTTTTACTAGGCTACCGCTTTACCGAAGTAAGTCAATTCTTGTCTTTGTTAGTTGAATAATCTGTGAAAGGAACTTCTGCTTGAACAGCCTTGTGGATGTGTATATGTCTCATAGCTTGCAGGATCAGAACATAGGTCAGATTTTAAACTCTTGGATAAGAACCAGATAATCATAAGCATCCCTGGAGATTTTTCGAGGAAACCCCCACTTGGAGGTATACATATTCCATTCTTCAACAGCTTTGTTTTGCGATTGGCTTCATCAAATTCAAGAGAAGAATGCAATTTGCTCAAATTCTTCCCTGATTTCAAACTTGTTTTATTGGACTTTTTGTAGAGATACTCATGAAACACGTCCCCGGGTCTCAACCTGCTCGGTGCCTTGAGCTGTTTGCTAGGGAAATGGCTGCCGGATGGACCTCTTGGGGAAACGAACCGCTTCACTTCCAGGACTTGAGATACTTTTTGAAAGATAATGAGTGCGTCAATAAGTCGTAGCCAGTGTTCAGGGCCAAATTTCACGATCGTTTCATGGTTCATTTTCAATCTGAGGACAGTGGGAGAGAACCCTTGGATTCTAGAAGGTTTGGTTTGGGAAACGGCATCGTTTTAAGAAACAAACGCAGGGGAGAAGCTTGAAACAACTAAACTACTGTTTGATTATTGTCTCCGAAGTCAGAACTGTACTATCATCAATTTAGTAACTTTTTTTTCCTTTTCCTGTCATCACAGAGTGCTTCAGAAAAAAAATTATAATATTATCAGCAGTTCAGTACTATACAGTATATTGACCCTTCATTAGATTTTTTGTGTTCTCTTATCAATAAAATGATAAATAAATTGAAAGGCAAAAGCGTGTTAAACAAATTGAATAAGTGACTACTCGTTGTTGGAAGATCATGTCTGCTTCTGATAGGTCTACGTGTGGGGCAAATCCACTATCCAATTTTCGTATTGTGTTCAATGAACTTATACGATTTTTTTTCCAGAAAAAGAACATGAAAATTAAAGAAAATCATGATCAGTGAAGTAAAAGGGCCCAACAATAATTGCGAAATATAGCTGATTGTTAAATCGCATTCAAACAATAATATGCTTACAAATCACCAAAACAAATTAGCTATATTCCTAAACTTTTACTGAATAATGTTTTCTGTATAAGTTATTGTAATTCAGATGACTCAACTAAAATGTGGTTGTACATATATATTTTGTGTCAATTTAACCGTTTTATTTTTACTCGTATAAATATAAGAGATTAATATATAGTATTATATACATATATATATATATATATATTACATTTTATTCCGTATGTAAATAAAATGCTGCCATTGTTCGTGAGTTTGTTGTTTTTATAACTGATACTCCCTCCCATCCCATATAAGTGTCGTTTTGGACTTTTTTTGAGTAGATTAAGAAAACAAACAATTTGACTGTTTTAATCTCTGAAATTAAACTAATTTACTATGTTATTTTTTGTTTTCTTTTTTTATTCAATAAATTATTATATTTTTTCTTCTCTTTATCTTTTTCTTTGCAACAATGGAGTCACAACTCCAATTTATTTTGTCTGCACCGATTAGTTGATTAAGAAACAAAGATCTCAATTCACTTGATTCCTCAACTGATATCATCAGGGAGATAAGCAATTGGGAGTGCGAGCTGATTTGAAGCAAATCAAAACCAAGAGCAGACTCCATAGATGTTTTCAAAGCCATGGCTTCGGTCGATAAAGTTGACGCCGTGAATCGATGGGAGCTTGAACCTTCAAAAAGGGAGAAACTTAGGGCATCTTTGATAATCCAACCCAGTCCACAATTTTCTGAGGATCTGGTTCAAGCGGTGTCGATGAAAAAAGAGAGCTTTGTTGGGTTTGGTTCATTGGTTGCAAGCGTCCGAGGTTTATGCAAATTGACAAGGGATTGTTGAGTTTCGTGCCAGGCATTAGCTTCGATTATGGCTTTAAGGATGGTTTCTTCTTTGGTGAACTTTCAATCTGCAAAAATCCTCTGATTTTGTGCTTTTGAGAGGATTTATCGGCCAAAGTTTCCGTGAAGCAGAAGTGTTTGCGATAGAGAGACGATGACAAAGAGCTCTGTTTCATCTGTTCTTCTTACTCCTTTTAATTCCTCAGTTGGTACATTTTGCTATGTGTTTTTCTCTATTGGCTTAAGCATAAAGGGTTTTGTAGAGAGACTTAACAATGGCTTAAATCTTGATTTTTTGCAGGCAAAGAAAAGCAATTCACCGCCTCCGAGTATGCATACTAGAAGAGCAACTGCAGGTGCTTTGTTGGAAGATGAAAGAGAAGCTCCAAAGTCTATTTCAAAGTTGGCTTCTCCAAATCATGAATCAAGTACAATAAGTTGGAAAAACCAGAGAAGATTTTCAGTCTACGAGGAAGACTTAGCACACTGAGCAAGGTTTGTATAAATTTGAATGGTAATCGATATAGTATGAAATTCACAGATTCTACTTATGTAATCTCTCTGGATCCAGAGGATATGGAGAAGCGCGGCGGCGAGTTGGTGAGCAAAGAGAGTTGGCAAGAAGGATTCCATCTGTATGACTTAGAGAGATTCTCATTGGATTCTTTGAGAAGGTTGTGATGCTTTATCAGTCGTTGCAGAGGTGAAAGGTATTGTCTTTGTATCCTCTTATTCTAATTATGATTTTTAATCTTCTCATGTCTATGTCTAGACCTTTGTTAATTTGGTTTCAGCATCTATAGACCATTATGGTATCGATGGTGTATGAAAATCATAGATTCTAATTCATTTAATCATTGCAATTTGGTCTTTTAGTATTCTTCCTAATTTCAATTAACAACTTTTACTAAATTAAGTACATGACTACGATGAATAGAAGTGGAGGGAAAGGAAAAAAATTCATAGAAGAAGAAAACTAATGGAGGCAACAATTAAAATTCAAATATTTTCACAATTCTTTATATTTGGAGTAACGTGAATTTGATTGATCATCTTCCATGGCTAACTTCGATCTAAATCTTTCATTTTCAGAAAATACAAACCATTCCTTTGATTTGAATACCATTCCAGCGAATAGTGATGATCATGATTCTGAATATGGAGGTTTAAGAGATGACGGTGGCTACGTTCTTGCGGGTGAGGAAACAATGGAAGCAGATGTAGATCCATCTGTAAAGATTATAACATCATCTGAAAGTACCATCGTTATCAATCTCAACGTCAATCCAACAGATGAATCAGTTGCTGATATTTTAGAACTACATGCTGATGAATTGTATGAAGAAAATGAAGATCACATTGGAGACCAAGGTAAGCTGATTTTTTTTTTAGTTGATTTATATGTATTGTTATTGATGTCAATCCATATTATCCATTTTTGATCAGGAGCAAACGAAAATGAAGAAACTCAAGATCACTTTGTTGGAGAAGAAGGTTAGTATTCTTGTTAACTTGAAGAAGATTTTTTTAAAAATTACATCTGATCTCAAGTCTGAAGCTTTGTTTAGTTGCAACTTGATGATGATGGTAATTTCAGTTTGGTTGTAGCAAATGCTAAGTTCGTCAACTAGGTTATTTTGTTAATCGATTTGGATAAAAAAAAACATTACGATTCATAACTTCTATTTTTTGTGATTTTACTTGAATTTCTAGTTTCTTTTTAAAAAAATTGATTGGTGATCTGTGTGTAAGTAATTTCAGAGATCAAGGTTTCTAGAACACTTAGTTGAATTGGTGTTATATACATAGAAGAAAAGCTGTGGGTATATAGATAACAAGGATTGTAATATGCATTGTGATTTGATTATGCATCTGCTAATTTATAAAACAATTACCTCTTGGAGCAGGACTTAACGTAAATGGTAATACTCTTGCTGGTAAGAAAAGGAACTACACTAATGGTCAAAGGTGGGCAGTCTATAACGCTTTACTTGAAAGGAGTGTGAGAGGAAATCTGGGTAAACATACCACAAAAGAGGTATCGGATTTACTTTCAGTGCATATTCAAACAGCTCAAAGGATATGGAAACGAGCTAAAGACACTCTTGCTGGTGCGTCTGTTGATGTGTCTCAAAGACGGAAAAAAAGATGTGGGCGTAAGAAAATTCCAATAGACATACAACAGATCATCAATACACCTATATCTAAACAGACGACTTTGAGGACGTTGGCTGAAACCCTTGGAATTAGTTATGGTGTACTTTACAGGCGTGTGAAAGAAGGTCTTCTGCGACGTCATTCGAATGCACTAAAACCACATCTTAGAGAAGAAAACAAGGTATCAAGATTACACTTTTGCCTTAAAATGTTGGATCCTCAGAGTTTGAGTCACGAACCACAATTTATTAATATGTACAACATTGTACATATTGATGAAAATTGGTTCTATATGACCAAAAGAACTGAGAATTACTATCTACTTCGTGAAGAAGATGATCCGATACGGACATGCCAAAGTAAGAACTTCATTGGCAAAGTTATGGTGTTAGTTGCAGTTGCTCGTCCGAGATTCGATGTTGATGGAAATGAAACTTTCTCTGGAAAGATTGGGGTCTGGCTGTTTATTACAATTCAACCTGCAAGAAGACGGAGTAGAAACAGAGAAGCTGGAATAATGGAAATAAAACCAATTACATCTGTCAAGCGAGATGATGTGAGAAGAATGTTGATAGAAGAAGTTCTTCCCAATATTCGTGAGAAATGGCCTCGTGAGGATGTAGATAAAGTTATCTACATTCAACAAGATAATGCGAGAACGCATGTGGATCCAAGTGATGTAGAATTCAAAGCAGCGGCATCCCAGAACGGTTTTGATATTCGATTAATGTGTCAACCGCCAAATTCTCTAGACTTAAAGGTTCTGGGATGCCGCTGCTTTGAATATAATGTTTGGATTTTTTAGTGCTATCCAAACATTATAGCATAAGGTATGTCTGAAGAACGTTGAAGAGCTTATTCAGGCGGTAAAAACAACTTACGAAGATTATCCAACGAGAAAGATAAACCACATTTTCTTAACTCTGCAACTTTGCATGCAAGAAACAATGAGAATTGGAGGGTCTAATAATTATAAAATCCCACACATGAGGAAAGAAGCGTTGGAACCAGAGGGTCAGCTTCCTAAGCAAATTAAATGTAATTCTACTATAGTAGAAAATGTGAGAAATCAACTAAGAGAGTAAAGTTTCCTTTTGCTATTTTGGTAGATGAATTATGTGGAATTATCTGACTCTTACTCAAATTGAATGTGGTTTGTAATTAAATGGGATGGTTAACATTTAGGGAAGTTGTGAGGAAGTTTGATTGTTTAAACAGCCTAAATACTGTAAGATTGAAACATAAGATTCACTTTTCATGTTGGCATCAAGAAGTATAACTCTGAAAATGACTTCATTTCAGGCATATCATGTTCCTGTTCTTGTAGAGGAAGTCGACGATATCATATAGTAGCTGCAATCATCTTAAATGATGCTTTATGCTCTCTTGAGAAGTCAAATCCTTTTCTAAGCTGACAATATTGTGTTAAGAGTAAATAATTGGATGTCATCTTCCTGCTTGCAGATATTGTTAGCTTAGCAGAGTATATACTGGTCGTGGAAAAAGAAACAGGTAGACCCTCTATCTATATATTGTAGTAACCAGGAAGATGTTTTTCTTTCTTCATGACTACACACATTGTTCAATCACTTCATCCTTGTTTATAGTATTCCAGCGTTTAGCAAATGACATGTTTTGCAAGATGAACCGCTGCATCAATATCACAGTAAGCACTACAGTTGATTTATTCTTACTGATTTCAGTTTTGACTATTTTCCCTTTCCTTTCTTTCCAATATTTGTTTCACATCAAAGGTACGACTGTTTTTTTGCAGAGAAGAGGCTATCCTGATGTCTCAACAAGAAGGTACATACTCTAATCCCAGGTTTTTGGAGTACTATGGAAAATATATCTCTGAAGAGATATATTCTTTCTAGGTTCTTGCGACTCCTTCTTTACTGCTTCCATATTTTAGACCGGCCAATTTTCACTCACATATAAGAAAAGAACTGAAGCAATGTTGCTTAAATGCTACCTGAAGCGTGAAATGCCACAATGGAGGTATCCTCACTTTTGTTACTCAGCAACCAGTTAGCAAGCTTTACTTGTCTTGTGACTCCTTGTTTTCATCTCTCTTTTTCCTTGAAAATTTAGGATTTAGTTAAGTCCAAGATGCTATCAATGGATGAAGATAACTTCAAATAAGCCATTGAAAGGTGTAAAAGATCATTTCTTTTTACGTGAACCACTTTGATTGCTTGTTTCTGGTATGGATATGTGAACCTCTGATATTTAGAAACTGGNGAGTATATACTGGTCGTGGAAAAAGAAACAGGTAGACCCTCTATCTATATATTGTAGTAACCAGGAAGATGTTTTTCTTTCTTCATGACTACACACATTGTTCAATCACTTCATCCTTGTTTATAGTATTCCAGCGTTTAGCAAATGACATGTTTTGCAAGATGAACCGCTGCATCAATATCACAGTAAGCACTACAGTTGATTTATTCTTACTGATTTCAGTTTTGACTATTTTCCCTTTCCTTTCTTTCCAATATTTGTTTCACATCAAAGGTACGACTGTTTTTTTGCAGAGAAGAGGCTATCCTGATGTCTCAACAAGAAGGTACATACTCTAATCCCAGGTTTTTGGAGTACTATGGCAAATATATCTCTGAAGAGATATATTCTTTCTAGGTTCTTGCGACTCCTTCTTTACTGCTTCCATATTTTAGACCGGCCAATTTTCACTCACATATAAGAAAAGAACTGAAGCAATGTTGCTTAAATGCTACCTGAAGCGTGAAATGCCACAATGGAGGTATCCTCACTTTTGTTACTCAGCAACCAGTTAGCAAGCTTTACTTGTCTTGTGATTCCTTGTTTTCATCTCTCTTTTTCCTTGAAAATTTAGGATTTAGTTAAGTCCAAGATGCTATCAATGGATGAAGATAACTTCAAAGAAGCCATTGAAAGGTGTAAAAGATCATTTCTTTTTACGTGAACCACTTTGATCGCTTCATCGTTGAAACATTTGTTTTTTGTTGCTTGTTTCTGGTATGGATATGTGAACCTCTGATATTTAGAAACTGGATTTCTCTTTTTTTATTATTTGGAGAACAAACCATAGGATAACTTATTGATGATCATATAAAGAAGATACCACTAGTAGAAAATTCAACAGCAAAATCTAGTAATAATATGGAAAATAAATTTTATAGAATGTCAGAATTATGTCTTGCATCTCTTTGTCAGGATGAATTTCTCCTTCCGCAATGAAGTGTTTGTTGAGATCAAAGTCATGCACCACTTTTGGCTTCACATCAGTAATCTCCTTGCTCANATTTGCTCAAATAAAAGTCTTCTTCTTCCTCAGGGACTTTGTTGAGATCAAAGGCATGCACCACTTTGACATTAGTTTGCTTATCTCCATTTTCTTCTACTTGCACGGGATTTGCCATTTTGTTGCTTTTCAGGTTTGTGACTAACCCAATATATATTGTTAAGTGACTTTTCATATTGTGTCTATTAATATCCATTGTTAATGCTATATGTTGATATTTGTTATTTTCAATATTATGGTATTTTCAATTTTAGTAATCTGTAATAGTTTAATTAAGGGTATATTAGTAATTTTGGTTGTATTATTCTATTTTCCAAAACCAACGACACTTAATAAAAAAAAAGGTCCTAGAACGACACTTATATGGGATCGGAGGGAGTAATAGAGTTCGCGTTAGCCTAACGTTTCGTGTCTATGCCATTCCATAAAAATTTTAGTTAGTTTAAAAAAAAAAAAAAAACTTAACCAACCGTTTAACGTATATTCTTGTAGTGTTATCAAATAGGAATAATNAAAATATATCTCTGAAGAGATATATTCTTTCTAGGTTCTTGCGACTCCTTCTTTACTGCTTCCATATTTTAGACCGGCCAATTTTCACTCACATATAAGAAAAGAACTGAAGCAATGTTGCTTAAATGCTACCTGAAGCGTGAAATGCCACAATGGAGGTATCCTCACTTTTGTNAGTTTAAATAATAGTATCAAAATTAAATTGTCATGAGGCTGAAAACAATTTGTATTCTAATCTAACATGGCGAAACCCCTCAAAAAGAAAAGAAAAAAACCCAATCAGATGGTGTGTTCTCTCCGGTCATACTCGTCAAAAATTAAAGAAGACCCACTTCCTCACATGTCGTCTCATCTCTCATTTCTTTTTATAAATCTCAGCTCATTTTCTCTTACACAAAAAGACTGACTGAGTCTGACGAGAGAAGAAGAAAAAACATTACATGACATAACGTACTAGCTCCTCCTCTCCTTCCAACTGATTCGTTACGCAAATCCACACTGTAAGTTACGTACACCCACAGCTTTTTTTATTATTATTACTCAGTACTCACACCATTCGTCAAATCGAAATCGACACGTGGCTGATATCAACGGTGATTTCTTTAATAATGAACCTGCGCGTACTCGAACATTCACACCCTATCATTCTTTTTTTTTTTTTTTTTAAATTTAATAAAAAGAAGAAAAAAGAATCGTCTATAATTCCAGCGAAGAAGAAGAAAAAAAAAAGCGTATTACTCGTGAGCACTAACTTCTCACTCTTCTTCTTCTTCAGCTGATTCAACATCCCATTTTTTTTGGGGGTGTTTTGAGGATTGAAGGAAGAAGATGACGTCTGACGAAGCGACGTCGACGTCAGCAGCAGCAGCAGCAGCAGCGGCGATGGCGACGAGGAGGAAACCTTCTTGGAGAGAGAGGGAGAACAATCGGAGGAGAGAGCGGCGTAGAAGAGCTGTTGCTGCCAAGATTTACACCGGTCTTAGAGCTCAGGGTAACTACAATCTCCCAAAACATTGTGACAACAATGAGGTTCTCAAGGCTCTCTGTTCTGAAGCTGGTTGGGTTGTTGAAGAAGACGGCACTACTTATCGCAAGGTAATATATATTTAACGCATTTGGGTTTAGATCTGAGGTTATCTCTGAATGTTTCTCATGTTTTAGCTCTTGATTCTAAAATTGGATCTAAGATTCCTTTGTGATTTTAATCTAATTTTAGAACTTTCTTTTAACACTGCTTTCTCTGTGTTACTATATTTAGATCTCGTCTTTTAGGAATTATCTTAGCCATTACTTTGGTTTCAAGTTTTTGTCAATGATTGTGACATTGTGTTTTGCTTTTGTTCTATGAGCAACCAGGGACACAAGCCTCTTCATGGTGACATGGCTGGATCATCATCTCGAGCTACTCCTTACTCTTCTCATAACCAAAGCCCTCTCTCTTCCACTTTTGATAGCCCCATCCTTTCTTACCAAGTCAGTCCATCCTCTTCTTCCTTCCCGAGTCCTTCTCGTGTTGGTGACCCTCACAACATCTCCACGATCTTCCCTTTCCACAGGAACGGTGGGATTCCTTCATCGCTTCCTCCGCTTAGAATCTCAAACAGTGCTCCTGTCACTCCACCTGATGTGACCGCCGGACGCGGTCGTCTACCGAGTCGCACGGACGGACGGTCGCTGCGGACGGACGGAACGAAACTCTCTCGAGCCGAGGAATTTAGATGAGGCTTTCCTCGGACAAAGCTCGGAGATTTGAATCCAGTAAGGAAACAAACGGTGGATGCGAGAGATGAGCTGAAACGAACGAGCGGATCGAGAGATCCGGCCTTTGGTCTCGGCTTCGGTCGAGCAGTCTCGGTCGCGGTACGGACGATGCGGAAATCGATTCCCGGAGTTTGAAGGTAAACTGCGGGAACGGCTCTCGGCAACGCGGCGGTAAGAATCCTTGGTGATGCGGTAAGGATTCTCGGTGATGCGATAAGGAAGGTGGAGTGGAAGCGAAAGTACAACGAGCGGTAGGAACCGGACGTGATACGGTAGAGAGGGACGCGAAGGTGGTTTGATGCGACGACACACGGGAGATGGCTCGGCCCGTGATACGGTCAACTAGTCGATGTCGAACCCGGTTCGAGATCGGCTAGGGTTTCTCGGTAGTCAAGTCCCGGACTTGGACTAAGGAGAGAGGTGAGACAAGAACAAGATTCTCTCTTGTGAAATTTAATTCAATACTTCAAGTCTGCCTTTTACAATGAGGGTTTAGGCCTTTATATAGGAAGGCTTACAAATGGGAGACTCTAAAACCCTAGACACGCGGCCAGGATCTCATCCTTACACTTGGCCATAAAGCAAAAGCAAAAGTAAAACAAAGGAAAGACCAATCCAACGGTCATAGAAGGTTCAAGAAGAAATTCAAAGGAAGGGAAGGGAGAGAGATAGAAAAGCCACGTCATTGGCTGGACGCGGTGATAGGATCTTCACTTCCTTGGCTCCTAAACTTGTCAATGATTGTTTCCAAGTCATGAGCCAAGCGGGAACGAAGTGGAGATGCACTAGAGTTCGCTGCCTCGTTAAAACCTCTTTGGTAAACCCATTGGGACAAACCCAAAGTAGGGAAAAGAGTACAGCTCCTTCTAATGACTTAGGGGCGTCTTCACGCTTGCGCGATGGTGAAGACTCGCGAACTAAGCTTCCCAAAGCTGGTCGCAACTCAAGGCTCTTAAGTGGTGATGCTAGCCATGAGCCATTGGTGTGAGGGTTGAAGCTTGGATTGCAAAGCCCATTAGATGACTTTACTTGCTCCTCCTTGATGATCCTTGGAAACTAGTTGGTACCGCGCATCACTAGGAAGGCCGGTTCCAAGTTGTCGATAAGTGTCCGAGAGGCGTCCAAGTGTTGTCCGAGAGGTGGTTGAGAGACGTCCGAGAGAATCGAGTGTTCACGGCCGAGTGGTCGATCCCGTGATCACATCATTCCCTCCCTCTTATAGAAGTTTTGGCCTCAAAACTTTGCTCATCACCTGGATCAAAAAGGAAAACCCAAATCAGCAGCATCAAAAGGCCAACCGCGGTTTAATTTACCGGGATCAAAAGGAAACAGTAAGGCCTTAAGAGAAAAGGATAGGACTTCCCCGGTAAGGCCAGCGGCACTGGTCGCTCGGATCCCTTCATGAACCGTGGTTGCTTGCTGAGACTCTCCAGGATGCCACACATAAGTTTGATCCGCACCAAAGTTGGACAAATACATCGCCATATGACCTTGTGCGGTAACGGCCTTGGCGCTAAGGGTGGAGAAGGATGGCACGGTATAGGCGACTCCCAGCTGGAGCTTACTACTTGAAGTAGTCATGGACAATACCGAGTGAAAAGATCCATCAATGGCCATCTCCGGTGGCCTAGCTAACTTGGAACTCCCCATTACCGAGTGATTACCGGATATGACTTCAATTGCGCGGCCAGAATCTCCTTGGACTTCGGTTGATGGCTCGGTACGCGTCCTGGGTAAGGATTCGCGTACTATGGTCGGCTCCGGACGCGGCGGTCGAGTGTCGGTTAAGCCTCGATTGAGAGCGGTAAAGAGTTTTCCGTGGTCCGCGTAATGACCCGAACTTGGACCTCCGAGTGTAAGAACTTGTCGGTCTGGGGGCTCGGCTGGCTTCTCTACGATTCCTCCCGAGTTAATGACTTCTTCTGGACAGACTTGTCGATCGAAATCACGTCCTAGGCTCAGCGTACGGTTAGCTTGCGTCGTTGGTGCGGCGTTCTCAATCAAGTCGGTATTCGGCTTGTTCCGCGTCAAGTCACCTTGTTCCGGCTGATGAAGAACTCGCGGGACTGGTGTTGGTACAGTTACAAGGGCCGAGTGTTGGTGCCGTGATGATTCTCCCTGGGTGTAAGATCTCGCTGCCTGGCCCAACATTTCTCCAAGGTGTTGGAGTTCAGATCGGATAGAGATCAACTCGTCCGTGAAATTTGGTGCTCCGGGAGATTGCGCTGGCTTCCTTGCGGTCTGCTCCCTTGACTTAGTCCGAGAAACCACAATGCTCGCCTTGGCTTTATCTCGGTCGCGACTTGACGGATTGATCGGTGTTGCGCGTGGTGACCAGCTCGGAAGTCCTTGGTTCCGAGTGCGGCAAGCACTTGACTTGCTCGATGATGCGTGCGATGGAAAGGTTGGGATTGCTCGGGTGCAACTCGAGTATTCCTTCCGCGGCTCTCGATGATATGCGGACGGCGTATAGTAAGAACCCAGGTCATCATTGTCGGAGTCATCATAGCGGTTCGACCTTGGCTTGTTATAGCGCGTAGCTCGGGACATAGACGGCCAATAGCAGTCTGGTGATCCATGCTCGTGTTCCTCTAGTTCCGAGCCTTCTTCAAAGTCCTCTTGGTACCAAGACGCGTTCTCGGTAGTCGCTGGCTCCGGATCGGTACCAGTGTGTTCGTCGTTCCATGGCTCGTCCTCGGTGACCTCTTGCTCCGGACCAAAGTCATGATCTTCATCGTACCATGATCCCAACTCGGAATCGTTTCCGTCAAAATCCATGCTTGATCAGTATTGAATCGAGTGTTGCATACTGATCGCGGTCTTGGAAACGAAGTATGGTCGATGGTACGGACGGCTGTCGGAGATCGTCGATGGTACGGACGACTGTCGGATTTTGTCGACGGTACGGACGACAATCGGTGGTCGGCGTCGGTATGGACGACGATATAGATGGCTGGTACGGACGGTTCGTACGGACGGCCAACGATGGTCGGACGTCGGCACGGACGACTGAGACGGACGGCTGGTACGGCAGCTGACGATGTTCAGATGGCGGTACGGATAGCCGGCACGATTGGCTGATACGGATGGCCGATGATGTACGGTCGGCCGACGGGGGTCGGTCGATGACACAGTCGGCTGGTGCGGCAATGGTACGGACGGCCAACGGTTATCGGACGTCGGTACGGATAGCCGGTGTGATCGGCTGATACGGAAGGCCGATGACTCGTCCGGTGGCTCGATAGTGATCAGACGATGATACACAATACGCGATAAGGGCTTGGACGATGATACGCGGGTGATGATACGTGCTCTGGACGGTGATACGCGGATGGCTCGATCGGTGCTCGGTCGTGACGTGGCGATGGTACCTCGTCAAAGCAAAACGAATATTCGTGAGCAAAAACGCGTCCAAAACATGATGGATAAGATATTTATCTAGGCAGTCAATGATTGAGGACAGCAACACAAGATGACAAACTATGACTAAGCAAAAAGAAACCTACACGCGCCTAAAAGCAAACTCACGCACAAAAAGCAAAACTTTTTGGGACCACAACACAAACCCAAAAGCAAACGCGCTACTTTATCGATCTAACAAGTCCTAGGCAAGAACTATGACGAACAAAACTCAGAAATAAACAAAGCGACGACTCAACAAACGATCTATCGAGGAAACTAAGCATAAAACAAAAACTATCGGACCTAACGACGCTAAAGATGAAACTAATGAACCGCAAAGACACAAAAACGAAAGCTTTAACAAAGGAAGGAGTTTCTGGGTTAGAAAGACACAACCTTTGAGTCAGGAGCTTTTAGAGCTCTGATACCAAGCTGATGTGACCGCCGGACGCGGTCGTCTACCGAGTCGCACGGACGGACGGTGGCTGCGGACGGACGGAACGAAACTCTCTCGAGCCGAGGAATTTAGATGAGGCTTTCCTCGGACAAAGCTCGGAGATTTGAATCCAGTAAGGAAACAAACGGTGGATGCGAGAGATGAGCTGAAACGAACGAGCGGATCGAGAGATCCGGCCTTTGGTCTCGGCTTCGGTCGAGCAGTCTCGGTCGCGGTACGGACGATGCGGAAAT
>NC_025687.1:8789059-8791795 GCF_000633955.1 Camelina sativa
CCTTCTCGTGTTGGTGACCCGCACAACATCTCCACGATCTTCCCTTTCCTCAGGAACGGTGGGATTCCTTCATCGCTTCCTCCGCTTAGAATCTCAAACAGTGCTCCTGTCACTCCACCAGTCTCATCCCCAACCTCGAGAAACCCCAAACCATTGCCAACTTGGGAATCTTTTACCAAACAGTCCATGTCCATGGCTGCTAAACAGTCAATGACGTCTTTGAACTACCCGTTTTACGCGGTATCTGCACCTGCCAGTCCCACTCATCATCGCCAGTTTCATGCACCAGCTACTATACCTGAATGCGATGAATCTGACTCTTCCACTGTTGACTCTGGTCATTGGATAAGCTTTCAGAAGTTCTCACAACAGCCGTTCCATGGCGCCTCTGCTGTGCCAGCCTCTCCTACCTTCAACCTAGTGAAACCTGCACCTCAGCAGTTATCTCCAAACACTGCAGCGACACAAGAGATTGGTCAAAGCTCGGATTTCAAATTTGAGAACAGCCAAGTTAAGCCATGGGAAGGGGAGAGGATCCACGATGTCGCTATGGAGGATCTAGAGCTCACGCTTGGTAATGGTAAAAGCTCGTAGTCGAGATGAAGAACAGAGGAACCAACCCGTTATGGCATGAAGGAAGGATTGGAGTCTTTAGTGTGCTGTTCATTCAGTTCATGGTTTTGGTTCTTGTACTAGAATCAGTATTCATAGTACCAGTGAGTTTGTTTCACAACGCATTATTTGTAGATAGAATGAATGTTTAAGATGTATGTTTCTATTATCATTCCTTTTAGGCCTTGGAAAACTTTATAAATATTACATATTATTAAGTGGCTTGAGATGTTACATATATATATCATTCAGAGCTCAACTCTACCGGAAGATGATGAAACAGAGAAAATAAGAAAGACTAAAAGAGACTTTGCGAAGTAATAAGATAAGAGAGGTGAAAAAAGAGACTTGCGATTTTAGCCATAAGATACACAAAAATTCATAATACAAACAAAAAGAAAGCAGAAGGCATGTAGTAGTAAACATGGGAACAATTAAAGGTAAAATAGATTAGAATCACAAATGTCAAGAAACTGGGAAAGCTTGTATAGCCTAGCTGCTTTTTCAGGTGAATCATTCAGAACCATCTGGGAAGCTATCAAGCGCGTCTTGCTTACCGTTTACATAGAACTCAACCACGGCTTGCATTCTATAGAGCTTATCTGGATGGTAATTCACATGAACTATCACCGGTTTCACCTTCTTCTTCAGCTCATGATTCTTTCTTACAGTCTTGAAAAGGACCTTACTGTTCATAAACTCATACATATCCATGACTCTCTTGGATGCGTGTAGAGCAATGTACTCAGGATGCGATGGATAAAACAGTTCCTCGTTGAAAACCGCTTGGTCCCATACTTTTGCCTTAGAGAGTCTATCTGCCACACGATCAAGCAGCTCGATTGCTGGAATCGTAGGCCTTAGATAGAAAAACCCGGAATTGAAAACCCATATCCTCATTGTGTGAGCATACCGAGCCCATCCCATGGATGGTTCATCAAAAACATCGTTGAATCCATAAGCAGTGTGATTGTCATGGCCATCGCTCATTGACTCCACATCAGAGTCTCTGTAAAGATGACTAAATGGGTTCTGCAAGAAGACAATGTCTACATCCGAGAGAAGAACACAATAACCGAGTTGCAAGAACTCTCTCAACACACGGAACTTCAACCCTGAGACGGCATGGTTACCTCCGGTTTTGCCAACAGTGTCCACGTCCTTGTCTGAATCTCTCTTGTAATAAGCAACATCGTTTTCTTTACAGAAATTCTCAATGTAATCGTCCAATGCAACAACCAGGTAGTTTGTTATACCCACTCTCTTAATGCTAGCAATCTGAACCTCCAACATTGCTTTCACGTTTGCGTTTGCAAGAGCCACGATCACCTCTTTATCGACAGCAATCTCCTCTAGAATCTTTGCCAATCTTGGGTTTACAGATTCATCTGGAAGGATAGTTGGATTAGTTCTCAGACTCTTGACAGTTCCAAAAGGACCTGCCTTGATCTGTGTTCCCAAAGCTAGAACCTGTTTTCGTGCACTGTCTGATCCTTGCTCAGCTAACTGTAGCTTTTGTGTTAACTCTCTGATTTGCTTCTTTAACTCTGCATTCTTCTCTGAGAGAGATACAAAGTCTGATTTTAGCATTTTCACTCTTTCCGGCGATTCACAAGCTGACGATCCAACCTAAACCAAAGAAGTGATGAAATCTCAACTTAATTCCAAAATCAGGCCAGTTTCAAGATTATTACCAACTAATCTCCAACTAACATATCACCAAGAAGCATTTCAATGTGTAGATACTAAACCACTTAATACCTATAATGGCTGAGTCAAATCCAATCTAGGTAACTCGATCACGGAACCCAAAAATTAAAACTTTACAGATTTAGGGTGTAAGATGCAGTACCTTGTTGCTTGATTTCGAAAGGCGTTCGGTAGCTGATAACGACGAGTTGGAGTTGAAGAACCCATTAGGGAACAGAACGGCGCATACGCAACCGATAAAGATACCGATAAGGATGGCGATCGCAATTCGAGATCCACGGAGCTGTTGGCTTCTATCTCTACGACCCGCCATGGCCGTTGACTTTTCTCAAAACGAAATCAAAAGAGAAGACCCAGAAGCTCAAAACGGGATAAAGACTCCTCCTTTGATCACCAAAACGAAACTTTTTTTTT
>NC_025687.1:8792465-8796600 GCF_000633955.1 Camelina sativa
GTTCCCAAAGCTAGAACCTGTTTTCGTGCACTGTCTGATCCTTGCTCAGCTAACTGTAGCTTTTGTGTTAACTCTCTGATTTGCTTCTTTAACTCTGCATTCTTCTCTGAGAGAGATACAAAGTCTGATTTTAGCATTTTCACTCGTTCCGGCGATTCACAAGCTGACGATCCAACCTAAACCAAAGAAGTGATGAAATCTCAACTTAATTCCAAAATCAGACACAGTATCCAGTAATCAACCAAACCAGTTTCAAGATTATCTTCAACTAATCTCCAACTAACATATCACCAAGAAGAATCTCAATGTTTAAGATACTAAACCACTTAATACCTATAATGGCTGAGTCAAATCCAATCTAGGTAACTCGATCACGGAACCCAAAAATTAAAACTTTACAGATTTAGGGTGTAAGATGCAGTACCTTGTTGCTTGATTTGGAGAGGCGTTCGTTAGCTGATAACGACGAGTTGGAGTTGAAGAACCCATTTGGGAACAGAACGGCGCATACGCAACCGATAAAGATACCGATAAGGATGGCGATCGCAATTCGAGATCCACGGAGCTGTTGGCTTCTATCTCTACGACCCGCCATGGCCGTTGACTTTTCTCAAAACGAAATCAAAAGAGAAGACCCAGAAGCTCAAAACGGGATAAAGACTCCTCCTTTGATCACCTAAACGAAACTTTTTTTTTAGAACAATGTGGTGGATCAGAGTAAAAACCCTAGAAATGTGCTGGTTTCTACGGTGGTCTCAGGGTCAGACCTGCCGGCTTTTGAAGTTGTTGAGAAATATAGAGCTTGGGTTTGGCATTGTCTACGAAGACGACGACGATGAATCAAAGAGCTTGTGTTAGTTATGTTCCTCTACTTCACACGATGTAGATTCGTATGCTTTGTGTTCTATAGTTGAAGATGAATTTTTAACCGTTCGATGAGATGACTATTTCGCTGACTCATCCGACGGTCAACCTAACAGATTATAAATCGAGTTTAAGGAGAGAAATTAAAAATAATAAGGCTCACATCTATTATTTGCTAGCACGATCACACATGAGACATGCATGATAGACCAAAAACACATCTTGACTAATATGATTGAGAGTTGTTAAGTTGCTAGTCAAACTTTGAATCGCATCTTTATTAAAGAAGTTTGCAAAGTATGTTATTACTGTTTGACCAGAGTTTTACATTTTCAAGAGACTTGCCGGTTAAAAAGCGAAAGGTAAATAAAAAAAAACCTTATAGAGTTTATAAACTTACAAAGATTGTTTAAGTATCGTTGTCCAAAACTTTGTTGTTACCAAACAAATGGTCTCTTCTATTACCAAACCCGTTTGAATCAAGACCCGAGCCGCCACGATAATTGTTATGATCCTGTGCGGTTGTTCTATAGTTTCCATCCACTGGAGCTCTCGAACTCGGGTCGTTATCTCCAACCGACCGGTATGAACCACCAGCGTACCTTCTCCGTAGATCCATGAGGTCATCGTTTCTTCTTGAAGGTTCAGTGAAAGTCGGCTCTTTCGTTGAGCTGTTTTGTCCCGCGGTCGGAGTAAACGGATCATCTGGTCCCCATGCAGTGAGCGATTCTTTCTTCTTGGCAAAGAAATGCCAAGCTCCGAACAGAAACAGTATGAAGAAGAACACCGGACTGCTCCAAAGCATTGTATTAAAGTCTCCTTTTAGAGTCGGAAGCTTCGACTTATAAACCGCGAAATATCCGTTTTCTAAACCGATCACAAGAAGGTTTTCTCTGTCGCTAGCTATCAAAGGCCTCGTCTTAACTACTGCGGTTCTTGAAGATGATTCACGATGGCTCAAGAACGCGGATCTGATCTCTTCTAAACCCGCGGAGAACAAAAGCCGAGGGCCAGCAGTACGAACGTAATGCTGAGTCGATACATTGAAAGCGAAAACCTTTTCTTCGTTGATAACTAAAAGATAGCCTTTGATTGATTGTAAAGCTACTGGCTCCTCCATTTGAAACTTCTTCTTGGATCTAACCCTACATTTGAAGTTCATTATATCTCCGTGAAGCAACACATGAATGATCTCTCCCTCAGATGTGAACCCGTAAGCTTTAGACCGTTCCGTGGCATCAAAGACATAAGTTCTCGCAAGAGAATGGTTAAGTCCTTCGCACTCGGTTTCCCTAATCTTCATTGTCCTTAAGTCCAACGAACCAGCACCAGACTCAGTGAGAAACAACAATCTCTGTTTCAAGAACACAAGCGGTCTACTCGATGGCATAACCGAGCCATAAACCGTTCTGTTCTCAGTCAAAACCGTGAGCTTCCCGCTTAAATCCGTCGCCAATATATACCTAACCCGACCCACATGATGCACTTCCAATAGAGTCACAGGATCAGCCGAATCATCCACATCAAACTTCCCAACATTTTCCATGGAAACAGAGTTCGAGTTCCAGTCTTCCCCATTAGACCCCTCGTGAATCCTATGCAACAAAACCGCACCGTTCTGATGGCCAGTAACCACGAAACTCGAGTTCCTAAACACAGATAGATACGAGACCATAGCTGTAACGGGAGAATCAACCGTGGTGAAGAACTCAATCAAAACATCACCATTTCTCAAGAACACATAAACCCTTCCTCTAGAATCACCAATAGCAAAGTACTTGCTCGAACCTTTGAAATCTCTAAAAGGTAACACATTGATACAAGTCGCATCGGAATTGAGTTTCACAGCTGATGTGAACTGAAAGCTCTCAGACCAAAACGGACTATACGTAGTAACTGAAAACGCCTTAGCTCCTCCTCCTCTCTCCTTCTCTTCTCCGATCTCATCATCAAGTGATCTAGTGATATCGTTCCTCTCCTTTAATGGAGTCTCAGATAACTTAGCATCTAGATTAGCGACTAGTTCCGTCAGATTCTTAACGAGTTCCTCTAGGTTATGCAATAGCACAGCTTCTCTATTGGATTCGCTAACTGAGACAGCTACATCGCTGGAAACATCTTCGATAACCGGAGACTCGTTGGCATACGACGGCGATATGAAAAGCAAAGTGAAGGAGATTAAAAGAGAGAAGCATAAAAAGAAGGACTTGCCGTTTCGGGGATCCGCCATTGAAGTAATTGAAAAGGGTTTAAAGCAGAAAGCTTTCTTCTTCTTTTTTTTTTGCTTTTCTGCCTGAATCAGTAATGAGTAACCGCCATTTATGCAGATCTGTAGGAGATGAAGATTTTGGATCTCGAAAGAGCAAAAAAGAACCGTCTGGTTGGAGTCTAAAACTGAGATTTTGTTTGTGTGATGTAAGAAAATTAATAAAGTGTCAAAATTTGAGATCTTTGTGTCCCGGAATTGGCTCCGGTCGTCTTCAGTCACGGTGACGCTTAGTACAACGAAGTAAGAAGAGATCAGATATTTTTAAGACTATTATTTCAATATTTCTCAATTCTCATGTTATTTTTATATGTTTTTTTACTTTAATAATTTACTATTGTTTTTTAAGGTTTTTAATTACTAGTATTTTTTCCATTAATAAATTGATAATGTATTGTCAGCAGTTGTTAGTTCATACTTGATTTGGAAAGTATTAGTATTTTGGTAGATAATGAAGAAAATTTAAGACTTGTTTTTTAGCTTTCAATTGGAATGAGAAGATAAATCTAACTTTACAGATTGTTTACATATAGATTTGATAACATGATCACATATATATAAGAAATACATTTTAATGTGAGAACATAAACTGAAAAAATGTTTAGATAATTGAAATAAGACGTTCGAATTTAAGATATGATATATCCCTTTTCGTCATAAATCAGGTGGATCAGTTGATGAAATACCTTTTCTTTACGAAGACAATATCACGGGTTAAAAGTTTTTTTCCTTTTTTCTTTTCCGCCGACTACTTAAGATGGCCAAAAAAACATAGAAAAATACACATGCTGATCAAAGACAAGATCCATAGATCCTCCCTCCACGTGAAGTTTCTTGATCAGAGTGAAGCAAAGCTCTCGATTATTCAAAACACATTGTCCCAACGCTTATATATTGACAAAAGTCCACCATGAGATCCCCAAATCTTCGTATTTTTCTTTTCTTACCCTAAACATACATAAATGTATAGAAGCCAAAACCCCTTCAAAAAAAAAAAAAAAAAAA
>NC_025687.1:8797140-8802030 GCF_000633955.1 Camelina sativa
ATTGTCTGAATAGCCGAGGAGACTGCCTGACGACTAACCAACTCTAAGACAATCGGTCGAGTCTTTGATTTGTATGGTTTCAAACGCAGGCAAGTCATCCTTGGCTACCACACAAGTTCTCATTCTTCATATCACCATTTTCTCTGTTTATGAGGAGGTTGTTGGATGAGTAGACCCTTAATCATAATAAGTGTTATATAGGCATGACCGTATAAAGATTGGAGTGGACACAATCTGTTTGACTCAACATGTGTGCATGGCCTTGGAATATGTTCTTAAAGATTTGGGAATGGGATGGTCTTGTTAGTATCAAACAATTGGTGAACCATATTAATATTCGTTTAGTTAATTTTGTATGTAACCTTTTATTAGTAAGAAGGATTGTTGTCTTATGTTATTTTGTTACACTAATCACTATATATACAAAGATGCAAGATTCGAAACTAATTAATTTGTGTGTTTTAACATCTTCTTTTTCGGGGTCAAATGTGTGTTTAACTAAACATGAAGATTAAGTTTCTCTTAATTTTGGTAGAACGCATGTGATTAAACAGAAGTTAATAAAAAAACTCATATAGTTGTCGGTATTCTTGTAATACAACAGAAGTTTTCGGTTTTCTTGTTTATATACCATCAGTCTCAATGTACAATGTTTTTCTATACTATTCTTCCACAAGTTTTTTGATTACTTAAATGACAAGCATGTCAATCAATATGCTTTGAAACCTAATCATCGGGTCAACAGCCCTTTCTTCCTATAGGTGACTACTACTAGCTAGTGTTGGGACCATAGAGGAAAGAACATTTGTAAAAAGTCAGGATGCCATATGAATTTGTGTAGTAAACAGGGAATATATGGAACTTTTTGTGAAATTTTTATATGAAAATATAAACTTGCTGGAATTATTCCTATATCTATTCAGAGATATAGCTAGAAAGACACGTTCACGAGAGATGAACGAAAGCTGTCGCCCATATATATATAGGAGAATGCTTTTTCCCTGCCGACTTTGCATATACTTATCTGAATAATATGAGAATAGCAAGTTAACAACACAACCGATCAATTATTTAGCTACTACACTATTTGCACCGGTAAAAGAATGTTGTATTTTTGGAGTTGAGACTTTATAGGTATAGTCAGTAGCCACTATATGAATGTTGCAGTTGTCTAGTTTACTTGTTTTACCGCACTTTGAATGAGATTATCGATCGATTAGTTTTATACACTAGCGAGGCAAATGTTTTAGAACAATACTTAGGTTCACCCCTCTCCTTTCACTTTCTTGTACAATAAGGAAATAAAATCTGTATACATTATTGTAAAATTAAAAATTTAAAACACTTTTTTATAAACCCAAACCGATATATAATTTCATTCTAATTGTAAAATCTAAAGCCTAACCATCTCATTTATAAACCCAAATCGACATATAATTTCGTTCTAATTGTAAAATCTAAACCCTAACCATCTCATTTGTAAACCTAAACCGACATATAATTTTGTTCTAATTGTAAAATCTAAGCCCTAACCATCTCATTTGTAAACCCAAACCGACATATAATTTCATTATAATTATAAAATCTAAACTCTAACCACCTCATTTGTAAACCCAAACCGACATAATTTCGTTTTGATTGTAAAATCTAAACCCTAAACAATTTATTTGTAAACCCAAACCGACACATAATTTTGTTCTAGTTGTAAAATCTAAACCAAACCAATATTTAAATTTCCTAAACTAAAAGTATACAAAATTTGTTTTCTTAATTGGTTTTGCTTTTTTATTTTATTTTAATTTATTTTTAAAATGAGATAAAGTATAAAAGATTTTGATTGGTTGAAAAAAAAGAGGTGAACAAAGATGTTCACCCCTAGACACCCAAGTATTTTTCAATGTTTTATGGGTGACAAGTCTATATTTGTCCCATGAAATCCAATCACCAAAGATTGATAATCTAAAAAGTATTAAACAAAACCCAAAAGGTCTATGATATATATATATATACACTTGATAGTTTATATTAGTCGAATATTCGTGCTCTCTCCAGACCTAAATTATTTTACATATGGACGATTTTTTATGGATTTGTTTTTGTTGGTTTCCACCCACATGCATAATTAAAAAAATAACAATATTCGCACATTTTGGCCATGTTCGGTCATACATGTTGCCATGTTGGGTTCTTCATCAGACTCCTATATCTCTACCCACACGGGCCACGGCCACACATTTTTTACAGCCGAACAAATTATATATCCAAACCAGCCATATAGTCTAAAGAAAATTAAAGGGGAGAGAAAGGAAGGATAGACATGAAGATTAAAGATTTATTCGGTAGCCAAGGATGACTTGCCTGCATCTTCATACCAATGTAAATGTATATCAAGGATGACAAAGTTTGATTTTTTACATTGCGTTTGCATACTGTTAGGCAGTTTCCTTGGCTATTCAGATACATCTCTTTCTCATCATGTCCTACCTCTTTTTGGTGGTGTTTGCGTTTTATGTATCAAGGTTATTGGCATTTTCAGTCTTTCACAAAAAAACATCAAACATCAAGCTCTGTGTACAAACAACATAAGTTAATGAGGTCCACTTAGATGGGCTGAAAATATTCTGAGTTAAGAGCCCGTTAGGTCATTATAATAGAAAGCAAGCCCGTTAGGTTAATAAACCCTAGCCGACACCTCTTAGCTAATCTATATAAACTCTTTTAACAAACCAATAACAGAAGCCTCATCGATCGTTCATAGTTTGTTTTTCTTCAATTTTTTTTTCGAAACTGGCTGCATTATGTGTTCTTGTTTTAAACCTTCATGTTTTTTTTTTTTAGAAGTTAGGGTTTATAGATTGGCAAATGAGGAGTAGAATCTTATCCTACACACAGATGTATCAGTGTTGACTACCAATCTCTGCTTATTATCTGATGCCTTAATAATCTATATAACCTTGTTTTTTTTTGAAGCTTTTTTAGTTGGGTTTTCAATTTCGTTTCATCTTTTTATTAAATCAAGATTGCAGAAACTGAATCCGTGGTCGCTTTAAAAGTCTTTTTTTTGTTTTCTGATTTCCTGTTCTTTGAACTTGAGATTAAAAAAAAAAAAGTAAAGAAGAAGATAACAGTGATGAGATAATAGCAGACGGGCGGTCTGAAATTGATGTCGTGTTGATTGTCTGCCTTTAAGCTTTTATATAAGCAAATCTCTGAGTTTCTGATTCATTCTCTTCACATATTTTGGTTTTGGACAGTCTGAATTTAAGTAGTAAAAAGAATGAAAAGCTGCAATGAACTGGTTGAAGTACTGATGGAACATGAGGCTAACCAAAAGAAAATCAAAAATAATTCTGACATTGGTTCTTAAACAAGCTTGCAATCAAATTTAACTATAGGTGAGCTAATCTTATCACTACACAAGTACACATCAATAACAATTTGGTCAAAGACTCCGAAAGCTTGCAAGATTATTTAAGAACCAAAGTTGTACGACATGATTAATGTAAGGATTATTTGGTAATTGGTACTTGTAAGTTGTAAGGACTGTTTGGACACGATGACTTGTATATCCACCTGCTGGATAACCCACACACTTAAAACAGTTGAAAAAAGATCGTAGACATAATAACCAAGAGACAACGCGTTAGTAAAGTCAACACGAAGTCAACTCCATGGTGGCTTTTAGCCCCCATCCCACTTGGTGGTTTATTAAGTAAAACAAAATCGAGTACCAGACTTGTTTGTGACAATTTATCCACTCCCCCAAAAAAGTCTTCTCTTTCACACATTGATCTTGTTGTTGTGTTCCTATTTTATCATCAAGTCAAGTGTGCCATAACCATAAACAGAGTTTTTCATTTCGGAGAGAAAAAGGAAAAGATGAAGTTTGAAGAATCGCAAACGCTCTTACCGTTGAGAAAACCTGTTAATGGAGGAGGTTGTCTCACTCTCACCCGTGATCGCAAACGTGCTGGTTACAAGCTTTGGGTTCTAGCCGCTGTTCTACTCTTGGCATTTGGTTCTATGTTAACCGGTTCTGTCTCTCTCAAAGGAATCGGGTTGTTCCACTCTGTTGACGGCGTTAACGGGTTCTCCGTCGGCGACGATCTCGACGTCCTGGTACGTTACGAACCAATCATGAATTTTGATTGAAATTGTTAATTTGAATTTGGATTTTTTTGAATTCTCGGGAATTTATATATGAAAGTTTTGACAGGAAATTGAGGAGAGAGAGAAAGTGGTGAGGCAGATGTGGGATGTGTACAGTCGCTCCGGTGGTGTCAGGGTTCCTCGGTTTTGGCGAGAAGCTTTCGAGGCGGCTTATGAGTTTCTGATCAGTGATTCCGCCGCTGTTCGAAACGGTGCCGTTTCTGATATCGCCAAGTTGTCTCTTGTTCGCTTTGTTAAGTCAGAGTCTACTCCGGCCCGGCCCAATCTCCGTTGAGTTGTGAAGAATTGAAGATGAATGAAAAAAACCCAAGAAATAATTTAGTGTATATACTATATAGGGATGAAAATTGTAACCTTGATAATCGATAATTAAATTATGAAACTGTGAGAAAAAAAAAATGAAAAATGCATAAATAGCGTTTTCGACATTATTTAGAAAAAAATATAGCAGCCAAAAATAAAGATTGGTCTATTTAATTTTGGATTATTATTGATTTTATTTTACTTAAAATAAATGAAAAATAGGCCAAGATGGTTAAACCTAGATATATCGAGTAATCGAGAATCATTTAGATAATTTAAAAGAAATTATTGAAATAAATAACCAAACAAAAACTAGGCCAAAATGGTTAAACTTCTAGAATCATCTAGATAATTTATAAGAAATTGGTGAATTTTGGATAGACGATCACGCGCGAACATATTAACCAACTTCATAAA
>NC_025687.1:8802550-8803813 GCF_000633955.1 Camelina sativa
TAGATTAGCGACTAGTTCCGTCAGATTCTTAACGAGTTCCTCTAGGTTATGCAATAGCACAGCTTCTCTATTGGATTCGCTAACTGAGACAGCTACATCGCTGGAAACATCTTCGATAACCGGAGACTCGTTGGCATACGACGGCGATATGAAAAGCAAAGTGAAGGAGATTAAAAGAGAGAAGCATAAAAAGAAGGACTTGCCGTTTCGGGGATCCGCCATTGAAGTAATTGAAAAGGGTTTAAAGCAGAAAGCTTTCTTCTTCTTTTTTTTTTGCTTTTCTGCCTGAATCAGTAATGAGTAACCGCCATTTATGCAGATCTGTAGGAGATGAAGATTTTGGATCTCGAAAGAGCAAAAAAGAACCGTCTGGTTGGAGTCTAAAACTGAGATTTTGTTTGTGTGATGTAAGAAAATTAATAAAGTGTCAAAATTTGAGATCTTTGTGTCCCGGAATTGGCTCCGGTCGTCTTCAGTCACGGTGACGCTTAGTACAACGAAGTAAGAAGAGATCAGATATTTTTAAGACTATTATTTCAATATTTCTCAATTCTCATGTTATTTTTATATGTTTTTTTACTTTAATAATTTACTATTGTTTTTTAAGGTTTTTAATTACTAGTATTTTTTCCATTAATAAATTGATAATGTATTGTCAGCAGTTGTTAGTTCATACTTGATTTGGAAAGTATTAGTATTTTGGTAGATAATGAAGAAAATTTAAGACTTGTTTTTTAGCTTTCAATTGGAATGAGAAGATAAATCTAACTTTACAGATTGTTTACATATAGATTTGATAACATGATCACATATATATAAGAAATACATTTTAATGTGAGAACATAAACTGAAAAAATGTTTAGATAATTGAAATAAGACGTTCGAATTTAAGATATGATATATCCCTTTTCGTCATAAATCAGGTGGATCAGTTGATGAAATACCTTTTCTTTACGAAGACAATATCACGGGTTAAAAGTTTTTTTCCTTTTTTCTTTTCCGCCGACTACTTAAGATGGCCAAAAAAACATAGAAAAATACACATGCTGATCAAAGACAAGATCCATAGATCCTCCCTCCACGTGAAGTTTCTTGATCAGAGTGAAGCAAAGCTCTCGATTATTCAAAACACATTGTCCCAACGCTTATATATTGACAAAAGTCCACCATGAGATCCCCAAATCTTCGTATTTTTCTTTTCTTACCCTAAACATACATAAATGTATAGAAGCCAAAACCCCTTCAAAAAAAAAAAAAAAAAAA
>NC_025687.1:8804709-8830728 GCF_000633955.1 Camelina sativa
ATTGTCTGAATAGCCGAGGAGACTGCCTGACGACTAACCAACTCTAAGACAATCGGTCGAGTCTTTGATTTGTATGGTTTCAAACGCAGGCAAGTCATCCTTGGCTACCACACAAGTTCTCATTCTTCATATCACCATTTTCTCTGTTTATGAGGAGGTTGTTGGATGAGTAGACCCTTAATCATAATAAGTGTTATATAGGCATGACCGTATAAAGATTGGAGTGGACACAATCTGTTTGACTCAACATGTGTGCATGGCCTTGGAATATGTTCTTAAAGATTTGGGAATGGGATGGTCTTGTTAGTATCAAACAATTGGTGAACCATATTAATATTCGTTTAGTTAATTTTGTATGTAACCTTTTATTAGTAAGAAGGATTGTTGTCTTATGTTATTTTGTTACACTAATCACTATATATACAAAGATGCAAGATTCGAAACTAATTAATTTGTGTGTTTTAACATCTTCTTTTTCGGGGTCAAATGTGTGTTTAACTAAACATGAAGATTAAGTTTCTCTTAATTTTGGTAGAACGCATGTGATTAAACAGAAGTTAATAAAAAAACTCATATAGTTGTCGGTATTCTTGTAATACAACAGAAGTTTTCGGTTTTCTTGTTTATATACCATCAGTCTCAATGTACAATGTTTTTCTATACTATTCTTCCACAAGTTTTTTGATTACTTAAATGACAAGCATGTCAATCAATATGCTTTGAAACCTAATCATCGGGTCAACAGCCCTTTCTTCCTATAGGTGACTACTACTAGCTAGTGTTGGGACCATAGAGGAAAGAACATTTGTAAAAAGTCAGGATGCCATATGAATTTGTGTAGTAAACAGGGAATATATGGAACTTTTTGTGAAATTTTTATATGAAAATATAAACTTGCTGGAATTATTCCTATATCTATTCAGAGATATAGCTAGAAAGACACGTTCACGAGAGATGAACGAAAGCTGTCGCCCATATATATATAGGAGAATGCTTTTTCCCTGCCGACTTTGCATATACTTATCTGAATAATATGAGAATAGCAAGTTAACAACACAACCGATCAATTATTTAGCTACTACACTATTTGCACCGGTAAAAGAATGTTGTATTTTTGGAGTTGAGACTTTATAGGTATAGTCAGTAGCCACTATATGAATGTTGCAGTTGTCTAGTTTACTTGTTTTACCGCACTTTGAATGAGATTATCGATCGATTAGTTTTATACACTAGCGAGGCAAATGTTTTAGAACAATACTTAGGTTCACCCCTCTCCTTTCACTTTCTTGTACAATAAGGAAATAAAATCTGTATACATTATTGTAAAATTAAAAATTTAAAACACTTTTTTATAAACCCAAACCGATATATAATTTCATTCTAATTGTAAAATCTAAAGCCTAACCATCTCATTTATAAACCCAAATCGACATATAATTTCGTTCTAATTGTAAAATCTAAACCCTAACCATCTCATTTGTAAACCTAAACCGACATATAATTTTGTTCTAATTGTAAAATCTAAACCCTAACCACCTCATTTGTAAACCCAAACCGACATAATTTTGTTTTNGTTTTATACACTAGCGAGGCAAATGTTTTAGAACAATACTTAGGTTCACCCCTCTCCTTTCACTTTCTTGTACAATAAGGAAATAAAATCTGTATACATTATTGTAAAATTAAAAATTTAAAACACTTTTTTATAAACCCAAACCGATATATAATTTCATTCTAATTGTAAAATCTAAAGCCTAACCATCTCATTTATAAACCCAAATCGACATATAATTTCGTTCTAATTGTAAAATCTAAACCCTAACCATCTCATTTGTAAACCTAAACCGACATATAATTTTGTTCTAATTGTAAAATCTAAGCCCTAACCATCTCATTTGTAAACCCAAACCGACATATAATTTCATTATAATTATAAAATCTAAACTCTAACCACCTCATTTGTAAACCCAAACCGACATAATTTCGTTTTGATTGTAAAATCTAAACCCTAAACAATTTATTTGTAAACCCAAACCGACACATAATTTTGTTCTAGTTGTAAAATCTAAACCAAACCAATATTTAAATTTCCTAAACTAAAAGTATACAAAATTTGTTTTCTTAATTGGTTTTGCTTTTTTATTTTATTTTAATTTATTTTTAAAATGAGATAAAGTATAAAAGATTTTGATTGGTTGAAAAAAAAGAGGTGAACAAAGATGTTCACCCCTAGACACCCAAGTATTTTTCAATGTTTTATGGGTGACAAGTCTATATTTGTCCCATGAAATCCAATCACCAAAGATTGATAATCTAAAAAGTATTAAACAAAACCCAAAAGGTCTATGATATATATATATATACACTTGATAGTTTATATTAGTCGAATATTCGTGCTCTCTCCAGACCTAAATTATTTTACATATGGACGATTTTTTATGGATTTGTTTTTGTTGGTTTCCACCCACATGCATAATTAAAAAAATAACAATATTCGCACATTTTGGCCATGTTCGGTCATACATGTTGCCATGTTGGGTTCTTCATCAGACTCCTATATCTCTACCCACACGGGCCACGGCCACACATTTTTTACAGCCGAACAAATTATATATCCAAACCAGCCATATAGTCTAAAGAAAATTAAAGGGGAGAGAAAGGAAGGATAGACATGAAGATTAAAGATTTATTCGGTAGCCAAGGATGACTTGCCTGCATCTTCATACCAATGTAAATGTATATCAAGGATGACAAAGTTTGATTTTTTACATTGCGTTTGCATACTGTTAGGCAGTTTCCTTGGCTATTCAGATACATCTCTTTCTCATCATGTCCTACCTCTTTTTGGTGGTGTTTGCGTTTTATGTATCAAGGTTATTGGCATTTTCAGTCTTTCACAAAAAAACATCAAACATCAAGCTCTGTGTACAAACAACATAAGTTAATGAGGTCCACTTAGATGGGCTGAAAATATTCTGAGTTAAGAGCCCGTTAGGTCATTATAATAGAAAGCAAGCCCGTTAGGTTAATAAACCCTAGCCGACACCTCTTAGCTAATCTATATAAACTCTTTTAACAAACCAATAACAGAAGCCTCATCGATCGTTCATAGTTTGTTTTTCTTCAATTTTTTTTTCGAAACTGGCTGCATTATGTGTTCTTGTTTTAAACCTTCATGTTTTTTTTTTTTAGAAGTTAGGGTTTATAGATTGGCAAATGAGGAGTAGAATCTTATCCTACACACAGATGTATCAGTGTTGACTACCAATCTCTGCTTATTATCTGATGCCTTAATAATCTATATAACCTTGTTTTTTTTTGAAGCTTTTTTAGTTGGGTTTTCAATTTCGTTTCATCTTTTTATTAAATCAAGATTGCAGAAACTGAATCCGTGGTCGCTTTAAAAGTCTTTTTTTTGTTTTCTGATTTCCTGTTCTTTGAACTTGAGATTAAAAAAAAAAAAGTAAAGAAGAAGATAACAGTGATGAGATAATAGCAGACGGGCGGTCTGAAATTGATGTCGTGTTGATTGTCTGCCTTTAAGCTTTTATATAAGCAAATCTCTGAGTTTCTGATTCATTCTCTTCACATATTTTGGTTTTGGACAGTCTGAATTTAAGTAGTAAAAAGAATGAAAAGCTGCAATGAACTGGTTGAAGTACTGATGGAACATGAGGCTAACCAAAAGAAAATCAAAAATAATTCTGACATTGGTTCTTAAACAAGCTTGCAATCAAATTTAACTATAGGTGAGCTAATCTTATCACTACACAAGTACACATCAATAACAATTTGGTCAAAGACTCCGAAAGCTTGCAAGATTATTTAAGAACCAAAGTTGTACGACATGATTAATGTAAGGATTATTTGGTAATTGGTACTTGTAAGTTGTAAGGACTGTTTGGACACGATGACTTGTATATCCACCTGCTGGATAACCCACACACTTAAAACAGTTGAAAAAAGATCGTAGACATAATAACCAAGAGACAACGCGTTAGTAAAGTCAACACGAAGTCAACTCCATGGTGGCTTTTAGCCCCCATCCCACTTGGTGGTTTATTAAGTAAAACAAAATCGAGTACCAGACTTGTTTGTGACAATTTATCCACTCCCCCAAAAAAGTCTTCTCTTTCACACATTGATCTTGTTGTTGTGTTCCTATTTTATCATCAAGTCAAGTGTGCCATAACCATAAACAGAGTTTTTCATTTCGGAGAGAAAAAGGAAAAGATGAAGTTTGAAGAATCGCAAACGCTCTTACCGTTGAGAAAACCTGTTAATGGAGGAGGTTGTCTCACTCTCACCCGTGATCGCAAACGTGCTGGTTACAAGCTTTGGGTTCTAGCCGCTGTTCTACTCTTGGCATTTGGTTCTATGTTAACCGGTTCTGTCTCTCTCAAAGGAATCGGGTTGTTCCACTCTGTTGACGGCGTTAACGGGTTCTCCGTCGGCGACGATCTCGACGTCCTGGTACGTTACGAACCAATCATGAATTTTGATTGAAATTGTTAATTTGAATTTGGATTTTTTTGAATTCTCGGGAATTTATATATGAAAGTTTTGACAGGAAATTGAGGAGAGAGAGAAAGTGGTGAGGCAGATGTGGGATGTGTACAGTCGCTCCGGTGGTGTCAGGGTTCCTCGGTTTTGGCGAGAAGCTTTCGAGGCGGCTTATGAGTTTCTGATCAGTGATTCCGCCGCTGTTCGAAACGGTGCCGTTTCTGATATCGCCAAGTTGTCTCTTGTTCGCTTTGTTAAGTCAGAGTCTACTCCGGCCCGGCCCAATCTCCGTTGAGTTGTGAAGAATTGAAGATGAATGAAAAAAACCCAAGAAATAATTTAGTGTATATACTATATAGGGATGAAAATTGTAACCTTGATAATCGATAATTAAATTATGAAACTGTGAGAAAAAAAAAATGAAAAATGCATAAATAGCGTTTTCGACATTATTTAGAAAAAAATATAGCAGCCAAAAATAAAGATTGGTCTATTTAATTTTGGATTATTATTGATTTTATTTTACTTAAAATAAATGAAAAATAGGCCAAGATGGTTAAACCTAGATATATCGAGTAATCGAGAATCATTTAGATAATTTAAAAGAAATTATTGAAATAAATAACCAAACAAAAACTAGGCCAAAATGGTTAAACTTCTAGAATCATCTAGATAATTTATAAGAAATTGGTGAATTTTGGATAGACGATCACGCGCGAACATATTAACCAACTTCATAAAATCTATAAACCGTCTTTTCTTATTTGTGATTCATCTGCACCGTCGATTGTGTTACCTAAAACAAATAACAACCGTAGGATCTAGTTGAAATCCTAAACCGATTTGGTTTTGGGTTTTGCTCCCTCTCTCTGTATATATATGAAAAAATGGTCGATGCTGGTTCATAATTCATCGCTTTTGTATCCTTTTTGCTTTGTTTTGCATGCCGATGATTTTTATTGCTTTCTCTAGGGTTTCTAATCTCTTTAGGGTTTTGCTCGATTTATTAACATCTGATCATCCTCCTCGTTGATGACTCTAATGATCAACCCTTGTTGTTGATATTTTTGCAACGATTTTGCGATTGATCGATCCATCGAGGTATGTTGTTGTTATCTACGCATATATATATATGTCACGTAGCATTCGATTACCGGTTTCTGTTTCGTTTGTATGAAGTCTTCTTCTGACTTTGTATTCTGTTTTTTGATATTCTTGTATAGATTTTACATATGCGTACGGGGACAAACATGTCCTCATCAATTCTCGTCGATCCATTCATCGACCCTCGTCGATACATATCATCAACCCTTGTTGACATATCTAATCATCAGCCCTCGTTGATCAACAAGAAGAAGTCTGTGTTGTGTATATCTTCTAATGAGAGAAGGAAGGATCTTGTAGATGTCCGTGTTCTTTTCATGTAAGTTTTGTTGTCTTTCTTTATATGACTATCCTTTTATATCTCCTTATCTAACCAATGATCTTCTTGTTAAGGTTTGGTTTGTCTTGTTCTAATGATCCAAGAGTGTCGCTGATCCTTAATGCTTATTCGGGATGGATTGTTGATTTTTCAGGCCTGTCCATCGAAGTACATTCTTGTTTATGCCTAGTGTTTCTCAATCTTCTGGTTAGATATCATGTAAAAAATTGGATAACAGTCTTCTGACTCATTCTGTTTCGTATTCTGTCTTGTAGGTATTAATATCGAGGCGCAAGGACAAAAACACATCAGATCAATTCTCGTTGGTCTTTTTATCATCTCTCGATGATCTTCCAATCAACTCTTGATTGTCTTATGATCAGCTCTCGTTGGTCTTTTATCATCTCTCGATGATCTTCCAATCAAATCTTGATTGTCTATATGATCAGCTCTCGTTGGTCTTATGATCAACTCTCTCGTTGGTCTTGTTATCATCTATTGATAATACTCCAATCAATCCTCGTTTATCTCATATATCATCTCTCCGATGATGCTCCAATCAACTCTAGTTGATCTTATTATCATCTCTTGATAATGCTCCTATCAACCATTGTTGATCTTGTTATCATCTGTTGATAATGCTCCCATCAACCACCGTTGATCTTGTTATCATCTGTTGATAATTCTCCCATCAACCATCGTTGATCTTGTTATCATCTCTTGATAATGCTCCTATCAACCATCGTTGATCTTGTTATCTTCTCTTGATAATGCTCCCATCAATCCTCGTTGATCTCATATGCTCCAATCAACTCTAGTTGATCTTGTTATCATCTATTGATAATGCTCCCATCAACCACCGTTGATCTTGTTATCATCTGTTGATAATGCTCCCATCAACCATCGTTGATCTTTTTATCATCTCTTGATAATGCTCCAATCAACCATCGTTGATCTTGCTATCATATCTTGATGCTCCTCCATTCAACCCTCGTTGATCTTGTTATCAACTCGTGATAATGCTCCTATCAACTCTCGTTGATCTTATTATCATCTATTGATAATGGTCCTATCAACCATCATTGATCTTGTTATCAGCTCGTGACAATGCTCCTATTAACTCTCGTTGATCTTATTATCATCTAGTGATAATGCTCCTATCAACCATCGTTGATCTGATCATATCATCTCTTGATGATCCTTCCATCAAGTCTCGTTGATCTGATCATATCACGATGATCTAATCATATCATCAACTGTCGTTGTTCCTAATCAACCCTCGTCGACAAATAAAGGAATAGACTTAACACTTGCAGAGGTTTTTGTTTGGTCTTTCAAACTGACGATGTAAAAGAGAGAGTAAGGAGGAAATGTATCTGAACTTTGCCATGACAGGTGCGCTTGCTTGGCAGGTCTTTTTTTTTTTAACAAACCTTCGGGGAGAGCTTATGAAAAACAGAAAGTATGATGGGAAGGATTGCAAGAGTTAGTTAGGCCTTTTATGTTGCAAGGGCAGAGCAACAAAGTTTGTGAAAGTGGAAGATATTTAATTTTTCGTTGTATCTTGTATTCTTGTGGGTGATGAGTAGTGAGTCTGGCACTCAATAATCAATATGTGCACCATGTATTTCGTAGTTAAGAGTTATTTGAATTCTTACTCTGGTTCTTACATGTACCTAATTGAAAATACTTGTGCAGGATCAAGATGGTTGTCCGTTTAAGCTAGAAACGTAACTTCTTATTGGCAAATCAATAGTTTAAGTCAAATATGTTCGAAGGCTCTGAAGCCAAAAATTCAGTTAACTAGAACTTGTAGACCCGTCTAGTTACAGAGCTAGTTTGCAAGTTCTCATCAGCCAAATTCTGAATACAAAAAAAGCTATTCTCTCACTCGTTTTATTTACAGCAAAACAAATACCAAAATATCCACACCCAAAGTGTTTGATTCACATCACACCCAAATACAAACGGTTTTTTAAGAGGATTCTTTCAAAATTTCAAGGTAAAAAGAAAGAGGTGCAAATGTATACATTACTAAACTAGCTTAGAGAAGCCTCCTCCTGAAGTTTCTGGTAGTTGATTGGTAAGTACGAACGAGAAGACCGACACCAATCCCAAGACCAACACAGACACCGAGTCCAATCCCAACACCAACCCTTACACCTGCATTAAACCATGACATCTCTCCATCTATGCACTCACTTCTCCAATACATGTCCCCTTCGTATTCCTTTTTGTAATTCGTATACTCTGTTGCCTACAGACAAAAGGAATGATACTCACTATACAAAGAGTGATATTTTTTTAAAATGGTCCATCCCCAAAGAATGCAACAGACTTTAAATCACATCATTACAACAAAGCAAATATTGGGGGATTGCGTAAGTGACAAAGATATGTGGGTCATAGAAGCAGCAGACAAAAGGATAAGAACTTAAAGATAGAAGAGGCAAATGAGAGATTTCTATTTATCTCTCCAGTCGTAAACTGTGTATAAGCCACATGCTAAATCCATCAGGGGAAGACCACTTCAGTTTATACATGACTTCTATCTTCACAAAACTACCAACAAACATGTAATCAATGGGGAAAGAAGAGGATCCAACATGTTATGAAATATGAGTTTTTCATCAGGGATAGTAATTAATGTGTTGAGCACAAAACAAAATGTTCAAGAAAACTGGGAGGCATTGAGAAGAAAGAGGATTGTATCCCTGCAGATACAATCCTGAACAATGAAAAGAACAAACTTTAATCATGGCAAATGAGAACTTGAAAGTTACCTGAAGATCAAGTGTAGAGGAGGTGTCTTTATGAGGCTCTGCAGTTTCATACTCAGGAATTGAATCTAATGCCAATCTTCTACTCTGCTTCTTTCTCAAACCAAGTTGAAGAATCTTGGTTAAGATGATGGGTGTTCCTGAGAAGCAACCAGTAACATAGACCTCAATAGTTGGCAATGGAGACGATAAGTCTTGACCATTTATGGTCTTCTCCTTAAGGAAACCAGACCCTGCAGTGATCTCAGCCTCGCAATTCATCTTCCATCGATTCTTTGATTCCCCAGTGAACCCATTACTATCTGACATCTCAAGAGTTCCAGACAAGATTAGCTCATTTTTGTCAAAAACCTCAAACTTCACACTACCAGTTAACCTGATATTGTCTGTGCTGACATAAGTAGCTTCTTCAGATTTCTTATCTACTCGATCTCTCCTGAGCTGTGAAGAACCTCCTTCTGAGTACATTCCCAATCTAACACCGTTAATCTCCACAACCGTATCTGGATCCAAAGGAATGTGATTGATGGTGAGGACTTCAGGAGTTGAATCTTCCACCATGAAATTGCTTATCCGGACATAGAACACTCTCAAATCCAACCAGGGTGATAAGCTTCTAGAGCTGTGCTGGTTAAAGTTATGATATCTAGATATTTGATAGGCTTCACCACTGTCAAGTTTCTCACAAGGCTCCTCCATGACCAGAGGAAGAGAATCAACAAGCGTTCACAACCCAACGTTAATTCCCTCACTCCAAAAACAGATGTGTGTGTATGCTCAACTCCAATGAAAAAAAAAAAGAGACCTGGTTTTAAGGAACAGAAAAAAGCCTAACTATAATAAGGACATGAAACGAGGAACACTTGAAACGGGAAAAGAGAATCATTCTGTCACAAAAGAGAAGATTCCCATTGAACACAACAACAGAAGCAATAACACAAACTATAGACTACTAATAAAGTATAAGAATCACAAAAGATAATCTAAAGATTCAAACTTTTGCACATGCAGAAACGCTAAGATAATCTCTGCTATAGATTCTTAAACTTACAAGATTGACCCAGATAAGAAATCAAGTTTCAAGAATCAAGCTTCCTCAACAACAAAAGGAACTACCTTTACAACAAACTCGAAGCTTCTGAAAACTATGAAGATCCGAAGAAGAATTGAAAAAACAATAATAATAATATACTGTACAATATTAATCCTCACCGAAAGAAGAAATCAAAATCTGGTAGAACTTGACTCGTCCTAGACTCGTAGTGTACAATATGAATCCTCTTGTCAACGTCTAAACCAAAATGAAAAAGATTTAAAGGATACATTTTTATTTATGGCTAAGATTAGACTTAGCGAACCCACCACAAAGACGATCACAGCTTTTGCTTTTCGATCTAATGGGAACGCAGCGCGTGTCCGAAGATTGAGATATGGACCCAGTTTGAGCTAATATAATAAACAGTTTAATGAATGTTCTCTGTTTTTAAGGAAAAAATATCTTTGTTATCTGTTAAATTACAAGTGTTTTAAATGTCGGTTCAATTGGGAGAAAAAAAAAAAAAAAAAAAAGTCTTATGGTGATGAAAGGGAAATACATAAATATCAGAAACAGTGATCGGAGAAGATAGTGAGGTGGAAGACGATGTGTTCTTCTGACCTACCTAAACGATCTTAGTACATCTTTAAACGGATAATTTTTTTTGTGTTCTTAGATTAAATATATTAAGAAATAATTTAAGATCAGTTGTTAAAAATTTTTACTAAAAAAGTTAGTTATAGGAAGAACATGTTTAAGATCATAAGATTTATTAATATAATATCCTAAATATATTATAATTATAAAATCTAATAAATTTGGTATATAATATTACAATAAAACTTATTACAATTATATAATATTTTTAAACATATTTTTAAATTTATAAACTTTTAAATTATAAAAATTATAAAAGAACATTTAAATTTCAAACTTATAAATTTTTTAATAAAATTTAAAATACAATACCAAATTTTGATGAAACAACAAAACATTGTAAATATTTTTAAAAAAAAAAACCAAACAAACATATTACTTAATTAATTAAAACACACAAACATTAAATTTAATTAATACATAGTTTAAGGTCCAAATTTATTCCATATATTCTCAATCAAATCCTCCTTTAATTTTTGATGTGATTGTCTATCACGAATCATTGTATGGCCATCACCTAAACCCTCAAGATTTGAAGGCCAATTTACTGAAAACGTAAGATCCGCAGTATTTCCGGTTCCATCTTCTTGTTGGAATTCTTGTTCGTCATAGAGTGTATATGAATCTCGTTCATCTTCGACAATCATATTATGGAGTATGAGACATGCTCTCATAATATATGCAATTTTACCCTTTGACCATAAAAGAGATGAATTTTTAATCATGGCGAATCTAGATTGCAGGACTCCAAATGCACGCTCAACATCTTTTCGTGCACCTTCTTGACGTTCTGCAAACAATCGATGCTTTGGGTGTTGTGGATGTGGGATGGATTTAACAAATGTTGCCCACTCGGGGTAAATACCATCCGTCAGATAGTAAGCCAAATTATACTCATTTCCGTTGACATAGTACGTAACTTCGGGAGCTCGACCGTAAATAATGTCATTAAATACTGGTGATTGATCAAGAACATTTAAATCGTTACAAGTACCTGGAGCTCCAAAAAATGCGTGCCATATCCAGAGATCTTGTGAAGCTACCGCCTCCAAAACAATTGTTGGCTTACCGGTGCCTCGTGAATACATTCCTTTCCAAGCGGTTGGGCAATTTTTCCACTTCCAGTGCATACAGTCGATGCTTCCAACCATCCCGGGAAAACTCCGCTGTTCTCCATAAAAGAGTAGCCTTTGAAGATCCTCTGGTGTGGGTCGGCGTAGGTATTCAGTGCCAAACAAGTCAACTATTCCGACGACGAAATGTTCCAAACATTTACGAGCAGTACATTCAGCAAGACGTATATATTCGTCAACCGAGTCCGACCCAGCCCCATATGCTAATAGTCGAATTGCTGCAGTATATTGTTGTAGCGGTGATAGACCATTCCGGAAGGTTGCATCTCTTTTTGGCTTAAAATATGGAACTTCTTCACTCAGACGATTCACAATACGCAAGAACAACGGTTTGTTCATTCGAAACCGTCGGCGGAATTGGTGAGCATTGTAAGTCGGATTATCAGAAAAATAATCGTTCCACAATCGTTCATGCCCTTCTTCGCGTTTTCTATCGATATACGTACGTGGTTTCCTTTCGACCGGAATTTCCTCTTCAAGAGCTTGAAATTGATTACTAAATTGCTCTTGAAAGAATTGGTTTAAACTATCATTATTGGAATCATAATGGTAGTGAAAATTGTTAGAAGAAGATGCCATAAAAGGGTTGAGCAAGAAAATGTTTTTGGTGAGAGAAATAAAATGGCTTAATTTTCTTGAAAGAGAGAAAGTGAACAAAAGAGAGAAAATAAAATGTATGTTTGAGTTGGTATGATTTGATCTTGTTCTCTTCTCATATATATAGTACTTTCGGACAAGAGTATATGTTTGACATGTGAACAATCGGACAAACTGAAAAAATTATTGTGACTCTGTCCAAACAAAGAAAACAAATACATGTGACTTTGTCTTCCAAACATCAAATTCCAAAAACATGTTACTCAGTCTTTAAAACTACAATCCAAAACACACAACATACCGATCCACAACAAACAACATACCGAAACACATATATAAGTTTCCAAATACTATATCGTGACACAATGCTTTCTTCTCTCGTGACTCAGTAACATCCCATAGTCGTATAAAGCATCCAGGACTTGTTTAACCTGAAACCGAAACACATATATAAGTTTCCAAATACTATATCACAATGAAAACAAACATTCGAGTATTCATTAAAAACATAAGTTGTCTGTAGTAACATAATTTAAACAAACATTCGACATTCATTAGAAACATAGGACTACCATAGTTAAACAAACATTCGACATTCATTAGAAACATAGGACTAACATAGTTAAAACAAACATTTAAAGTGCATTAACAACATAGCAAACAAGCATAGTTAAAACAAACAAGCGTAGACTACAACGGACATTAGCTATTTCTAAGTTAAAACAGTTCCGCCATTAGCTTCTTCTTCAATGCTTTTTCATCTTCGTCTAGGGTTTCATTCTTGGCAATGAGAGTGTCAAGAATGGACATATTTTGGAGTTGTTTCATGCCCTCTAAATCCTTCTGTTTTATCTCCCACATGTGACTAAACTCTGCAGATGGTGTAGCCTTCTCTTTGCCTTTGTTCCTTACTTTTTTTGTTGCCTTTATGCCCGGAGGCCTGCTCTCGTGCTCACCAACGACAGAACCTGTCGATCCAGCAGCATCATCAGCTTTCCTTTTGCTCGAGCTGGTTGTCTTTGGAGTGGGGTTCATAGTCTCCAGGTTTGCCCATTTCTGTTCAAAGCGTAGCACACTCCAAGCATACTCCAAAGCAAACTTCTTCTTGTACAGCTTCGTGTAGATTTGGTGAGCATTTTGTAAAACGTCTACATCGTTCATGCCACTAGCTTTCTCACCCTCTGCCTCTGCAAAAGCTCCACAGAACCTGCTCACTTCCTTACTGATTTTTTGCCATCTTTGTCTACAATGGTCAGGGCACCTAGGCTCAGCACCACCACGTACATGACTACTTGTTTCGTAATAGTCTCCTATACGGATCCAAAAGGACCCTGCCTTTTGGCCATTCCCAACTACTGCATCCTTCGATGTGTTTAACCAGGCGCTTATCAGGACTAAGTCATCTTCTGAAGACCATAACCGTCTCTCCCTACGTTGTTTTGCTGTCTCTTCTGATTGACTAGGAGGTTGAGTCGGCTGTGAACTAGTTTCCGAACTAAAAGCAGGGATTTGAGACGAACCAGTGTTTACATTGGGAGCAAAGCTGTCATATGGGAAGTTAAGAAGGCTAAAATAGGATTGAGCCTGACTGTTAGGAGTATTGTTTGATGCCATAGCAATCAGACTTAAAGAAGGAATAAGCTTACTCGAAAGGTCTTAAAGAAGGAAGAAGCTTATTCGAAAGGTCTTAAACAAGGAAGAAGCTTATTAGAAAGGTCTTATACAAGGAAGAAGCTTATTAGAAAGGTCTTATACAAGGAAGAAGCTTATTAGAAATTGGAAGAAAGAAGCAAACACGATGGATGTAATATAGAGAAGGTAAGAGGATCATTAAATCAAAAGTTTTTTGTTGTTAGAGCCTTTAAATTCTAAATAACCATTACCTACTTCAATCAAATCAGAAGTAAATAAAGGTCATTGAGTGTTTTTAAAAAACTTTTAAAAGTTTTTAAAGAATTAAAGGTTTTAAAATTTTCAATTAGGTTTTCAAAGTTTTAAGACTAAAGTTTTAAAAGTTTTAAGACTCAAGACTCAATCACACAACACTTACACTACTAACTTAAAAACATCCGAGATAAACAAGCAATCACACAACACTTACACTACTAACTTTAAAACATCTGAGATAAACAAGCAATCACACAACATTTACACTACTTACTAAACCACAACACCTTGTGATTACTATCGAACAAGCAACAATCACAAAACTGTCAATATACCTAATCAAACAAGCAACAATCACAAAACTGTCAATATACACTTACCTTGTGATTACTATCGTTTGATGATGCAGGTTTGATGATGGATATCCGATTTAATTTCCCATGTATAACCTCACCTACAAGCCTCATAAACAAACAAGCAAAATCGATTAATGTTCATCACTGTAAAATGACTCAAACATAATCGAAATTGACTCACAAGGTTTGACTCAAACAACACACGACACTCAAAATTGACTCTAATTCAAAGACACAACATTATACTCTAATTCAAAGGCTAAAGAATAATCGAAATTGACTCAAACAACACACGACACTCAAAATTGACTCAAACAAATCCTATATTAATCAAAAACTTTGACAGATGAGACGAAACCCTATTATATTATACTAAATCCAAACCTAATTCAAAGATTTCAATACCCTAAATCGATGAAACATCGATGAAACCAAGGAGATGAGATTACCTTTGCCTTTGTTCGCCGGAGATGAGATTTGCGAGCCAGCCGAGACAGAGGAGACGAGGAGATCTCTTGCAGAGGAGCTGAGGAGCTTGGCAAGACAGCGGAGACAGTGGAGACGAGGAGCTTGGCGATACGACGAAGACAAAGGAGACGAGGAGATCGCCGAGGAGATCGCCGAGGAGACAGAGGAGACAGCGGAGACAGTGGGCTTAGACGAGGAGATCGCCGAGGAAATCGCCGTTTCGCCGTTTGGGAGAGAACAAAAACGACCCTAGGTCGACAATACCGAAGAGATGAAACGAGAGTAATCTCTCGACGACCAAAAATATCTTTCCAATTAAAATTGAACACGTCACACAAGAACAACACAAAAAACAGTTCTCAAATAAGATCAGTTTTAATGATCTAAGCCCACTTTCTAATTTTTCCCAAATAAAAAAGCCCAAGAACACCTTCATAGTTATGCCTATAAAGATGGCCTTATCGTTTAAAAAGTTTTACTGTTTCGTCTCTCAGGACCAAAACTGTTCGCTGTTTTATTAACACACGAAAACAACGTGCATTTTTGCAATAGATTATGATATAAATAAAACATTTATAGTCTAATACGGACATGAGTCATAGAACCGAGAGACCATGTCCCGGGGAACGGTTCAGACTTTAACCGACGAGAATTTTTGGTGATATACGCAATCATATCTCTCGCTTCTTGTCTTCGTGGTAAGTCTGTCCACTTGAAAGTCTCGAGACTCGTCAGCAAACACTCAGGCACGGGTGTCACTTGATCCCAGCAAATCAGTGGAGAATTAAAACATAATGGGAACTGAGATCGAAAAGTGAAAAGAGTTCAATCACACGGAAGTCAACATGAAGACACGGTTGAGTAACATGTTATAGATTAATGAAACTTACAGTGTGGGAGTAGAGCTCAAGAGCTTTTAGTTTAGGAGATCCTTTGAGCAACCGGACAAGTAAAACCGACCAATATGGATTACAAACACATATCTTTAGACTTTCAAGTTGATTAAAGCAAATTGCATCAACATTCCTAGCCTGCGCTCATATAGAACAATTTGTGAAGTTAAATAATGCTGATAACGACTACATGAGATCAAAAATTCATATATGAGAAAGATATTACCTCGGTTGGTTGGAGCATTAAGCACAAGTTTAGACGCTTAACGGATGTGAAAGATCCAAGAAATTTCTCGCATTCAAAGATATTAGCATAGACGTATGCCTCTTCAAGCTTTGGCATATTCTCAATCAAGAAGCTATTGTTGCAGCAGTGATCAACAAGTTTGATGTATTTCAATGAAGGAGCAACAATTTCAACCACGTAGGAAGGAAAATCCTCAATATTATCTAAAGATATAGATAAACTCTTCAGAGATGGTAAAATGATGGGGACAGCTCCCAGTCCCATATTATCATGTTCATCTAGTTTTAAGACCAATTCTTCAAGATCAGGGCAATTGGCAAGAAGCAATCGAAGAGATCTTTTATCGAAGAAGTTTACTTCTTTGAGGTGCAAAGATTTCAAGGAAGGAAAACAAACCGTGTGAGAAACATCGAGTAATTGAACATCTTCATCTTTGTAGTATCTCACTCCTCCTAGTTGCAAGTTTTTCAGAGATGGAAGACAAACCTTATTAGGAATAATCACGAAAACTTCATCATCAAGTTTCAGGGTCTCGAGCGATTTGCAGGTGAACAAGCAATCTGGCAATGTAGCAGCTTCGTAATGAGAAAAATACTCAATGCTAAGCTCCCGCACACAGAGAGAAACTGCAACTTCAACCCACTGTTCGATATCTTCCGGTTGAAACGGTAAAGTACTAAACTTGAGACGCAAGCTTTCCAAGACAGGAACTCTGTGTAGTGGCAGATTTCTCTTGATAAAACTTCGCAACCTCCGGAGACGTGTAGTGTCACTGTCATCGTACTCAAGTTTTGGCACTCGCATCCAAAGAAACTTCCATCGTTTAGACAAAATGCTAGTGGTCACAGCAACTTTTGTTGGAAGAAATGATATTATCTTCACCAGCAAGTCATCAGTATTGATCTTGTCCATACCTTGAAAAAAAAAATCAAGATTCTTTGAAAGGGGAAAGAAACACCGATATTAACAAAAACAGAGTGAACAAAGAGAAGAATGAACTGATATTGTGGAGAAGGTTGGGAATGAGACTTTTCTACTGGCTAGATGTCTAGATTACACTTCATCTAATATATAATGGAAAACAAGAATTATCTCAAACGACGTTTAATTTTTTTTAATTTTTTGAATCTATATTCTTGGTCAAAGTTTGTATTCGACGACTATTTTTATCTTTTTTTTTGGGAAAATGTTGTTTTGGAGACTAGAATGTGTTTTGGGAACTAGAAAGAAATTTAAAATACAATTAGTTCATTTACGGTTTATAAACACGAAACCTTTATCACAACTTAGCCTCGTAGGCACTTCAATTAATGGTGGCCTACGCCTACATTTTGTGTTAATTGCCAGGTGAACACCATTGATCCTACACTTTTTTGTCATTTGGAGTCAAAGAAAATAAGTTATTGACCTTTAACATGTTTCTCACGTATTCTAGAAACCCAGTTTGAAGTTGGAATGTCTACTTAGCTAAACAAAGAAGTATTCGTTATCACCAATATCATAACTGAAGTAAAGCATAAGAGAATTATACACTATACTGTTACACAATAGTACAATACTATATATATAAAATGTTGTAAAATAATCAAAATAATCAAAGCATATCTATGAAAATAATCAAAAAAACATATACACTATATATATAAAATGTGACGGCTGCCATCTTGGTTATTGTTGTTTTTGTTCTGGACACTTCTTTCACAAGCAGTGTGCCAACTCTGATCTAGAGATCCACAGTTTTCTATCATCCATCCACAACATACCATGCAGATCAAGGTAGTTACAGAGAGACAGGTTGTGTAAACAATGAAGATGTATACAAATAATTCAACTGTAATCTCTGATTGATGATGCACTGACAGTAACAAAAGTAAAAGAATCATGGACGCCACAATGTCTTCTGGGCACATAACATTCCTTCTTTGTCTTGAGCATAAGTCATTCGAATCTCCCAATGCAAGCTTCTTAATATCTCTTCCAATGGCTCTAATATCTCCACTTTGTCACGCACAACCACCCAACCTCCAGGCCTTGTCAACCTATCCATCTCCACCACGATTGAAGTCGGTTGCTTACACCTGTCAAAAAACAATGGAGATTTCATGGCCAGGTTTCTCACTTGACCAGCTATTTTGGAACCAACGATCACTACCACTTTTTTACCGGTTTTTGAGCCGCGAAAAGAGATGATCAGCATGAAGAAGGTCATAAGATCTTGGATATGTTCCAAATGATTCACACCAATCATGGTATATACCGAGGAGGCCTCTTTCGTATATGAAAGGAAGTGTGTCTGGTGAATGAACAGGCACTACATTCATTACCCACACATTTTGCTTAACGAGTGACGCCGCAAATCTATTAAAGTTTGCAACATCCAAACCAGTAAGAATCACCAAATACGAAAATGTTCTATGAACAAGCAGTAGAGAGTTTTCCTTTTTCCATACCCGCCATAGATTGCTGTCATGTCCATCACGTTCCGGATATGTAACCAGTCAATGCCTAATCCAGTGAGGTAAGATTTGTTTACCATAGCATTCCAACGATTTGCATCTTCAATTGCTTTCTCTTTGCTAGTTAACCACTCAGGGTATGTTTCAAGTCTCTTTGGCCATTCTTCAGGCCACTCTGCTCCATGCTGTTCTATAGCCGACGGTATATCATGTATACAAGTTTTCATCGGCACATACCTATCCAAAGATGGAGCACAGGAAATTTTTTACATCATAATGGACATAAGAAGAAAGAAAACTTATGACGTTTAGTTTAGCACCACTGCTTTACTTACCAGGCTGCATCAGGGTTTTCGTTGTCCTTGCAAAGAGGTGGATTTTTCTTCCTTCTCAATTCATAAATATCATTTGATTCTGGTTTCTGATATATTCTCACTCCCATTTCACTTGCTTCTTCGGTTTTGTGTGCAAGAATATTCCAACAAATAGAAGCTGTCAATGCGGTCATCGCTGCCAAACCCACACACCAGAGACAACTTTGTCACACAAAATATAATAGGCAAGTCGATAAATGCTAAAAGCAGAAGTAAAAGACATGAATATATAACCTTCATCATCCTCAATCTTGTCATTATTACTTGACAGAATGAAGTATCCATTAGGTCTTAAAATCCTGTTCATCTCCAGAAGAAGTTTACCACCTGAGATTGTTGAAATATATAAGTAATCACGACTCGAAAAGCATAAATGACAATGTCAGATAAATTAATACTTACCATGGGAATGCCAGTGGATTCCACAAGCAGCACAATGAATAGTATCAAAGACTCCACTAGGAAAAGGAAGCCTTCTACTTGCTAAAGAGCTGACTAAAGTAGGAAACCCACGTTCAAGAGCGACCTGTGCTAAGTCGACTAGATCGTCCTTTAAGCCTAGAGATACTGTCAAAACATCCTTATCCAGCAATGCAGCCACAAAACTTGACTCTGAACAGCCAATGTCCAACACTATACGAACATTCTTTCCCCATTCAATATCTGGTACCATCTATCAAACACCAATCATGTTTTTATCTCTAACACAGAACTTGGCTCCAAAGAAAAAACAAGTTCATAAAAAAGTAACAAATGATACTCACCTCTTGAATGAATTCAAGATACTGTAGAACATTTCCGTTGAACGCAGTCTGGTTCTGTGGAAAAGTTAGGTATTCACCCGAGTCATTCACCCAATTGTGCTTCTTAATATATGCAGCCAACTTTGGATGCGCCACGTTTTTATACACTATCTGATATTAACAAAAATGGCATTAGATCAAAACTAACTAGAACCAAATAACTCAAAAATGGCATTAGATCGAAACTAACTAGAACCAAATAACTCAAAAAAAGCTCCAAATTTATATACCTTAGATTTGCTCTCAGGCCAGGAAACAGGAGGATCATAGCCATCATGTGGTAGAGGAACAAGACACATAACTGGTTTCTTGGGACAACTCCTCTCTCTATGTCTATAACTCTGAAGCCTCCCTATTAAACCATCGTTATCAATACATGGCATGTAATTGTGCTTGCTCCTAGTGTTACACAATCTCCAGATATACTCAGCTTTAGGATCAAATACCGGACCTTTCCTCTTCCTCTTTTTACTTATCTCGTCAACGGTTACTTCCTCATTCTTCTCTTCCACCTCTTCATCAACTGAAGCACTTGAATCATCCGCATTTCCATCAGATTCTCCTTCAGTGCCATCAGACTCAGTTACTTCTTCTCCATCTTCCTTATTAGACTCAGAATCGTCAGATTCCGCCTCTCCATGTTCTTGATCCTCCTTAACAACAACTTCCTCTACTACCACAGGCTTCGGCACATCCTTCTTCTTATGAGGATGAGACACAGCATGCTCTTTCTTTTTCTTAGTTTCATGTTTATGAACAGACCCACCAACTTTTTTCCCTTCTTTTGATTTCAAACCAGATTCAACTTTACCTCTCTCGTGTAACTTGCTAGATTCAGATACCTGGTGAGCTGACTTAGTGCGAGCTGACACTGGTTCAGCTATGTCGTCGAAGCTCTCTCTCTGAACATTGAAGGTTGAAGCAGAGGAAGACAAGAACGACCAGAAGAAGACGAAGCAGAGACCTAAAAGAACTACAAACGCCATCTTCACCCAAATCCCTCTTGGCTGTTTAATCCTACGCGCGAAATGAGCAATCCCCATTTCTCGTTTTTTCTCCATCATTTTTAAAATCTCAAAAGAAACCACTTTTTAACGCATCTGAACAACAGAGATCTCTAAAGAACCACTTTAACTAAACTTGAGAGAAGCTCAGGAACCAAGAATTTGATAAAAACTAAGCAAAGTCTGGAGATCTAGGCGAGTTTCAAAGGTTCTTGAGCACGAATTAGTAGGAAATTTGCAGTAGTCAGATTGAGAAAGCTGCTGACATGAAGAAAACTTACAGATTTGGTCGAGAAAAAAATAGTAAATCTCAGATTTCACTCACCGGAGATTAATGTGAAGACAAAGCATAAATTTTTTGCAATACCCAAATCGAATCGTAAAAACTAAGCTTGGAAAAGAAGGTAAATCATCAAAATCACACAACTGAAAATTACAACTCCTTCTTTTTAAAGCTTACACTGTAATTATCCTCAATACTTAGTGTAGTTGAAAGTTGAAAATGAAAAGAAAAAAATGGGAACTTTTAGGCTTCTATTTTTGGTAATAACGGAGCAGTGGTCACACTGGTCAGAGCTTTGTCCCGATTTCGGAAAAAAAAATGCCAATACGGCGAAACAACCGGAGGTGACGGAGATTTGCAATTGTATCTCTGTTCTCCCCCCACTAACAGATCAGCCATCAAAGCCCATTTTAAGCGTAAATGGGCTTAAAGAAAATAAACCCAATGGGCTCATGTGGTGTAATAATAATATGTGAATGTTGGTTGACTGTGTATAGGCAAATAAATTACACTGTAATGCAGATTTGTTACTTCAACTTTCAAGGAAGATAGAGATCTCAACTTCCAAAGAGATTTGGATAGCACTTTCATAAGATTTGCCACATTTTTTATATGTTTAAATTGTAGTATATCTTTTTTCATTTATTTATTATTTTTTTTTTTTTTTGAAAATGGCTTTCTATTTAAAATTGCAGAGAAATAAAATGATACAAAAACAACACAGCTTTAGAGTTAATTGGGAAAGCCCAGTTTTAAAAAAGGCTAAGCCCATTAAACACATAACAAAGAAACTTATTGAACCAGTTAGGAGTTGGAGGATGGAATAGTAAACGTCATTGATGGCGGAGAGAACCAGAAGTCGAGCATCTTTAGAAAAATCGAGGGATCTGAATCACGGATGCTGGAGATTTTGTTGCGGATGGTGGAATCAACCAGACGGAGGAGGATCGCCGGAGATCGGAAGGTTTGGCGGTGGAGCCTATGATTACGCTCCTCCCAAAGTAGATATATAACACACTGCCAGGCAAGTAAGGAGACTATCTTTTCTGCTTTAGACCCGCGGAGAGATTGCATGCCACTTAGAGTGAGATCCCAAGAAGAGTTCGGTTGAATCCTACACTTTGTAGCTATTGGAGCCCAAACAGACCAAGCGAAGTTACAGGAGAAGTAAAGGTGATCCCTACTCTCGGGCTGAGAGTTACAGAGAAGGCAAGTAGGACTCGTCTGGAGACCCCAGCTGAGGATACGATCTCGGGTTGGACAGCGATTCAAGACCATCAACCAAGAGTGAAAGCTATGCTTTGGTATGCCTCTTTTGTTCCAAACCACCTTGCACCACGGAACCGGAGGATGGACAGAACAGAGCAGATTGTAGACTTGGCCGGTAGAGTAGCGGTTGTAGGTACGACCCTCAATTTCCCATTCATAGTAGTCTTCCTGTGAGTTAAGATTCAAAGTGGTTATGAATGTGAGAAGTGAAACCTGTTTATCTGTTCTAGCGTGGGGGAGGAGCCAACATCCTTGCGAGAAGAGTTGGTTAAGAGTGGTATTAGGGGGGACTCCAAGTCGAGAATCAGCAGGGGCAGAAAGATAGGTCTTTATGTTACCAAACGGAGACCAATTATCTGACCAGAATCTGCAGGTAGCACCATTACCAACTTTCATCTTTATCCAGCAATAAACCGTATCCCTCATCTTCACCAATTTATTTGCTAACCAGGAAAAACCTTGCCTTTTCTTCATTTTCCAGTAGTTACTAAGGGATCCCCTCAAGAACCGCAGTCGAAACCAGGCAACCCACACAGACCCTGACTGGAAAAATATGAGCCAGATAAGCTTTATAATGCACGCCTTATTCCAGATGGTAAGGTCTCTAATTCCCAATCCTCCCTGCTCCTTTGGTTTTGTAACAGTTTCCCAGGAAACTCGAGCAGTATGACGACCTTCAATGCTTCCTCGCCACAGGTAAGCGCTACATAGGGATTGGATCTTAGATATGCACTTTTTTGGGAGGAGAAAAGTGGAGCACCAGAAGTTGGAGATCCCTGCAATTACCGTATTTATGAGCAGCCTCCTGCCTGCAAAAGATAAGTGTTTTGCACTCCAATTGCTTATTTTTCCTTTCACTTGTTGCAGTAGAGGCTCACAGTCTTGAAGGGTTAGTTTCTTGGTGCAGAGTGGGACACCTAGGTACCGAACTGGAAGACACCCATGAGTTAGACCAGTGGAAGCAGCAATTGACTGTACTTCTTCATCTGTCAGATCTCCTGTGAAAAACGAAGACTTTTGAAGGCTTATGGCTAGACCCGATCGCTCTTCAAAATCTTGTAGCACTTGGAGTACATTCTGAACTGAGGAGAGGGATCCATCCATAAAGATAAGAAGGTCATCAGCAAAGCAAAGGTGAGTTAGCTTTGCATCCGCACAGTTATGATGGTATCCAAACTTACCCTCCTCAGCTGCTCTATTCAACAAAAGTGATAGGTTGTTCATTGCAATGACAAACAGGTACGGTGAGAGAGGGTCACCTTGACGGAGCCCCCGCTTCCCCTTGAAGTAGCCATGCACCATCCCGTTGTAACCAACAGTGAAGTTAGGGGTACATACACAAGCATTGAGCCATCTCAAGTATTGGTCCGGAATGGAAAGACCTTTTAGACAGTTAAAAAGGAAATCCCAGGAGAGGGTATCAAACGCCTTAGCAATGTCGACTTTAAGAACAATGCGTTTTGGTCCAGAAGCCTTGTGGTATCCATTCACGAGCTCAGCAGCGAGGATAGTGTTTTCAAGCAATAGTCTGTCCTTCACAAAGGCTGTTTGGTTTGGTAGTATGAGGGTTGGTAAGAGGGGCTTTAGCTTAGAGATAACCTTATACAGTGTATTGAGGCAAGAGATAGGGCGGTAATCCACAATTTTTGACGCGCCTGGTCTCTTTGGTACCAAAGTTAGAATCGTTGCATTGGTCGAGGCGGGCAGGAAGGAGGATCTGAAGAAGTTTATAATAGCAGTGGTAACTTCCTCACCAATAAAACCCCAAGCAGCCTTGTAGAAGCCTGAGGTCAAACCATCAGGTCTCGGCGCTTTGTTTGGGTTGACCTTGAAGAACGTTTTGGTAATCTCTTCAGGAGAGGGGATCCTCATCATAACATTGGACTGTTCTTGAGAGCAGCGGAACGGGCAAAGCGTAGTGAACCAAACCTAAGACGACCAGACTGTATGAAGGGAAGACGCAGGGGCTAAGATGGATTGGAAATGTGCAATGGCCAGTTCACTCATCTCTATTGGATCTTCAATTTGGTCCCCAGAGTCAAGAAGGAAAGACTGTATAGTATTATAACTCGCTCGCGCCTGGCAGACTTTCTGAAAGTAAGAGGTATTAAGGTCTCCCTCCTTTAGCCAATTTACCCTGGACTTCTGCCTGAAATAGCTTTCTTCAATCCCTCTGAGAAAGTTCCATTGTAAATGCAGGTCTCGCTCACGCTGGAAGGTGATTGGGGAAGGGTCACTCAAAGCTTGTACCTGCACATCTTGCAACAAACGGTTAGTAGCACTCACTCTCTCTTGTATTTGTGAAAAGTTCTCTCTATTAATAGTTTTTAGGTCTCCCTTAATGATCTTTTGCTTCCAACAGAGATCTTTTAAGTTATCCGCAAAGCTTCCGGCCTGAATCCAAGACTCAAGTACCAACTGGTGAAAATTTGGATGTTTGGTGAGGTAGTTAAAGAACTTGAAAGGTCTAGTACTAGCTTTGGGGAGCTGATAGGCAAGATCTACTAAGCTGGGAGAATGGTCAGAAGGTAGGGGAACAAGGAAGGTAGCTACACTATCGGGGAAGATGGTAAGCCAGTGGTCATTGACAAGTACATGATCCAACTTCTTAGCTATTGGGCCCGCAGGTTGGTTATTACTCCAAGTATAGAGAGTGCCTTGAAACTTGAGGTCAAACAGATCCATTTGTGATAAACAGTCTTTAAGTTCTGTCATCGATGCAGACAGGCCGTTTACAGTAGAAGATGAATGCTCCTGAGGATGAATGATCTGATTAAAGTCACCACCTACTAACCACGGGCAAGTATCCAGGGAGAACATCTGTTGCAACCGTAAGAGCTCCACCCACAGGTCAGTTCTTTCCTCTCTTAAGTTGGAAGCGTAAACAGCTGTAAATACGAATTGAATCTTGTTTGCAATGTTGACCTCACAGGTAACGGTTTGACGCGATTGATGCAGGACTCGAACTTCAATGGGTTCCTTCCAAATTATCACAATACGGCCATCCTCATCAGATAAGTGGTTCGACGTAAACTTCCATCCTTTACAAACCTTTTCCATTACTCGGTTCAAACTAGTTTCTTTGATATGTGTTTCCAAAAGAGCTCCAAAAAGCGGCTGATGAAGCCTAAGCCAATTACAAAAGGGCTGATGCTTATCCGGGTCATTTAGGCCTCGGATATTCCAAAAAAAATGTTTTGTATCCATTAAGGAAGGGCTGGAGGCACTCCCTGGGGAGTGGTAGCCAACAGTAGCTCTTGAGTAGTAGCCAAAAAGGGGGTTGGTGTAGTAGATTGGGTAGAAGACAGTGAAGTGGGCTGCAAAGGGGGACTACAAAGGGATGGGTGTGATCTAGAGCGTTTAAGAAGCTTTTTGGGAGAGAAGGGGTAAGTGGTGCCCTCTTGAGTGAAAGCTGCAGGAAGGCCAATAACCATTGGAAGATCATGGGCAGATTCTGGGATATTGACTGCTAAGATGGTATGAGACTCAAAAGGTGTAGTTTGTTTAGGGTCAGGAAGGGAATGGCTAGGTATAGGAGGGTCTGATAGGGCTGGAGCAGGAGGAAGGGGAGAGGGAGCCCCTAATTGAGAAAGGACTGCAAACCGGTTAGTGATCGCGGGAATAGCAGTTTGAGGAGGAGGGGTAGGAGTAGGGGGATGAGCAGAGGTAGAGATATCAACAGAACTTTCCACGACAATAGAAGGCGGATCAGAAGTGGAAGGTAGAGAGTCCTCTTATCGCTGCGAAGAGTCTTTTTCTTTCCAAATAGCCTGGGCAACTGATTTTCCTTTGTCTTTACTTGCTTTTTTAGGCACAGCCCGAGGCTTTGTAGGCTCAGGGGGAGGAGGAG